>NC_091296.1:72894287-72939287 GCF_038502225.1 Cherax quadricarinatus | reverse complement strand
CATCAGGAAAATGGGTACCTGTGAGTTAGTCGGCTGGTGTGGGTCGCATCCAGGGACAAAACTGACCTAATTTTCCCAAGATGCTCTGCATAACAAGCAGCTTTCTATGTTATAATATGTTATTGATGTCAGCTAGGACTGTATACCTTGTACTTGTAGAAATAAAGATAGTAGTAGTATACTGAGTCACAGGTTAACTCAATCAAGTTGGGTTATTACCACAGATTCAGGTGCCTAGATAAACACAGACACCAGGTGTGCCACCTAGTTACTGCTGGGTGAGCGTAGCACACGGTGTGCAGCAAACATACCCGTACGTCTCACCCCCCCCTCCCTTGCCCCGCTCAAGATTGATCCCGGGTGCTTCTGTTGTGAGCCCAAACTTGCTTTAATTTTGAATATTTTGAAGACTTCACCACTTTACCAGGTCCTTAAGTAACCTTTCACTTGATCACTAAGTAACACTTCACCTGCTCCTTAAGTATCACTTTACCTGTTCCTTAAGTAACACTTCACCTACTCCTGCAGTAACACTTTACCTGCTACTTATTATCACTTCACCTGCTCCTTAAGCAACACTTCACCGGTTCCTTAAGTAATACTCTACCTGCTCCTTAAGTAACAGTGGAGCTGGTGCCAGATCTTATCCACATGCAGTGACCTTTAAGGACAATATAACTCTGGAGAAACGTCAATATTACGCAGATGAGGGGAGAGTGGGGTGATGGGAGGCTTAATGAGGCGGGGAGAGGGGTGGGGGTGTGGAGTGGGTGTGTGTGGGAGTGATGTGTGGGGAGTGGTGTGGGGAGTGGTGTGTGGGGAGTAGTGTTTGGGGAGTGGTGTGTGGGAAGTGGTGTGTGGGGAGTGGTGTGTGGGAAGTGGTGTGTGGGAAGTGGTGTGTGGGAAGTGGTGTGTGGGGAGTGGTGTGTGGGGAGTGGTGTGTGGGGAGTGGTGTGTGGGGAGTGGTGTTTGGGGAGTGGTGTTTGGGGAGTGGTGTGTTGGGAGAGTGTGTGTGAGGAGGGTGTGTTTGAGGAGGGTGTATGGGGAGTGATGTGTGGGGAGTGGTGTGTGGGAAGTGATGTGTGGGAAGTGGTGTGTGGGGAGTGGTGTGTGGGGAGTGGTGTGTGGGGAGTGGTGTGTGGGGAGTGGTGTGTGGGGAGTGGTGTGTGGGGAGTGGTGTTTGGGGAGTGGTGTGTGGGAAGTGGTGTGTGGGAAGTGGTGTGTGGGGAGTGGTGTGTGGGGAGTGGTGTGTGGGAAGTGGTGTTTGGGGAGTGGTGTGTGGGGAGTGGTGTGTGGGGAGTGGTGTGTGGGGAGTGGTGTGTTGGGAGAGTGTGTGTGAGGAGGGTGTGTTTGAGGAGGGTGTATGGGGAGTGGTGTGTGGGGAGTGGTGTGTGGGGAGTGGTGTGTGGGGAGTGGTGTGTGGGGAGTGGTGTGTGGGGAGTGGTGTGTGGGGAGTGGTGTGTTGGGAGAGTGTGTGTGAGGAGGGTGTGTTTGAGGAGGGTGTATGGGCAGTGATGTGTGGGGAGTGGTGTGTGGGAAGTGGTGTGTGGGGAGTGGTGTGGGGAGTGGTGTGTGGGGATTGGTGTGTAGGGAGTGGTGTGTAGGGAGTGGTGTGTAGGGAGTGGTGTGTAGGGAGTGGTGTGTAGGGAGTGGTGTGTAGGGAGTGGTGTGTAGGGAGTGGTGTGAGGGGATTGATGTGTGGGGATTGGTGTGTAGGGAGTGGTGTGTAGGGAGTGGTGTGTAGGGAGTGGTGTGTAGGGAGTGGTGTGTAGGGAGTGGTGTGTGGGGAGTGGTGTGTGGGGAGTGGTGTGTGGGGAGTGGTGTGTAGGGAGTGGTGTGTAGGGAGTGGTGTGTGGGGAGTGGTGTGTGGGGAGTGGTGTTTGGGGAGTGGTGTGTGGGGAGTGGTGTGTAGGGAGTGGTGTGGAGGGAGTGGTGTGAGGGGAGTGGTGTGTGGGGAGTGGTGTTTGGGGAGTGGTGTGTGGGGAGTGGTGTGTAGGGAGTGGTGTGTAGGGAGTGGTGTGTGGGGAGTGGTGTGTGGGGAGTGGTGTTTGGGGAGTGGTGTGTGGGGAGTGGTGTGTGGGGAGTGGTGTGTAGGGAGTGGTGTGTAGGGAGTGGTGTGTAGGGAGTGGTGTGTGGGGAGTGGTGTGTGGGGAGTGGTGTGTGGGGAGTGGTGTGTGGGGAGTGGTGTGTGGGGAGTGGTGTGTAGGGAGTGGTGTGTGGGGAGTGGTGTGTGGGGAGTGGTGTGTGGGGAGTGGTGTTTGGGGAGTGGTGTTTGGGGAGTGGTGTGTGGGGAGTGGTGTGTGGGGAGTGGTGTGTAGGGAGTGGTGTGTAGGGAGTGGTGTGTAGGGAGTGGTGTGTCGGGAGTGGTCTGTAGGGTGTGTGGGGAGGGGTGTGTAGGGAGTGGTGTGTGGGGAGTGGTGTGTGGGGAGTGGTGTGTGGGGAGTGGTGTGTAGGGAGTGGTGTGGGGAGTGGTGTGAGGGGAGTGGTGTGTGGGGAGTGGTGTGTGGGGAGTGGTGTGTAGGGAGTGGTGTGGGGAGTGGTGTGTGGGGAGTGGTGTGTGGGGAGTGGTGTGTAGGGAGTGGTGTGTAGGGAGTGGTGTGTAGGGAGTGGTGTGTGGGGAGTGGTGTGTAGTGTAGGGAGTGGTGTGTAGGGAGTGGTGTGTAGGGAGTGGTGTGTAGGGAGTGGTGTGTAGGGAGTGGTGTGTAGGGAGTGGTGTGTGGGGAGTGGTGTGTGGGGAGTGGTGTGTGGGGAGTGGTGTGTGGGGAGTGGTGTGTGGGGAGTGGTGTGTGGGGAGTGGTGTGTGGGGAGTGGTGTGTGGGGAGTGGTGTGTGGGGAGTGGTGTGTGGGGAGTGGTGTGTAGGGAGTGGTGTGTGGGGAGTGGTGTGTGGGGAGTGGTGTGTGGGGAGTGGTGTGTGGGGAGTGGTGTGTGGGGTGGTGTGTGGGAGTGGTGTGTGGGGAGTGGTGTGTGGGGTGGGGAGTGGTGTGTGGGGAGTGGTGTGTGGGGTGGGGTGTGGGGAGTGGTGTGTGGGGAGTGGTGTGTGGGGTGGTGTGTAGGGAGTGGTGTGTGGGGAGTGGTGTGTGGGGAGTGGTGTGTGGGAGTGGTGTGGGGGGAGGGGTGTGTGGGATGTGGTGTGTGGGGAGTGGTGTGTGGGGAGTGGTGTGTAGGGAGTGGTGTGTGGGGAGTGGTGTGAGGGGAGTGGTGTGTAGGGAGTGGTGTGTGGGGAGGGGTGTGTGGGGAGTGGTGTGTGGGGAGGGGTGTGTGGGGGGAGTGGTGTGAGGGGAGTGGTGTGTAGGGAGTGGTGTGTGGGAGAGTGGTGTGTGGGGAGTGGTGTGTGTGGTGTGAGTGGTGTGTGGGGTGGTGTGTGGGGAGTGGTGTGTGGGGAGTGGTGTGTGGGGAGTGGTGTGTAGGGAGTGGTGTGTGGGGAGTGGTGTGTGGGGAGTGGTGTGTGGGAGTGGTGTGTGGGGAGTGGTGTGTGGGGAGTGGTGTGTGGGGAGTGGTGTGTGGGGAGTGGTGTGTGGGGAGTGGTGTGTGGGAGTGGTGTGTGGGGAGTGGTGTGTGGGGAGTGGTGTGTGGGGAGTGGTGTGTGGGGAGTGGTGTGTGGGGAGTGGTGTGTGGGGAGTGGTGTGTGGGGAGTGGTGTGTAGTGGTGTGTGGGGAGTGGTGTGTGTGGTGTGTAGGGAGTGGTGTGTGGTGTGTGGGGAGTGGTGTGTGGGAGTGGTGTGTGGGGAGTGGTGTGTAGGGAGTGGTGTGTGGGGAGTGGTGTGTGGGGAGTGGTGTGTGGGGAGTGGTGTGTGGGGAGTGGTGTGTAGGGAGTGGTGTGTAGGGAGTGGTGTGTGTGAGGGGAGTGGTGTGTGGGGAGTGGTGTGTGGGGAGTGGTGTGTGGGGAGTGGTGTGTGGGGAGTGGTGTGTGGGGAGTGGTGTGTGGGGAGTGGTGTGTGGGGAGTGGTGTGTGGGGAGTGGTGTGTAGGGAGTGGTGTGTGGGGAGTGGTGTGTGGGGAGTGGTGTGAGGGGAGTGGTGTGTGGGGAGTGGTGTGTAGGGTGTGTGGGGAGTGGTGTGTGGGGAGTGGTGTGAGGGGAGTGGTGTGTGGGGAGTGGTGTAGGGAGTGGTGTGTAGGGAGTGGTGTAGGGAGTGGTGTGAGGGGAGTGGTGTGTGGGGAGGGGTGTGTGGGGAGTGGTGTGTAGGGAGTGGTGTGTGGGGAGTGGTGTGAGGGGAGTGGTGTGTGGGGAGTGGTGTGAGGGGAGTGGTGTGTGGGGAGTGGTGTGTGGGGAGTGGTGTGTGGGGAGTGGTGTGTGGGGAGTGGTGTGAGGGGAGTGGTGTGTGGGGAGTGGTGTGAGGGGAGTGGTGTGTGGGGAGTGGGGAGTGGTGTGTTGGGTGTGGTGTGTGGGGTTTGGTGTGTGGGGAGTGGTGTGTGGGGAGTGGTGTGTGGGGAGTGGTGTGTGGGGAGTGGTGTGTGGGGAGTGGTGTGAGGGGAGGGGTGTGTGGGGAGGGTGTGTGGTGTGTGTGTGGAGGGAGTGGTGTGTGGGGAGTGGTGTGTGGGGAGTGGTGTGGGGAGTGGTGTGTGGGGAGAGGTGTGGGGAGTGGTGTGTGGGGAGTTGTGTGGGGAGTGGTGTGTGAGGAGTGGTGTGTGGGAGAGTGTGTGTGGGGAGTGGTGTGTGGGGAGGGGTGTGTGTGTAGGGAGTGGTGGGGAGTGGTGTGTGTGGGGAGGGGAGTGGTGTGTAGTGGAGTGGGGGAGTGGTGTGTGGGGAGTGGTGTGTTGGGAGTGGTGTGGGGAGTGGTGTGAGGGGAGTGGTGTGTGGGGAGTGGTGTGGGGAGTGGTGTGTGGGAGTGGTGTGTGGTGTGTGGGAGTGGTGTGTGGGGAGTGGTGTGTGGGGAGTGGTGTGTGGGGAGTGGTGTGTGGGGAGTGGTGTGTGGGGAGTGTGTGGGGAGTGGTGTGGGGAGTGGTGTGTAGGGAGGGGAGTGGTGTGTGGGGAGTGGTGTGAGGGGAGTGGTGTGTGGGGAGGGGTGTGTGGGGGAGTGGTGTGTAGGGTGTGGGGAGTGGTGTGAGGGGAGTGGTGTAGGGTGTGGGGAGTGGTGTGTGAGTGTGTGTGTGGGGAGTGTGTGGGGAGTGGTGTGAGGGAGTGGTGTGTGGGGAGGGGTGGGGGGGGAGTGGTGTGGAGGGAGTGGTGGGGGGAGTGGTGTGAGGGGAGTGGTGTGGGGGGAGTGGTGTGGGGAGTGGTGTGTAGGGAGTGGTGTGGGGAGTGGTGAGGGGAGTGGTGTGTGGGAGTGGTGTGAGGGGAGTGGTGTGTGGGGAGGGGTGTAGGGAGTGGTGTGTAGGGAGTGGTGTGTGGGGAGTGGTGTGTGGGGAGTGGTGTGTAGGGAGTGGTGTGTAGGGAGTGGTGTGTAGGGAGTGGTGTGTAGGGAGTGGTGTGTAGGGAGTGGTGTGTAGGGAGTGGTGTGTGGGGAGTGGTGTGTGGGGAGTGGTGTGTAGGGAGTGGTGTGTAGGGAGTGGTGTGTGGGGAGTGGTGTGTAGGGAGTGGTGTGTAGGGAGTGGTGTGTGGGGAGTGGTGTGTGGGGAGTGGTGTGTAGGGAGTGGTGTGTGGGGAGTGGTGTGTAGGGAGTGGTGTGTGGGGAGTGGTGTGAGGGGAGTGGTGTGTAGGGAGTGGTGTGTGGGGAGTGGTGTGTAGGGAGTGGTGTGTGGGGAGTGGTGTGTGGGGAGTGGTGTGTAGGGAGTGGTGTGTAGGGAGTGGTGTGTGGGGAGTGGTGTGTGGGGAGTGGTGTGTGGGGAGTGGTGTGTTGGGAGTGGTGTGTGGGGAGTGGTGTGTGGGGAGTGGTGTGGGGAGTGGTGTGTGGGGAGTGGTGTGGGGAGTGGTGAGGGGAGTGGTGTGTGGGGAGTGGTGTGTGGGGAGTGGTGTGGGGAGGGGTAGTGAAGTGTAGCAGTGTGGGACAAAGTAACCGTCCTGGTATTGACATGTGACAAGTGTAAACACAAAGGTTTGAGTTACCACTAATAATAATATCTTTATTTACTACCAGTACATGTACACGGTACATAGTCCTAGCTGACATCAGTGTGTAGAAAGCCCCTTGTTATGTTGAACATTTCGGGCAAATTAGGTCAGTGTCCCAGGATGCGACCCACACCAGTCGACTAACACCCAGGTACCCATTTTACTGATGGGGAACATAGACAACAGGTGGAAAGAAACACGTCCAATGTTTCTACTCTGGCTGGGAATCGAACCCAGGCCCTCGCCGTGTGAAGCGAGAGCTTTAACCACCAGGCTACCGATACCGATAGGATACCGATACACAGTTGAAAGACTTAGTTAATCTAAATTGTCAGTGGAACGCCTCAAGGATAGTGACTAAACATAATGGAAGTTTTTATCTCCTTTATAGTATAATAATAAGGTATTAAAAGGACCCCAATGGAAATAAGTTACTTTGTCTGATTATTTTGGGTTATCTTATGTTCTCTACACATGTGCTGATATGTATGATAATCTATATAACTGTATTTGTATATACCTGAATAAACTTACTTTTTAAACTAAAATGTGGCATCGCATGCGAGAAGTGCCATGTACCCTGTGGTAATGTGTTACAGCCATACGTCTGGCAGGGCTACCAGGCCACCACACAGGCCCACCATGTACCCCACACCACAATAACACAGTCATACCAAGAAAACATGCATTTGACTTGTGTATGTATGGAGTTCGGGAAATGTACCCCAACTGGAAGTCTGTGGGATGTTATACACCATAAATGTTTTGACGTATAGTGAGGCTCCATATTAAATACATCCCACATACCCATTCATTGGCACTCTAACACCCCACCCCCTGAGTGCAGAGCAGAAAGATAAAGTGGAAATCAGGTTCTTGTGATACCCAGTTTGCAAATAGGATACAGGCAGGATGGCAGTGTAGTATACCTGTGGGACATGTGAAAAGGCTCTTGGGAAAAATCCAGAATCACATGCAACCTTGTTTTGCCAAACATCATGTCTCCTGTGCAAGAATAAACATTGCATTAAAAAACGACATTCATCTGGAAAGGTGTTTCTGGATCTGCAATAAAGATGTGGAACTATGGAAAAGTATCAGGAAAGTACTCAGGAGATTAACAAATAATAAGCATGAAAACAAAGAGAAACTATTGGATAGTCTACCCAAAATACATAGAGCATGGGAGGATGGGAAAGGAGTAAAGCCTAACATTCAGAATGCCCAGTCTACAATAGTTGATCCAAAAATAGACATTCACTGGAAAAAAAGGAAACAAATACATCAGCTAGCTCAGTCCCCAGCCCTAGGGCTGACCCGGACTCAGCCCCCAGTCATAGTGCAAATCCGGATTCAGCTAAAGACTTCCACACCCACCACAGCCACAGCCTCTATTACAGATGTAGTAGAGTAGTCCTTTTCCGGGGAAAATGTTGGCCTCCTGAAAACAGATGGTGGTGTCTCTGGCTTGGCTATCGAAGACTGAAGTGCAGTTCTAGGATCTGCACAAATTGGGAGTACATCCACCACAAATTGTATCCAACCAAAAGCAAAATGGTGCAAATTTTATGCTTGGGGCAACTGTAAGCATGGAATATTGGGGAAAACAAATTGGACATGCAACTCTGAGCATCCCATAAAATGTCACGACCTCCTGTCTAAAGGAGTGTCATTCTACCTCTTGCAAATTCTTCCACCGTGAGATGTGCCACTCTTCAGTTGTTAAAAAACAATGTTACAACACCAACTGCCCAGCATACCACTTAAAAGGGATCAGGAGAAACACACCCCGTAAAACAAATCATAGTAATTACAGTAGCTACGACAACTCCACTCCAAGAGATTTTTTAGTGGTAGGAAACGAAGAAAGAAAATGCAAAAAAATAACAAAAATAGTTCACCTTGGAGCCTTGTTGGATTGGAGGTACAACCAGAGGTCCCTCCAGACTCACAACTACTGATGCCAACAAAAAAACCCAACAAACATGCAACACAACCTCATTTATATTTGCTAATATACAGGGCCTTAAGCCATCCACCAACAACAAAATACCTTTCATTAGTGGACTTCTAGGGGAGTCAAATGCAGTGTATGCAGCCTTCACAGAGACCTATGCAAAAGAATACTTTGACAATGAAATGTGGATACCTGGGTACAACCTTTTCAGATGTGACAGAAAGAACAGACAACAAGGAGTGACTGCCTGTATGTCAAAGAGGCGCTCATTTGCACGGAGATACTGAACATCACAAATGATGTAGTTGAAGTTCTAACAATAAAAATCGAGGACCAAAACTTAATTCATTGTGCTTGTATATAAGCCACCAGATGCAACTTCCCAACAGTTCAAGGAACAGCTATCGAAATTTGACTATTGTCTGGAAAACCTTCCAGCCCCATCCCCAAACATCTTGCTGCTTGTTGACTTCAGTCTAAGACACACAAAATGGACGAATGTAGTAAATTATGTTTTAGCAGAAATAATCCCCGGAGGCAGCCCAAATGAAAAGTCACACACACATGAGCTGTTGAATTTCTGCAATAAACACACCCTAAGTCAGCAGGTAGTGGAGCCAACCAGACCGGAGAACACACTTGACCTTATTTTCAGAAATAATGAGGGCCTGGTAAGAAACATAACAATATAAAAAAAAAAAACTAATTTTGATCCCAATCTAATTGAAGTCTAGACTTACATGCACAGGTGTCCTGATCAACAAAATGCATGCAGCTATGAGGGTACCTTCATCAAATTCAACTTCAACAAGAACATCAACTGGGACCAGGTAATCCATGTCCTAAATGAAACATGTTGAGAAGATATCTTAAATAACGTGGACCCTAACCAGGGCCTTGAAAAAATCAGCTTTCTGGTAGCTGAAGTATGTTCAAGGCATATTCTACTAAGCAAAAAGAAGAAAAGAAGTAAACTGGAAAGAGAGAGACGCTCCCTCTACAGGAGAAGGCAAAGGATCACTGAGCTCCTCAAGAATGCTAGATTATTTGAAACATGGAGGGAGGTGCTAACTAAGGAAGTGGAAAATATTGAGCTTAAGTTAAAGGACTCATATAGGATCCAGGAGAGAAAAGAGGAGCTAAAAGCAATTAGTGAAATTGAAAGAAATTCGAAATATTTCTTTTCATATACCAAAAACAAGGCAAAAACCACGTCTAGTATAGGTTCCCTGCTCAGACAAGATGGATCCTAGACAGGAAGGGTACCGCAATGGATCAGAGAATACCTGACAGGGAGGCAACAACGAGTCATGGTACGTGGCGAGGTATCACAGTGGGCGCCTGTGATGAGCGGGGTTCCACAGGGATCAGTCCTAGGACCAGTGCTATTTTTGGTATATGTGAATGACATGATGGAAGGGATAGACTCAGAAGTGTCCCTGTTTGCAGATGATGTGAAGTTAATGAGGAGAATTCAATCAGATGAGGACCAGGCAGGATTACAAAGAGACCTGGACAGGCTGAAAGTTTGGTCCACCAACTGGCTCCTCGAATTTAACCCTGCCAAATGCAAAGTCATGAAGATCGAGGAAGGGGAAAGAAGCCTGTAGACAGAGTATAGCCTAGGTGGCAAAAGACTGCAAACCTCACTCAAGGAGAAGGATCTTGGGGCGAGTATAATACCGAGCACAGCTCCTGAAGCGCACATCAACCAGATAACTGCTGCAGGAGATGAGTGCCTGGCAAACCTGAGAATAGCGTTCCGATACCTCAGTAACGAATCGTTCAAGACTACACACTGTGTACGCCATGCCCGTACTGGAGTATGCAACACCAATTTGCAACCCACACCTGGTCAAACACGTCAAGAAATTAGAGAGAGTGCAAAGGTTTGCAACAAGGCTAGTTCCAGAAATCAGGGAAATATTCTACGAAGAAAGGTTAAGGGAAATAAGCCTGACGACACTGGCGGACAGGAGGGTTAGGGGAGACATGATAACGACATACAAAATACTGCGAGGAATTGACAAGGTGGACAGAGACAGGATGTTTCAGAGATGGGACATAGAAACAAGGAGTCACAATTGGAAGTTGAAGACTCGAATGAGTCAGAGAGATGTAACATAAGAACATAAGAATGGAGGAACACTGCAGAAGGCCTACTGGCCCATGCGAGGCAGGTCCTTATCAAAACGACTACTACCTAAAGCTTCTCTGGAAATAACTCCCGTACCCAATGACACCAATCAAACCCAGCCCTTCCCACTCACATATTTGTCCAGTCTCTTCTTAAAGCTACCCAAGGTCCTAGCCTCTATCACCCCACTGGGAAGACTGTTCCACGCATCTACAACTCTGTTAGAAAACCACTACTTACCTATGTCCTTTCTTTAGTCATAGAGTTGTCAGGAAGTGGAATAGTCTGGCAAGTGATGTAGTGGAGGCAGGAACTATACATAGTTTTAAGACGAGGTATGATAGAGCTCCTGGAGCAGGGAGAGAGGGGACCTAGTAGCGACCAGTGAAGAGGCGGGGCTAGGAGTTGTCTTGACCCCTGCAACCACAAATAGGTGAGTACAAATAAGTGAGTACAGATGACAACAAAGAAATGAGTGAGATATTGAAATCTCAATACGACTCCGTGTTCAGTGAGCCACTGATCAGTCTGAAGATAGACAATCCAAATATTTTTTTCATGAATGAGCCTCAAAACCCTGTCAATGTGTGCCAAAATTCTGACATAACCTTAACTCCGCTAGACTTGGAGAAAGCCACTGACAACATGCCCATGCACTCAGACCCAGGCACAGACTCGTGGAACTCTGTGTTCATTAAGAACTGCAAGAAACTCATCTCACGGGTTCTAAGTATGCTATGGAGAAGGAGCACAGACACAGGTGTGATTCCAGTCACTAAAAGCAACGGATTCAGTCCCACTCCATAAAAGTGACAGCAAAGCAATAGCTATGAACTATAGACCAATAGCTTTAACATCCCACATCATAAAAATCTTTGAAAAAGTTCTAAGAAACAGGATTGCAAACCACTTCGACTCCCAACAACTGCACAATCCAGGGCAACATGGGTTGCCCTGGATTGCCCTCGTTGATCAGTTCCTGATTCACCGAGAGGCCTGGTCATGGACCGGGCCGCGGGGGCGTTAATCCTCGGAATACCCTCCAAGTAGACTCCAGGTAGGTAGTGTGTGTGGGGGGGAAGGGTTGTGGGGAGGGTGTGTGTGGGGGGGAAGGGTTGTGGGGGAGAGCTTGTGGGGAAGGTGTGTGTGGGGAAGTGTTGTGGGGAGGGGCTGTGGAGAGGGTATTTGTGGAGAGGGTGTGGGGGGGGGAGAGGTTGCGGGGAGGGTGTGAGGAGATACACTACTTAGTTGTCTACCTTCGGAGAACATAATCACGACGCAACACTGGACCGGTGATGACGCAGCACTGGTCCGGTGATGACGCAATACTATTCCAAGACGCTGCCACGCACATTCGTCTTACTGGACACTGAGGTAATCAGTCCCTCAGCCTTGGAGTTGGTGTGGAGAGCACCGTGGTTGTGGAGATTCAGGAGGAAAGGCAAGGAGACTGGCGGTTATATAGGCGTCAGTGGATAGGGACGTGTAGCAGACGAGGGCATAGTCACTGGTAGGCGGGATTTCCCAGTGGAAGTAGGTCCTACCCAAAGAGATGCGTTAGTTGTGGTAGCCGTGAAGAAGGTCTTGTAGATGTCCTCTGAACCAAGATTCCATGATGTTGCACGTCCCTATCCACTGACGTCTATATAAACGCCAGTCTCGCCTTTGCTCCAGAATCTCCACAACCAGGGTGCTCTCTACACCAACTCCAAGACTGAGGGACTGATTACCTCATCTTTTGTATATAGTTCTACTGTCGTCTAATTGTGTCCTAGAATATGTATTGATAAAGCCACTGGATGGCGAAACGTCTACAATAAAGATAACCAGATGTTGCACAAGTGTCTTAACTTTCATCTTGTCGGTATTGTATACCTTTCTTGCACACACTGACAGTGTTCTGGATGTGCGAGATGTTAACGAACTCACGAAGCTCTGCATTTCCCTCAAAGTCACTTCTTTCAATGGTGAATTCTTCAAGAGGAAGTGTGAGTGTAGCATGGAGAGTCTGTCTTCCCCACTATTCAATCCATGAGTAAAAGTTTTCTAATATGTTTCCTGATTTATCCAGTCCTCTTTGAATGACCTGATACAGATACACGAACAACACTTCCCCTCACTTTTTTTTTCAAACCAACTGAATTAATGAAGTTCTTCCCTTATAGTATTTGTGGTACAGTGTGAAGTCAATATATATTTGCGATCAAGAGGAACAAACAAATTTATTTCATTATGTAAACAATGCTTCCACATGCAGTATATTATAACCATTATTTTAGTAACCCTTCCAAATTATTATTATTATAATCAAAAAGAAGCGCTAAGCCACAAGGGCTATACATCGCTAACCCTTCCAAAGAAGTGAAGGTAAAACATTAAAATGGTATAAAATACCGACAGGTTGTTAGGTAAGACACATATGCAACAGTTAGGTATCTTTATTATGAAACGTTTCGCCCACACAGTAGGCTTCTTCAGTCAAGTACAGAAAAGTTGATAGAAGCAGAAAATACTTGAAGACGATGTAATCAGTCCATCACCCTTAAAGTTTTGAGGTGGTCAGTCCCTCAGTCTGGAGAAGAGCATTGTTCCATAGTATGAAACAATATGGAGATGAAGTGACAGAATGGAGCTTTTTATAGCGCCAAGAGGTGAGACGTAGGCCACTAGGAGAGGTAAGAACTCAGATGTTGAAAGGTCAGGTCCCTCTCAAATCCAGCCGCTCTCACTAGTGGAAGTTGTCGAAGTTGATTGCAGGTCTGTACCAAGATACCCTTGTGTTGCAGTGTCTGACAGATTGAACATTAAAATGGTATAAAATACCGACAGGTTGTTAGGTAAGACACATATGCAACAGTTAGGTATCTTTATTATGAAACGTTTCGCCTACACAGTAGGCTTCTTCAGTCAAGTACAGAAAAGTTGATAGAAGCAGAAAATACTTGAAGACGATGTAATCAGTCCATCACCCTTAAAGTTTTGAGGTGGTCAGTCCCTCAGTCTGGAGAAGAGCATTGTTCCATAGTATGAAACAATATGGAGATGAAGTGACAGAATGGAGCTTTTTATAGCGCCAAGAGGTGAGACGTAGGCCACTAGGAGAGGTAAGAACTCAGATGTTGAAAGGTCAGGTCCCTCTCAAATCCAGCCGCTCTCACTAGTGGAAGTTGTCGAAGTTGATTGCAGGTCTGTACCAAGATACCCTTGTGTTGCAGTGTCTGACAGATTGAACATTAAAATGGTATAAAATACCGACAGGTTGTTAGGTAAGACACATATGCAACAGTTAGGTATCTTTATTATGAAACGTTTCGCCTACACAGTAGGCTTCTTCAGTCAAGTACAGAAAAGTTGATAGAAGCAGAAAATACTTGAAGACGATGTAATCAGTCCATCACCCTTAAAGTTTTGAGGTGGTCAGTCCCTCAGTCTGGAGAAGAGCATTGTTCCATAGTATGAAACAATATGGAGATGAAGTGACAGAATGGAGCTTTTTATAGCGCCAAGAGGTGAGACGTAGGCCACTAGGAGAGGTAAGAACTCAGATGTTGAAAGGTCAGGTCCCTCTCAAATCCAGCCGCTCTCACTAGTGGAAGTTGTCGAAGTTGATTGCAGGTCTGTACCAAGATACCCTTGTGTTGCAGTGTCTGACAGATTGAACATTAAAATGGTATAAAATACCGACAGGTTGTTAGGTAAGACACATATGCAACAGTTAGGTATCTTTATTATGAAACGTTTCGCCTACACAGTAGGCTTCTTCAGTCAAGTACAGAAAAGTTGATAGAAGCAGAAAATACTTGAAGACGATGTAATCAGTCCATCACCCTTAAAGTTTTGAGGTGGTCAGTCCCTCAGTCTGGAGAAGAGCATTGTTCCATAGTATGAAACAATATGGAGATGAAGTGACAGAATGGAGCTTTTTATAGCGCCAAGAGGTGAGACGTAGGCCACTAGGAGAGGTAAGAACTCAGATGTTGAAAGGTCAGGTCCCTCTCAAATCCAGCCGCTCTCACTAGTGGAAGTTGTCGAAGTTGATTGCAGGTCTGTACCAAGATACCCTTGTGTTGCAGTGTCTGACAGATTGAACATTAAAATGGTATAAAATACCGACAGGTTGTTAGGTAAGACACATATGCAACAGTTAGGTATCTTTATTATGAAACGTTTCGCCTACACAGTAGGCTTCTTCAGTCAAGTACAGAAAAGTTGATAGAAGCAGAAAATACTTGAAGACGATGTAATCAGTCCATCACCCTTAAAGTTTTGAGGTGGTCAGTCCCTCAGTCTGGAGAAGAGCATTGTTCCATAGTATGAAACAATATGGAGATGAAGTGACAGAATGGAGCTTTTTATAGCGCCAAGAGGTGAGACGTAGGCCACTAGGAGAGGTAAGAACTCAGATGTTGAAAGGTCAGGTCCCTCTCAAATGACGCCGCTCTCTACTAGTGAGAGCGGCGTCATTTGAGAGGGACCTGACCTTTCAACATCTGAGTTCTTACCTCTCCTAGTGGCCTACGTCTCACCTCTTGGCGCTATAAAAAGCTCCATTCTGTCACTTCATCTCCATATTGTTTCATACTATGGAACAATGCTCTTCTCCAGACTGAGGGACTGACCACCTCAAAACTTTAAGGGTGATGGACTGATTACATCGTCTTCAAGTATTTTCTGCTTCTATCAACTTTTCTGTACTTGACTGAAGAAGCCTACTGTGTAGGCGAAACGTTTCATAATAAAGATACCTAACTGTTGCATATGTGTCTTACCTAACAACCTGTCGGTATTTTATACCATTTTAATGTTCAGAAGCAGAAGATACTTGAAGACGATGTAATCAGTCCATCACCCTTAAAGTTTTGAGGTGGTCAGTCCCTCAGTCTGGAGAAGAGCATTGTTCCATAGTATGAAACAAATTTTAAGGGTGATGGACTGATTACATCGTCTTCAAGTATCTTCTGCTTCTATCAACTTTTCTGTACTTGACTGAAGAAGCCTACTGTGTGGGCGAAACGTTTCATAATAAAGATACCTAACTGTTGCATATGTGTCTTACCTAACAAGTGAAGGTAAATACGGTGTCCAGTCTGTTCTTATAAGACTGGACAATATGAGTGGGAGAGGCTGGGTCTGACTGGTGCCTGGGGTATGGAAGCAAATTCTTCGGTGCTTCTGGAAGAGAATGGACAAATACATGGGTGGTTTTGATAAGGACCTGCCTTGTATGGGCCAGTAGGCCTGCTGCAGTGTTCCTCTATTCTTTTGTTCTTGGTAGGTAAGACACACAGGGAACAGTTAGGCAACTTTATTCCGAAACGTTTCGCCTACAATATAGAATTGTGCTTCTACACTAATCTATGGTGAATGTAGATGAATGGTCTCTAAACCATTCATCTACATTCTAATCTATATAATAGTTATACTGTGCAAACACCCACAGTCTGCTTGTACCTTACTGTATATCATAAGTTACATTGTGGAATCACCCACAGTGTGCTGCTACGAAAGAAATAAGATAAAACAAGGACCATCAGGGAAATAAACCCTAGAAGCAAATAAATAAATCTCAGCATTATGGGAGGTGTGTAGAGTTCCATACACCGGAAGCGACCAGTTATATATCAGACAATCAAGAAAACTGCTACAAGTTGGACTATCACAACACCAGTGATCCATATGGATGGAGCAGGAAACAAACGTTATATTTAACACATTAAAGCTTCAAACCATCCTGGAAAATGTGTCTGGGCCCAGGCCATTGTCCCAGATAATTGTATTACCAAATGAACATTATAGTCTGCAGTTATACGACATGACACTCATACAATGTAAGTCAAGGACTATACAGAATGGACCCACACTTAGTTGAGTCCCTCGTCCACAATCTCAGATCTGGATGCTGTATAACTTCACTTGAGTATTCATTATACAATGGCATCTCCAGATAATATTGCATATATCAAGATTCTTAATACCTCTATTGGTTTTCAAGAGTACCTTTGGATAGAGACACAGACCAATGTCTTCCCCAGTTTCTTATAACTTAACAAACATGTCACCCGAGATACAATAAGGTTGGTAAGTAATACACATATGCAACAGTTAGGTATCTTTATTCTGAAACGTTTTGCCTACACAGCAAGCTTCTTCAGTCGAGTACAGAAAAGTTAGCAGAAGCAGTAGAGGTGAGAAGACGATGTAATCAGTATATCACACCACATACGTCTTCTCTCACCCAAGCCCAGTCACGCTAGCCAATACTGTAAACACCGAATTACAGAAAATATCTACCTGGATGAGGACTAACAAACTTACACTAAACATTGACAAAACCTACTTCATTCAGTTTGGTAGCAGAGCTACAGATGTACCTCTTAACATAACGATAAACGGATCACCTATCACAAAGCTAACAGAGGGAAAATTCTTAGGAATCCACCTTGATAATAGACTCAAATTTCATACACATATACAACAAATTTCTAAGAAAATTTCCAAGACTGTAGGCATACTATCGAAGATACGGTACTATGCTCCACAGTCAGCCCTCCTGGCCCTTTATCACTCTCTTATTTACCCCTATCTCACCTATGGAATTTGTGCATGGGGCTCAACAACAATTAACCATCTCAGACCACTAATTACCCAACAAAAGGCTGCAGTTAGAATGATAACAAATTCTCACTGCAGGCAGCACACTCCACCAATATTCAAAACACTCAACCTACTCACCATACAAAACATCCATACTTATTATTGCACTTATTACATACATAGAACACTTAACTCTGATATTAACCCTCCCCTCAAACATCTCCTTGCCAACCTCAACAGAACACATGACCATAATACAAGGCACAGATCACTCTTTGATGTTCCTCGTGTCCATCTCACGCTATGCAAAAACTCAATGCACATAAAAGCCCCTAAAATCTGGAATTCATTACCTGTAAATATAAAAGAAACACTACCTGTTTATAAATTCAAGTCTCTTCTCAAAGTTCACTTACTCACTCAAAACCAAATAAATACTGAATAACTGAACCATATAAATTGTATATCCTAAATGTTACTCACAATTATATCACACAAATGTTAAACCTAACTTTGTTATTTTTTTTTTAAATACACTACCTAACAGAATACTCCATTCTACTGAATGTACAGCAATGCATGCAACCATATGACCTGTCTTTGTAATACTCATTTGTATTTTATAGTTATCTGTTTACAATAATGTCTTATCACTGATTTCATCATTGCTTAGTTAATCTTAAGTTAATTTTAAGCCAGCCCGTAATGCTATGCATATAAGTGGCTTTGACATGCTGCTCTTACCTGTATTTTTTGTACCTCTGTTTGTATGCTAAAATTTCTAAATAAATAAATAAATCACCTTTGAAGGCGTAGTTTTGAGGTGGTCAGTCCCTCAGCCTGGAGAAGAGTTTTGTTCCATAGTTTGAAACAATGTGAAGTTAAAGCGACGATATGGAGACTAATATACTGTCAGGAGAGGAGTAGTGCACTAGTAGAAGAATGTATTCAATACCTGTCAGTATTGTATACAAGTGAATGTATTCAATACCTGTTGGTATTGTATACCATTGAATGTATTCAGTACCTGCCGGTACTGTATACCATTTTGATATACAATAAGGTTAAGTGGTTTCAGTGTCAACAATTTTAAGCTGGAATTGTTGTATGTTAGTGAACTGTTTCCCTAATTGGTGGGTCTAGACAGCTGCACTTGACACCTGTATATTCCCAGCTATAGTGTCTAGTTTAACTATGCGTTATTTCGAGCAATATGGCAAAAAAATATTTATTCGATTTTGTGGTTATGTAATACATATAGGCTTGGGCGAACTGTCTGTGCATGGTCCCCAAAGTTGAGTAGTCTACCCTAAAATTTACATTTTCTGTCAAAACATTTGAACTAATTCGGTCAGTAGACTTTGCTATACTCCATAAACTGTATAGTCCTTGTGGCTTAGCGCTTCTTTTTGATTATAATAATAATAATATACTCCATAATGATTTGTCATTTTGCATGTGAATTTTCGACTGCTGCAAACTATAAACTGAGAATGTCACTAGGTTAGGTTAGGTAAGGTTCGTCAGGAAACAGGACAAATGTTTCCTGACGCGGGTCTTAGTCAGATGATGACCCGCCTTTGGAGCTTTTGGTCATCTGACCGAGGCCTTCCGCTGGCTTACCGGTCCACCCCTTTAAAAATTATGGTCGTTTATAACCATTTTAGAATGTCACTCTTTAATTATTATTGCATTTATTTTTTCCACTAGGCTCTATTATTCTCTGACGTTCCCGTAGCTCGATTGCTTGGGAACTGAGCTCATACACTGAAGTCCGTGGTTCGATACCCGGTACGGGTGAAAATATTAGGACGTGAATATGAAAATGATATACAATACCGATATGTTGATATCAACATCTCGGTATTGAATACCGCTTTCATATTCACTCTGTCAGGCACTGCAACACAACTTTTCTCCAGGCTGAGGGACTCACGGTGGTAACACTCCGCTAGTCACGGTGGTAACACTCCGCTAGTCACGGTGGTAACACACTCCACTAGTCACGGTGGTAACACACGCCACTAGTCACGGTGGTAACACACTCCACTAGTTACGGTGGTAACACACTCCACTAGTGACGGTGGTAACACACTCCACTAGTCACGGTGGTAACACACGCCACTAGTCACGGTGGTAACACACTCCACTAGTCACGGTGGTAACACACTCCACTAGTCACGGTGGTAACACACGCCACTAGTCACGGTGGTAACACACTCCACTAGTCACGGTGGTAACACACTCCACTAGTTACGGTGGTAACACCACTAGTCACGGTGGTAACACACTCCACTAGTCACGGTGGTAACACACTCCACTAGATACGGTGGTAACACCACTAGTCACGGTGGTCACACACTCCACTAGTTACGGTGGTAACACACTCCACTAGTTACGGTGGTAACACTCCGCTAGTCACGGTGGTAACACACTCCACTAGTTACGGTGGTAACACCACTAGTTACGGTAGTAACACACTCCACTAGTTACGGTGGTAACACCACTAGTTACGGTGGTAACACCACTAGTCACGGTGGTAACACACTCCACTAGTTACGGTGGTAACACACGCCACTAGTTACGGTGGTAACACACTCCACTAGTCACGGTGGTAACACACTCCACTAGTTACGGTGGTAACACCACTAGTTACGGTGGTAACACCACTAGTCACGGTGGTCACACACTCCACTAGTCACGGTAGTAACACACTCCACTAGTCACGGTAGTAACACACTCCACTAGTCACGGTGGTAACACACTCCACCAGTTACGGTGGTAACACACTCCACTAGTGACGGTGGTAACACACTCCACTAGTCACGGTGGTAACACACTCCACTAGATACGGTGGTAACACCACTAGTCACGGTGGTCACACACTCCACTAGTTACGGTGGTAACACACTCCACTAGTTACGGTGGTAACACTCCGCTAGTCACGGTGGTAACACACTCCACTAGTTACGGTGGTAACACCACTAGTTACGGTAGTAACACACTCCACTAGTTACGGTGGTAACACCACTAGTTACGGTGGTAACACCACTAGTCACGGTGGTAACACACTCCACTAGTTACGGTGGTAACACACGCCACTAGTTACGGTGGTAACACACTCCACTAGTCACGGTGGTAACACACTCCACTAGTTACGGTGGTAACACCACTAGTTACGGTGGTAACACCACTAGTCACGGTGGTCACACACTCCACTAGTCACGGTAGTAACACACTCCACTAGTCACGGTAGTAACACACTCCACTAGTCACGGTGGTAACACACTCCACCAGTTACGGTGGTAACACACTCCACTAGTGACGGTGGTAACACACTCCACTAGTCACGGTAGTAACACACTCCACTAGTGACGGTGGTAACACACTCCACTAGTCACGGTAGTAACACACTCCACTAGTGACGGTGGTAACACACTCCACTAGTGACGGTGGTAACACACTCCACTAGTGACGGTAGTAACACACTCCACTAGTGACGATAGTAACACACTCCACGTGACGGTGGTAACACACTCCACTAGTGACGGTAGTAACACACTCCACTAGTGACGGTGGTAACACACTCCACTAGTGACGGTAGTAACACACTCCACTAGTGACGGTGGTAACACACTCCATTAGTCACGGTAGTAACACACTCCACTAGTGACGGTGGTAACACTCCACTAGTCACGGTAGTAACACACTCCACTAGTGACGGTGGTAACACACTCCACTAGTGACGGTAGTAACACACTCCACTAGTGACGGTGGTAACACACTCCACTAGTCACGGTAGTAACACACTCCACTAGTCACGGTAGTAACACACTCCACTAGTGACGGTAGTAACACACTCCACTAGTGACGGTGGTAACACACTCCACTAGTGACGTTAGTAACACACTCCACTAGTGACGGTAGTAACACACTCCACTAGTGACGGTGGTAACACACTCCACTAGTGACGGTGGTAACACACTCCACTAGTGACGGTGGTAACACACTCCACTAGTGACGGTGGTAACACACTCCACTAGTGACGGTAGTAACACACTCCACTAGTCACGGTAGTAACACACTCCATTAGTGACGGTAGTAACACACTCCACTAGTGACGGTGGTAACACACTCCACTAGTGACGGTGGTAACACACTCCACTAGTCACGGTGGTAACACACTCCACTAGTGACGGTAGTAACACACTCCACTAGTCACGGTAGTAACACACTCCACTAGTGACGGTAGTAACACACTCCACTAGTGACGGTGGTAACACATTCCACTAGTGACGGTGGTAACACACTCCACTAGTCACGGTGGTAACACACTCCACTAGTGACGGTAGTAACACACTCCACTAGTCACGGTAGTAACACACTCCACTAGTGACGGTAGTAACACACTCCACTAGTGACGGTGGTAACACACTCCACTAGTGACGGTGGTAACACACTCCACTAGTGACGGTGGTAACACACTCCACTAGTGACGGTGGTAACACACTCCACTAGTCACGGTAGTAACACACTCCACTAGTGACGGTGGTAACACACTCCACTAGTGACGGTGGTAACACACTCCACTAGTGACGGTGGTAACACACTCCACTAGTGACGGTGGTAACACACTCCACTAGTGACGGTAGTAACACACTCCACTAGTGACGGTGGTAACACACTCCACTAGTCACGCTAGTAACACACTCCACTAGTGACGGTAGTAACACACTCCACTAGTGACGGTGGTAACACACTCCACTAGTGACGGTGGTAACACACTCCACTAGTCACGGTGGTAACACACTCCACTAGTGACGGTGGTAACACACTCCACTAGTGACGGTGGTAACACACTCCACTAGTGACGGTGGTAACACACTCCACTAGTGACGGTAGTAACACACTCCACTAGTCACGGTGGTAACACACTCCACTAGTGACGGTGGTAACACACTCCAATAGTGACGGTGGTAACACACTCCACTAGTGACGGTGGTAACACACTCCACTAGTGACGGTGGTAACACACTCCACTAATCTTAATTCCAGAGATTTTTCACATCTCAGTTATAAAGGCCGTGACAAAGTTCAGGAACACCATGGAAGGTCTCGGACTGATATTCTACCTCGGTGGCTTGTTTCCAATTACTTTTTAACACACACACACACACACACACACACACACACACACACACACGTCGTGATGAATAGGTAAAACTTGCGATTTTGGCTTAAATAGCAACGGTCTTCTTGCTGAATAAGACAAGTGAAAATTTGTGTATGCAATAATTTCGCAAAAATCATTCTGAACCTAACGAATTTTTTTTATTTCATTGTGTTTGTTTATTATTAAATTATTGTAAACTTATCTAAAATATATTTAGTTCAATTAGGATAAATTAAATTGTGCATGTTATAATAAGGTTAGGTAAGTTTTCTAAGATTCGTTTTGAGTAAAATTAAAAATTTTTCCATTAACATTAATGAAAAAAAATATATCTATAAACGTATAAGAGAAATTTTTAGAAAGGACTTAATTTTAAATGAGTTCTTGCTAATTGACCAGTTTTATATATTCGGCACGACATATATATATATATATATATATATATATATATATATATATATATATATATATATATATATATATATATATATATATATATATATATATATATATATAATTATGTAGAGTAAAATATGCATGTTTGTCTTGGTGGTAATGAGCGCGTATGATATTAGCGGGTGTAGGAGCATCACCACTAGATTAACCAGGCTGTTGAGCGTGCAACCTGTGGTGCAGAGAGGTAATTGTGGTTGTGTTGTGAATTAGGGTGGGGCAGACCAGCCATACCTGTGTGTGAGGTTGTGTGGATAATGATGGTGGTGGATGGTAATAGTCAAGGTTCGTAGAGAAGCTTCACATTCATTATCATATTCGTCTTCTTAACCTTCTCTTATTTCTTCTATTCCTCTTTTTCTTGTTGTGCCAACACCACTATTCTTTGTCTTGGCTTCATTCTACTGGTCCTCCTCCTGCTGCTGCTCTTCCCACATCATTAAGGTCAACACGCCCTTGAGTCAGCCACAACTCACAGTACATGACGTAAAAGTCTCCTAACATTAGCGGCAATGAAGATGGTGCTGTCGAAAGCTCAACGTACACACACACACACACACAAACACACACCCACACACACACACAAACACACACACACACACACACACACACACACAAACACACACACACAAACACACACACACAAACACACACACACACACACACACACACACACACACACACACACACACACACACACACACACACACACACCGTTCAGGGCAGTACATATACCAGAGCTAGAGCATACGACCCGACTGAGCCAATAAAGTATTTACATTACTATGGACACCTTATAGTTGTAAATATACACTCAGTGGACCAGACGAGAGATAAATGATAATATATAACTGGAAAATACTTAAGAGCTTTGTCCCAAATACCAGAGTGACAGATATGGAAGGGAGAGCAAAATGAAGCCTGGGAAAGAACAATAAGAGAACACTGTATCAACATCCACGGACCCAGAAGATATCAGAACATAAGATCATAAGAAAAGAGGAGCACTGCAGCAGGCCTGCTGACCCATACTAGGCAGGTCCTTCATAAATCCAACAAACTAAAAGAACATTTGCCCAACCAATTCCTGCGATAATTGTAAAAGTTTTCAAAAGAAACTGGAAAAGAACCTCAACGAGACCTGGTCACAGACCGGGTCGCGGGGGCGTTGGTCCTCGAAACCCTCTCCAGGTAGTGCCTGACCAACCAGGCTGTGATGGATATGTGGGCCAGTGGGCCCCAGCAGCAACAGCCAGGTTGCAGGAAAGACCAGATAAGCCAGGAACAGGACTGGACTCCAGGAAAATTCTCGAAACTCATCAAAGGTAAAGTCATAGCCCTCCACCCCCTAACACCCACTGACAGCACTCCTCCACCACCCCTAACACCCACTGACAGCACCCCTCCACCACCCCTAACACCCACTGACAGCACCCCTCCACCACCCCTAACACCCACTGACAGCACCCCTCCACCACCCCTAACACCCACTGACAGCACTCCTCCACCACCCCTAACACCCACTGACAGCACCCCTCCACCACCCCTAACACCCACTGACAGCACCCCTCCACCACCCCTAACACCCACTGACAGCACTCCTCCACCACCCCTAACACCCACTGACAGCACCCCTCCACCACCCCTAACACCCACTGACAGCACCCCTCCACCACCCCTAACATCCACTGACAACACTCCTCCACCACCCTAACACCCACTGACAGCACCCCTCCACCACCCCTAACACCCACTGACAGCACCCCTCCACCACCCCTAACACCCACTGACAGCACCCCTCCACCACCCCTAACACCCACTGACAGCACCCCTCCACCACCCCTAACACCCACTGACAGCACCCCTCCACCACCCCTAACACCCACTGACAGCACCCCTCCACCACCCCTAACACCCACTGACAGCACCCCTCCACCACCCCTAACACCCACTGACAGCACCCCTCCACCACCCCTAACACCCACTGACAGCACCCCTCCACCACCCCTAACACCCACTGACAGCACCCCTCCACCACCCCTAATACCCACTGACAGCACCCCTCCACCACCCCTAACACCCACTGACAGCACCCCTCCACCACCCTAACACCCACTGACAGCACCCCTCCACCACCCCTAACACCCACTGACAGCACCCCTCCACCACCCCTAACACCCACTGACAGCACCCCTCCACCACCCCTAACACCCACTGACCCTAACAACACCACTGACAGCACCCCTCCACCACCCCTAACACCCACTGACAGCACCCCTCCACCACCCCTAACAACCACTGACAACACTCCTCCACCACCCCTAACACCCACTAACAGCACCCCTCCACCACCCCTAACACCCACTGACAGCACCCCTCCACCACCCCTAACACCCACTGACAGCACCCCTCCACCACCCCTAACACCCACTGACAGCACCCCTCCACCACCCCTAACACCCACTGACAGCACCCCTCCACCACCCCTAACACCCACTGACAGCACCCCTCCACCACCCCTAACACCCACTGACAGCACCCCTCCACCACCCCTAACACCCACTGACAGCGCCCCTCCACCACCCCTAACACCCACTGACAGCACCCCTCCACCACCCCTAACATCCACTGACAACACTCCTCCACCACCCCTAACACCCACTGACAGCACCCCTCCACCACCCCTAACACCCACTGACAGCACCCCTCCACCACCCCTAACACCCACTGACAGCACCCCTCCACCACCCCTAACACCCACTGACAGCACCCCTCCACCACCCCTAACACCCACTGACAACACTCCTCCACCACCCCTAACACCCACTGACAGCACCCCTCCACCACCCCTAACACCCACTGACAGCACCCCTCCACCACCCCTAACACCCACTGACAGCACCCCTCCACCACCCCTCCACTCACTAACATCACGATATCATCACTATATACAAACAATCTTCTCATAAACACATCACACTCCGCCTCGTGTCCCTCATAACACCACCACCACCACAGGTAGTTTAATTATCATAGTGACACACTGATACCTTTAACATAACACTGGAATACTTCCAGCAGGTATTGGAATCTCTTACACAGTATAACATTCCAGCAGGTACTGGAGTGTCTTACACAGTATAACATTCCAGCAGGTACTGGAGTGTCTTACACAGTATAACATTCCAGCAGGTACTGGAGTGTCTTACACAGTATAACATTCCAGCAGGTACTGGAGTGTCTTACACAGTATAACATTCCAACAGGTACTGGAGTGTCTTACACAGTATAACATTCCAGCAGGTACTGGAGTGTCTTACACAGTATAACATTCCAGCAGGTACTGGAGTGTCTTACACAGTATAACATTCCAACAGGTACTGGAGTGTCTTACACAGTATAACATTCCAGCAGGTACTGGAGTGTCTTACACAGTATAACATTCCAACAGGTACTGGAGTGTCTTACACAGTATAACATTCCAGCAGGTACTGGAGTGTCTTACACAGTATAACATTCCAACAGGTACTGGAGTGTCTTACACAGTATAACATTCCAACAGGTACTGGAGTGTCTTACACAGTATAACATTCCAACAGGTACTGGAGTGTCTTACACAGTATAACATTCCAGCAGGTACTGGAGTGTCTTACACAGTATAACATTCCAGCAGGTACTGGAGTGTCTTACACAGTATAACATTCCAGCAGGTACTGGAGTGTCTTACACAGTATAACACTCCAGCAGGTACTGGAGTGTCTTACACAGTATAACATTCCAGCAGGTACTGGAGTGTCTTACACAGTATAACATTCCAGCAGGTACTGGAGTGTCTTACACAGTATAACATTCCAGCAGGTACTGGAGTGTCTTACACAGTATAACATTTCAGCAGGTACTGGAGTGTATTACACAGTATAACATTCCAGCAGGTACTGGAGTGTCTTACACAGTATAACATTCCAGCAGGTACTGGAGTGTCTTACACAGTATAACATTCCAGCAGGTACTGGAGTGTCTTACACAGTATAACATTTCAGCAGGTACTGGAGTGTCTTACACAGTATAACATTTCAGCAGGTACTGGAGTGTCTTACACAGTATAACATTCCAGCAGGTACTGGAGTGTCTTACACGGTATAACATTTCAGCAGGTACTGGAGTGTCTTACACAGTATAACATTCCAGCAGGTACTGGAGTGTCTTACACAGTATAACATTCCAGCAGGTACTGGAGTGTCTTACACAGTATAACATTTCAGCAGGTACTGGAGTGTCTTACACAGTATAACATTTCAGCAGGTACTGGAGTGTCTTACACAGTATAACATTCCAGCAGGTACTGGAGTGTCTTACACGGTATAACATTCCAGCAGGTACTGGAGTGTCTTACACAGTATAACATTCCAGCAGGTACTGGAGTGTCTTACACAGTATAACATTCCAGCAGGTACTGGAGTGTCTTACACAGTATAACATTCCAGCAGGTACTGGAGTGTCTTACACAGTATAACATTCCAGCCTGTACTGGAGTGTCTTACACAGTATAACATGCCAGAAGAATCTGTAGTGTCTTACACAGTATAACATGCCAGAAGAATCTATAGTGACACACTTTCTCCTGTATACCACACACAGCAGTGGGATAACACACAGGTACCTATTTTTACTGCAAGGTGGGCAGAGGCAGCAGGAGTGATTAAGGGCAGCAGGGGTGTGCAGGGACAGCGGGATCAAGGGCAGCAGGGGTGGGCAGGGGGAGCAGGGATGGTCAAGGGTGCAGGAATGATCAAGGGTAGCAGGGGTGGGCAGAGGCAGCTGGAATGGTCAAGGGTAGCAGGGGTTTGCAAGTGCAGCAGGGGTAGTCAAGGACCGGAGGGGTGGCAGGGGTGGGCTGGGGTGGCAGGGGTGTGCAGGGGCAGCATGAGCGTAAACAAACTTGCTCATATGCTTCTCTGTGCCAGGTAATCCAACCTGGTACCTTGCGGGTGAGTTGAATGCTCGCAGCAGTGAGCTAGGCAGCCGGTACAACAAGCGTGGGAGAGGAGAGTGTGGGTGGGGAAAACTGTGTAGGGGAGTGTTGGAATGGGATCATGAGTAATTACTATGCTCCTCGTATATTCCCGCTATACCTTGCCAAGATGCTACGTCACACAGGTATACCAGGAAATCCTTAATTAACACATTTCTAAGGATACGAGTGTAGCAGGATCCTCAGCTCATCCTCAAGGATACGGGGAGAGGATAAGACAAGGTGGCAGGATAGTACAAGGTGAGAGGATAAGACAAGGGGGCAGGATAGTACAAGGTGAGAGGATAAGACAAGGGGGCAGGACAGGACAAGGTGAAAGGATAAGACAAGGGGGCAGGACAGAACAAGATGAGAGGATAAGACAAGGGGGCAGGATAAGACAAGGTGAGAGGATAAGACAAGGGGCAGGATAAGACAACGTGAGAGGATAAGACAAGGAGGCAGGATAGGACAAGGTGAGAGGATAAGACAAGGGGGCAGGACAGGACAAGGTGAGAGGATAAGACAAGGGGCATGACAGGGCAAGGTGAGATGATAAGACAAGGGGCAGGATAGGACAAGGTGAGAGGATAAGACAAGGAGGCAGGATAGGACAACGTGAGAGGATAAGACAAGGAGGCAGGATAGGACAAAGTGAGAGGATAAGACAAGGAGGCAGGATAGGACAACGTGAGAGGATAAGACAAGGAGGCAGGATAGGACAAAGTGAGAGGATAAGACAAGGAGGCAGGATAGGACAAGGTGAGAGGATAAGACAAGGGGGCAGGATAGGACAAGGTGAGAGGATAAGACAAGGGGGCACGACAGGACAAGGTGAGAGGATAAGACAAGGAGGCAGGACAGGACAAGGTGAGAGGATAAGACAAGGGGCATGACAGGGCAAGGTGAGAGGATAAGACAAGGGGGCAGGATAGGACAAGGTGAGAGAATAAGACAAGGGGGCAGGATAGGACAAGGTGAGAGAATAAGACAAGGGGGCAGGATAGGACAAGGTGAGAGAATAAGACAAGGGGGCAGGATAGAACAAGGTGAGAGGATAAGACAAGGGGGCAGGATAGGACAAGGTGAGAGAATAAGACAAGGGGGCAGGATAGGACAAGGTGAGAGAATAAGACAAGGGGGGCAGGACAGACACTGACGTCAAGGTGAGTCCAACAACAATAATAATAGTGAGGATAATAATAATAATAATAATAATAATAATAAATCCCTCTCTAATAATAATAAATCACTCAACTTCAGTGGGTGTGTACGTTACTCTGTCTACTTATGTGAGGATCACCAACACCAACAGCCTGGTTCACTACAAGAGTTGTGGTTAGAATGACTGGAAGTGTTACCATACAACCATGGAAGTCGATATCCCAGGAAAGGAGGGAGGGAAGGGGTGGAGGGAGGGAGGGAAGGGGGGGTTAAAACTCAATTGAAATGGTAATTTAAGAATTTAAGAATCTAGTGGTGAATCTTGCAAACAAGACAGCTACGAGGCTTTCACAACGTCAAGAGACCTGCTGCTTCACTTGCCTGACACAGCAGGGGCTGAAGAACTATACACGAGTTACACATTCACTCTCACCTTGAGTACGCACACTCTCTAGGAATGCCTGCCTTCCAGTAACCATCAGGGACTACTTAACCAGAGAGGAGATAGCGCAAAGTGACTCGTCTCTCGCCTTGACCCGTTTTCCTTCCATCATTCCAATGTGTTAATACGGAGAAGACAGTTATTAAACCACAGGACGGGCAACCATCAGAAGTTACATTCTGTACTCATTTCAAGAATATCACTACATCATTGAGAAAGTAAGCTAACTGATTAGGTGAAGGTCGTGGAGCATACCTGGATCCAGCTTGACCCTGTACTCTCACCTGTCTTACATAATACAGTACTGTAACACTGTTACACCCGGGACCACAAACAATATCAGACGGCATAAATTTTATCTTATAAAATAAATGAAAGTGTGAGGGGGAGGGTGGGAGAAAGGGAGAGAGAAAGGGGGGAGAGAGAGAGAGAGAGAGAGAGTAGACACAAGCCATGGTGAGGTAATCAGTCCCTCAACCTAGGAGTAGGTGCGAACAGCACCCTAGTCGTGGAGATTCTGAAGCAGAAGAAAGAATCCTGGCGCTTATATAGTGACGTCAGGTGAAGCAGACGAGGGCAAATTCACTGGTGGGCGGGATTCCCCAGTGGAAGTAGGTCCTTCCCAAAGAGATGGGTTAGTTGTAGTAGTAGTTGTCGTAGTTGTGAAGGTTATGTACATGTCCTCAGAATTAAGAATCCATGATGTTGCAGTGTCTGACAAGTTGTGTACGAATGGTATATAATACCGACAAGATGAGAGTAAGACACATGTGCAACATCAGATGTTGCACTTGTGTCTTACTCTCATCTTGTCGGTATTATATACCATTCGTACACAACTTGTCAGACACTGCAACATCATGGATTCTTAATTCTGAGGACATGTACATAACCTTCACAACTATGACAACTACTACTCCAGGATTCTTTCTTCTGCTTCAGAATCTCCACGACTATGGTGCTGTTCGCACCTACTCCTAGGTTGAGGGACTGATTACCTCATCTTCTGTACATAGTTCTACAAGCCATGGTGCCCCGTGGAGTGGTGGCAAAAGCTCTCGCTTCACACGGTGAGTGTCCGGGTTCGATTCCCTACGAAGGGGTGGAAGCATCGGACGTGTTGCCTTACACCGGTTGTCTGTGTTTACACATCAGTAAAATGGGTACCTCGGTTTTAGTCGGCTGGTGTGGGTCGCATCCTGGGACAAAAATTGACCTAATTTGCCCGAAATGTTCTGCATAACAAGCGACTTTCTATATAGTAGTATATAATTGATGTCACCTAGGACTGTATACTTTGTACATGTACTTGTAGTAAATAAAGATATTAAGCCCACAAATTAGCAGTTGTGGTGCAAGACGAAGGCCACAACCACACTATTTAATTTATACATACCAGAGTATGTAGCAGTTGTGACTTTGTCTCTCTCTCTCTCTCTCACACACACACATATATATATATATATATATATATATATATATATATATATATATATATATATATATATATATATATATATATATATATATATACACACACACACACACACACACTTCCTCCTCTTTTTCTTCATCATCTTCCACATTAGCATTAGTGATACAATTAGTATAATCACATCAGAGTAGAGCTGACATAAACCAGTCTGGATGATACTAATAACACCACAACCTTCACTTCTGACCTCCTCATGTAAAATGTATCTCCCATTCTCAACCTTTCATCTCTCTCACTCCTCCACTATCTTTCCCATAATATAAGGAAGGTGCCGGCCAGGGCAACTATGAACAAGCAGTTAAACACTTAGGTTCGTGTATGGGCAGTGATGTGGCCTAGTTTATGACTGGTAGTTTCTGGAGTTTATCTGGAGAGAGTTCCGGGGGTCAACGCCCCCGCGGCCCGGTCTGTGACCAGGCCTTATTAGGTCAGTGTCCCAGGATGCGACCCACACCAGTCGACTAACACCCAGGTACCCATTTTACTGATGGGGAACATAGACAACAGGTGGAAAGAAACACGTCCAATGTTTCTACTCTGGCTGGGAATCGAACCCAGGCCCTCACCGTGTGAAGCGTGTGGAGGGAAGTGTAGTGTCTCTCCAGTAGTGTCTCTCCAGTACTCTCCCTCATACACAACCCCACACATCTTATACTTCACACATATTAACTAAGAGGCAACTGGAGCCTTATACATTTTCACCTCACCAATAAACATTACATTTAAACTCATAAAACACAAACTGTAAAGGTAACCTAAAATGCTACATTTACACAATATAACACGATAATTTAGGTTATATTAAAGGAGCGATGATGGAGCAATGACCGTAACAAAGTAGTTGAACAACCAGTTCCAGGTCAGTTACCTCAAGGTAAACACAGTATAACACAACAACAATCAAGACTGATTATATTTGCTAGAGATTTTAACATCAAAATACGATCAGGAACGAATGAAACTTACATGACAGGAGGGTAGTACCTCCCTGGATGGTTGCTGTCTATCAACCCTACATGACAGGAGGATAGTACCTCCCTAGATGGTTGCTGTCCAACCCTACATGACAGGTGGGTAGTACCTCCCTAGATGGTTGCTGTCCAACCCTACATGACAGGTGGGTAGTACCTCCCTAGATGGTTGCTGTCCAACCCTACATGACAGGTGGGTAGTACCTCCCTAGATGGTTGCTGTCTATCAACCCTACATGACAGGTGGGTAGTATCTCCCTGGATAGCTGCTGTCTATCAACCCTACATGACAGGTGGGTAGTACCTCCCTAGATAGTTGCTGTCTATCAACCCTACATGACAGGTGGGTAGTACCTCCCTAGATGGTTGCTGTCTATCAACCCTACAGGACAGGAGGGTAGTACCTCCCTGGATGGTTGCTGTCTATCAACCCTACATGACATGAGGATAGTACCTCCCTAGATGGTTGCTGTCCGACCCTACATGACAGGAGGGTAGTACCTCCCTAGATGGTTGCTGTCCAACCCTACATGACAAGTGGGTAGTACCTCCCTAGATGGTTGCTGTCTATCAACCCTACATGACAGGTGGGTAGTACCTCTCTAGATGGTTGCTGTCTATCAACCCTACATGACAGGTGGGTAGTACCTCCCTAGATGGTTGCTGTCTATCAACCCTACATGACAGGAGGGTAGTACCTCCCTAGATGGTTGCTGTCTATCAACCCTACATGACAGGTGGGTAGTACCTCCCTGGATGGTTGTTGTCTATCAACCCTACATGACAGGTGGGTAGTACCTCCCTAGATGGTTGCTGTCTATCAACCCTACATGACAGGTGGGTAGTACCTCCCTAGATGGTTGCTGTCTATCAACCCTACATGACAGGTGGGTAGTACCTCCCTAGATGGTTGCTGTCTATCAACCCTACATGACAGGTGGGTAGTGCCTTCCTAGATGGTTGCTGTCTATCAACCCTACAGGAGAGGTGGGTAGTACCTCCCTGGATGGTTGCTGTCCAACCCTACATGACAGGAGGGAGTACCTCCCTAGATGGTTGCTGTCTATCAACCCTACATGACAGGTGGGTAGTACCTCCCTAGATGGTTGCTATCAACCCTACAGGATAGGTGGGTAGTACCTCCCTGGATGGTTGCTGTCCAACCCTACATGACAGGTGGGTAGTACCTCCCTAGATGGTTGCTGTCTATCAACCCTACAGGACAGGTGGGTAGTACCTCCCTGGATGGTTGCTGTCCAACCCTACATGACAGGAGGGTAGTACCTCCCTGGATGGTTGTTGTCTATCAACCCTACATGACAGGTGGGTAGTACCTCCCTGGATGGTTGCTGTCCAACCCTACATGACAGGAGGGTAGTACCTCCCTGGATGGTTGTTGTCTATCAACCCTACATGACAGGTGGGTAGTACCTCCCTGGATGGTTGCTGTCCAACCCTACGTGACAGGAGGGTAGTAACTCCCTAGATGGTTGCTGTCTATCAACCCTAAATGACAGGAGAGTAGTACCTCCCTGGATGGTTGATATCAACACTACATGACAGGTTGGTAGTACCTCCCTGAATAGTTGCTGTCTATCAACCCTACAGGACAGGAGGGTAGTACCTCCCTGGATGGTTGCTGTCTATCAACCCTACAGGACAAAGGGTAGTACCTCCCTGGATGGTTGTTGTCTATCAATCCTACATGACAGGTGGGTAGTACCTCCCTGAATGGTTGCTGTCTATCAACCCTACAGGACAGGAGGGTAGTACCTCCCTGGATGGCTGTCTATCAACCCTACATGACAGGTGGGTAGTACCTCCCTGAATGTTTGCTGTCTATCAACCCTACATGACAGGAGGGTAGTACCTCCCTGGATGGTTGCTGTCTATCAACCCTACAGGACAGGAGGGTAGTACCTCCCTGGATGGCTGTCTATCAATCCTACATGACAGGAGGGTAGTACCTCCCTGGATGGTTGTTGTCTATCAACCCTACAGGACAGGAGGGTAATACCTCCCTGGATGGTTGCTGTCTATCAACCCTATATGACAGGAGGGTAGTACCTCCCTGGATGGTTGCTGTCTATCGACCCTACATGACAGGAGGGTAGTACCTTCCTGGATGGTTGTCTATCAACCCTACATGACAGGAGGGTAGTACCTCCCTGGATGGTTGTCTATCAACCCTACAGGTCAGGAGGGTAATATCTCCCTGGATGGTTGCTGTCTATCAACTCTATATGACAGGAGGGTAGTACCTCACTAGATAGTTGCTGTCTATCAACCCTACAGGTCAGGAGGGTAATATCTCCCTGGATGGTTGCTGTCTATCAACCCTATATGACAGGAGGGTAGTACCTCCCTGGATGGTTGCTGTCTATCGACCCTACATGACAGGAGGGTAGTACCTTCCTGGATGGTTGTCTATCAACCCTACATGACAGGAGGGTAGTACCTCCCTGGATGGTTGTCTATCAACCCTACAGGTCAGGAGGGTAATATCTCCCTGGATGGTTGCTGTCTATCAACTCTATATGACAGGAGGGTAGTACCTCACTAGATAGTTGCTGTCGATCAACCCTACATGACAGGTGGGTAGTACCTCCCTGGATGGTTGCTGTCTATCAACACTACATGACAGGTGGGTAGTACCTCCCTGGATGGTTGCTGTCTATCAGCCCTACAGGACAGGAGGGTAGTACCTCTCTGGATGGTTGCTGTCTATCAACCCTACATGACATGTGGGTAGTACCTCCGTGGATGGTTACTGTCTATCAGCCCTACAGGACAGGAGGGTAGTACCTCCCTGGATGGTTGCTGTCTATCAACCCTACATGACAGGAGGGTAGTACCTCCCTGGATGGTTGCTGTCTATCAGCCCTACAGGACAGGAGGGTAGTACCTCCTTGGATGGGCAGTACTTCCATGGAAGGTTGCTCTATTGTACGATAGATTTCTATTAAAGATAGTCTCTAGCCATTCGTCTTTAAATCCCTCGATTTATTACCCATGTTACGTCGACTCTATATTACTCTCTCTCTCTCTCTCTCTCTCTCTCTCTCTCTCTCTCTCTCTCTCTCACACACACACACACACACACACACACACACACACACTCAAGAACACTGCAGGATAATAACAGCAGTAATAATAATAATAATAATAATAATAATAATAATAATAATAATAATAATAATCTTTAAAATCCTTATATTTCATCGGTGTGTGTGGGGGAGGGGGGGGGGGAGCGCGTGTCCGTAGAGCTGCCCGTTATACCGTGCTGTTCCAACATATAATAATATAATATCTTTATTTACTACAAGTACATGTACAAGGTATACAGTCCTAGCTGACACCAGTGACATATTACTACATGTACTTGTACAAGGTATACAGTCCTAGCTGACACCAGTGACATACTACTACATGTACATGTACAAGGTATACAGTCCTAGCTGACACCAGTGACATACTACTACAAGTACATGTACAAGGTATACAGTCCTAGCTGACACCAGTGACATACTACTACATGTACATGTACAAGGTATACAGTCCTAGCTGACACCAGTGACATACTACTACATGTACTTGTACAAGGTATACAGTCCTAGCTGACACCAGTGACATACTACTACAAGTACATGTACAAGGTATACAGTCCTAGCTGACACCAGTGACATACTACTACATGTACTTGTACAAGGTATACAGTCCTAGCTGACACCAGTGACATACTACTACAAGTACATGTACAAGGTATACAGTCCTAGCTGACACCAGTGACATACTACTACATGTACTTGTACAAGGTATACAGTCCTAGCTGACACCAGTGACATACTACTACATGTACATGTACAAGGTATACAGTCCTAGCTGACACCAGTGACATACTACTACAAGTACATGTACAAGGTATACAGTCCTAGCTGACACCAGTGACATACTACTACAAGTACATGTACAAGGTATACAGTCCTAGCTGACACCAGTGACATACTACTACATGTACATGTACAAGGTATACAGTCCTAGCTGACACCAGTGACATACTACTACATGTACTTGTACAAGGTATACAGTCCTAGCTGACACCAGTGACATACTACTACATGTACATGTACAAGGTATACAGTCCTAGCTGACACCAGTGACATACTACTACATGTACTTGTACAAGGTATACAGTCCTAGCTGACACCAGTGACATACTACTACATGTACAAGATATACAGTCCTAGCTGACACCAGTGACATACTACTACAAGTACATGTACAAGGTATACAGTCCTAGCTGACACCAGTGACATACTACTACATGTACATGTACAAGGTATACAGTCCTAGCTGACACCAGTGACATACTACTACAAGTACATGTACAAGGTATACAGTCCTAGCTGACACCAGTGACATACTACTACATGTACTTGTACAAGGTATACAGTCCTAGCTGACACCAGTGACATACTACTACAAGTACATGTACAAGGTATACAGTCCTAGCTGACACCAGTGACATACTACTACATGTACTTGTACAAGGTATACAGTCCTAGCTGACACCAGTGACATACTACTACATGTACATGTACAAGGTATACAGTCCTAGCTGACACCAGTGACATACTACTACAAGTACATGTACAAGGTATACAGTCCTAGCTGACACCAGTGACATACTACTACAAGTACATGTACAAGGTATACAGTCCTAGCTGACACCAGTGACATACTACTACATGTACATGTACAAGGTATACAGTCCTAGCTGACACCAGTGACATACTACTACATGTACTTGTACAAGGTATACAGTCCTAGCTGACACCAGTGACATACTACTACAAGCACATGTACCAGGTATACAGTCCTAGCTGACACCAGTGACATACTACTACAAGTACATGTACAAGGTATACAGTCCTAGCTGACACCAGTGACATACTACTACATGTACATGTACAAGGTATACAGTCCTAGCTGACACCAGTGACATACTACTACATAGAAAGCCGCTTGTTATGCTGAGTATTTCTGGCAAATTAGAAACCATACCACGGGCGGGATTTAAACCCGCGGTCAGAGAGTCTCAAAACTCCAGACCGTCGCGTTAGTCACTGGAACAGCTAGCCACAGTAAGATTCGTCACACTAGGTATATTTCTACACCATAGGAAGGTTATCATAGGCACCACTGTGGTGCCTATGATAATCTTCCTATGTACTATACAGTGTGAATGTAGTGGGTTACGGTGGGTCAATCTGCAGCTCACTCACCCACCCGTAGCATCACTCTCAACATGTACCAGGTACGATGTTGCTGAAGAGGAACCTACTTATAGTCTGTTACTGTGTGCACCAGGACGTTGATGTTGAGTACTCACCTGACGCCCTCAATCCTCGCCGCCCACACGCCCACTTACCTGCAAGTGAATAGACAATAGATTAGCATAATACTAGGGGGAGACGCCCCCTCAACTACCACTAAAACCAAAATATATTGAAGTTTTTTTCAATATTACGAATAAGAACAAGAAGCCACACACACACACACACACACACACACACACAATCAGCGAAGAGGCGGGGCCAGGAGCTATGAATCGACCCCTGCAACCACAAATAGGTGAGTGTAAATAGGTGAGTACACACACTCACACACACACACACACACACACACACACACACACACACACACACACACACACACACACACACACACACACACACACTCAAATAGACTAACTTTCCAGAGGTTAATTGTGTATAATTAATATTGTGAGGAGAGGTCACCACGAGTGACATCAAGGTCACAGTGGTGACAAGTGACCTGTGACACGCGTCATCTGCCGCAATGTTGGAACCGCCGGGTCACAACTGTGAAAACACAAGCCATCCCGAGAGAGAAAGAGAGAGGTGGTGATCTACTCGTTATTCTACTTATGCCACCATCGTCACTTTCACTGCCTCGTCATCGTCACTTTCACTGCCTCGTCACCGTCACTTTCACTGCCTCGTCACCGTCACTTTCACTGCCTCGTCACCGTCACTTTCACTGCCTCGTCACCGTCACTTTCACTGCCTCGTCACCGTCACTTTCACTGCCTCGTCACCGTCACTTTCACTGCCTCTTAATTTCTACTATTCCCTTCCTTTGACCTTCACTATCAAGTTCACTATTTTTTAAGGAGTGATGGTGTCAGGTTATGGTGACATTTTATGGTGACAGGTGATGGTGACAGGTAGTGGTTACAAGTGATGATGACAGTGGTGACAGGTAATTGAAATGACCTTGAAGACTTTTACCTGGATTAAGAATTACCATAAATTATCTGGATTAAGAGATACCTCGTGTCAGAAAGAGATGCACTGTGCAGCACCTGTGTACCTATACAGTGCCTGTGCAGTACCTGTGGAGTGCCTGTGGTGCACCAGTGCAGCACCTGTGTACCTATACAGTGCCTGTGCAGTACCTGTGGAGTGCCTGTGGTGCACCAGTGCAGCACCTGTGTACCTATACAGTGCCTGTGCAGTACCTGTGGAGTGCCTGTGGTGCACCAGTGCAGCACCTGTGTACCTATACAGTGCCTGTGCAGTACCTGTGGAGTGCCTGTGGTGCACCAGTGCAGCACCTGTGCTGTGCTGCGCAATAACGTGAACAATCTATCAGCAACTGTATGCATATAACTGCTGAATGACTGAGTTGCTTACACCTGTGGATGAGAGAGAGAGATGGGTGCCAGGTGGCACCTATGTCAAGTGCTGGTGCCAGCTTTAAGGACTGTTTTCCCTCCTAATCCTCCCCAATTCTCCCTCTTTTCCTTCCCTATCCTCTCTCTCTTTCCTATTTTCTCTCTATCCTTCCTCTTTTTCCAGACGTTTGATGACAATCACCGTTATGCTTTAAGTAATGGTGTCTTAAAGTCGAGGTCCCTTTACACTTACTGAGTAATATGTATGTGTACTCGTCGCTCCCCAGCTTTTTTATAAGAAGTATTTTGTACGGTCTGCCAAGCTTCTTGCTTTCACGTGGAGTAATTTCCGTGTGCAGGTTTGGGACCAATTCCTCCGGAATTTTTCTGGTGTAGATTATATATCTCTCTAACCAATATTTCAAGGCACACAAATCAAAGGACTTCAAGTGCTTCCAGTAGTTCAAATGCCTAAGTTTATGCGAGCAGTGAATGTTCGCTGTATGGTTTCCAGTTCTGCATATCTCTTACCTTGAAGGGAGCTATTAGTACGTAGCAATATTCCAGTCTAGACACAACACGCGAGGTGAGGAGTTTCACTACTGGCTCAGCATCTTTTGTTTCGAGTGCTCTAGTTATCCAGTCAATCAATTTCTTCGTGAATGTACAAATAACATTGTCATGATCCTTGAATGTGACACCTGACTTGTCACTCTCAGGTCTCTCACACTTAACTTCTACTCTACGGAATCATGAGAGTTCGTTTTGTACTTTGTTCCTGTCTTTAATTCCTCAACGTTGCTACAGTATAATAATTGAAATTTGTCATTATTGAGAATTTTATTGTGATATGGTGTTGTGATTTATATTCTTGTGTATAATATATAAGAAGGGGAAACAGAAGTGAAGCAAGAACTAGGCCTTGAGGAACAGAGCTTTTTACTGTGGTAGCCTCCAGTTTCACTGTTTATCACTACTCTCTGAGTTCTGTTTGTTATGAAATTAAATATCTATCTGCCACTTTTCTAATTATTCTTTCTGTACGAATTCTGTGTGTTATTACACTATGGCCACACTTGTCGATTTTTTTGTTTTTGACAAAGTCATTGTACAGTACATCAGCATTCAGCTTGTCTTCCGGCACATCCGAGACCATATTATAACGATCTAGCAAATGTGGAGGTCAGAAAAAACCTGCTGTAAACCCGTAACTGTAGTGGTTCTACAGTCGCATTGTGGCTACAGTATCTCACTCATTTATTTATCATCAATGTATGTTGTCTCTTGTGAAGCAAGTATCTCACGCTACATGTTACTCACGCCTTGGATTTTACCTATGAGAAAAAGTAGTTTGGATTTCTTCTAATTACATTTATGACTCGATCTGTTTTACCCTCTGTCTCTCCTTGACTCTACATGTAGCATTCAGTGTGTGCTCGCCGCTTTCTATTTCTCCAAGCAGTCTGGCTCTTAATTAAATGTTCAAAAAGTCTGCTATCTTTGAGAAACTCTACTATCAGTCGTCTTCGCCTACAGAGGAAGCGCCTCTCTCTCTATAATTTACTTCTCTTACTCTATTAAAGACGAGTCTGAAGCGTACGCCAGACACAGTTTTTTAATTAAAATTGCGAAATTGACACCTACACACTCTTACTACACACACCTAGCCACTGGGCCAGCTGGCCCAGTGGCTAACGCGTCGGTCTGGAGTTTATGACTCTCTGATCGCAGGTTCTAACCCCGTCCGTGGTATAGTTTGCAATCGTATCACTACGATTTCGTGAGTCATAAGGACAGATACCTATTTGAAGTCAGTGCCGGATCAGCTGGGCTGTGATTCGAACGTTGGACTACGTGCTGCCAGCAGTAACAGGCCAGTTGATGAGGCCCTGATACGCCGGGAGGCCTGGCTATGGACCGGGCCGCAGGGGCGTTGATTCCCGGAATACCCTCCAGGTAGTCAGGTGGGTTATTCTATTATTATAAAGGGGAAGCCCTAAACCCGTCGGATTATGCCGCGCCTGTGGGGAGGATGTGGAATGTATTCAGACTTAATTTAGGGAACTGGAGCACAGATCCAATTCCTTAGATCAAGAGCGTCTCACCAACGTCAAGGAACCTTCCTCGAGGGGGGGGGATTCTAAGAGTCAGGAAGGTCGTCGTTGTATCAGTCTTCACAGACCCTGCAACACTCCTCTCTCTCCTCTAGTTACCAGCATCACAGTATCTAAACTGGATTTGATTCGTGAAAGGAAGGATTTACACTCTCTAAACTGGGTCTGGTTTTCTTGTTTTCTTCTAATTACGAGACTGGTCTCGTGCACCCCTTGGCGAGTACACACACACACTGTTACAAAAAAATGCGATATCTATAAATTATAGACATCTACAGAGAATACTACGTCTGCCCCTCTAGCATTCAACCTGTTTCTGGGTTTTTGTAACAAGCAGCCAGTATACTGGTCCAGTTATCCGTTAGAACTACAATAAGTTTTAAAAGTGCTTTAGGATTGCAACTGACAGGATATTAACTAAAGAAATAAAAATTGAGATGTTTATTCACAAAGTTAGCTGCTACACTTCTCTCGTAGTAGTATAGTGCTGAAGGCACAATTTATATCTTTATGACTCTTAAAGTACCGTCTGGTACGTTATCAGCAATTATAACAATACTAGTATATACAAGCAAGTGTGTGAGAATGTGTGTATGTGCTCAAAGTTGTTTGTTATGTCTCAAGACTCGACTCCACTTAAACAGTGACTGACTAAATGTCCTCAAATAATCTAACTTCTTGACTAACCAGGCAATCAAAATAGCTTTCTTGAACAGTAAGACGAACGATTTGCCGAACAATCTAACAAGGAGTAGCACAGCGCCAGGAACAAGGAGACAAAATAACGACCCTAACTGTGGACCTTTAGCAGATCCTCCATAAAAGGCATAAAACTCCCTTAATACTGAATCTAAGTTCGCTGACTACGACAGCGCACAGATACCAGACAAGATAAGTCAGAAGCTATAGCTTAGGACCTGGGTTAACTTAGAGTGTCAGTACGACACAACCTCAGTAAAACGTAAAACCATAAGACTGAAATATGCTCTGTGAACAGCTACACAGAGCTACGAGAAGTATGTTTTGACTCACCACCGAAACCATAATCTACCAAAACAGTCTAAATAACGAACAAACACCCAGAGACAAGAGATAAGGAAAGAGAGGTGTTGGTCGAACCAGGACCAGCAGAGGAAAGAGCGAGCAAAGGAGGCCAATCTCCAAGCTCAGGTGCAATCACGTGACTCTCCCGTGGACTCCCGAGAAGGTGGCAGGTAAACAAGCGAGGTGGAAGTAACAAGGTAATAACAATGTTGGCAGCCACTCAACACTCTCCAACAATCCCACATAATAACAAATAATAATATAAAGCAAGATATTTTCAGTTTAGCTAATACTGAAAATATCACCAATATAAAATTATATGAAAGATAATATACATGAAATATACAGTATGTACATTGGTGCCCAGTCAGGGGGAGCAACACACACACACACACACACACACACACACACACACACACACACACACACACACACACACACACACACACACACACACACACACAGGGGTCGGTCCTAGGACCAGTGCTATTTTTGGTATATATGAATGACATGATAGAAGGCATAGACTCAGAAGTGTTTCTGTCCGCAGATGATGTGAAGTTAATGAGGAGAATTAAATCAGATGAAGATCAGGTAGAGACCTGGACAGGCTGGACACCTGGTCCAGCAACTGGCTTCTCCAATTCAAGTTTGCCAAATGCAAAGTCATGAAGATCGGAGAAGGGCAAAGAAGATCGCAGACGGAGTAGGCTAGGTGGCCAAAGACTCCAAACCTTGCTCAAGGAGAAAGATCTTGGGGTGAGTATAACACCGAGCACGTCCCCGGAAGCACACATCAATCTGTTAACTGCTGCAGCGTATGGGCGCTTGGCAAACCTGAGATTAGCGTTCCGTTACCTAGGTTAAGGAATCTTTCAAGACACTGTACACCGTGTACGTCAGGCCCATACTGGAGTATGCAGTACCAGTTCGGAACCCATACCGGGTCAAGCACGTTAAGAAATTAGAGAAAGTGCAAAGGTTTGCGATAAGGTTAGTTCCAGAGCTAAGGGGAATGTCCTACGAAGAAACGTTAAGGGAAATCGGCCTGACGTCACTGGATGACAGGAGGGTTAGGGGAGACATGATAACGACATACAAAATACTGCGTAGAATAGACAAGGTGGACAGAGACAGGATGTTCCAGAAAGGGGACACAGAAAAAAGGGGGTCACTCTTGGAAGTTGAAGACTCAGATGAGTCACAGGGATGTTAGGAAGTATTTCTTCAGTCATAGAGTGTTCAGGAAGTGGAACAGTCTGGCGAGTTATGTAGTGGAGGCAGGAAGCATACATAGCTTTAAGACGAGGTATGATAAAGCTCGTGGAACAGGGAGAGAGAGGACCTAGTAGCGTTCTGGGAAGAGGCGGGACCAGGAGCTGAGGATCGACCCCTGCAACCACAATTAGGTGAGTACACACACACAAACTAACTACACACACACACACACACACACACACACACACACACACACAAGAGAATGGATCCTGGCTAGCATCCCACGCTCTGCCTTTCACTTGCATCTTTATCTTGCTTCTCCATCTATCTTCTTTCCCTCCCCTCTGTCTTCCCCTTCCTCTCCTCTTCCCTCCAACGCCCTCATCCACCCTCCCCTTACTCACGTCCTGTCCCTCACAAGATTTCACAAAGTGATCACAGGTGTTGCTGGATATGTCAGTCACTACCGCTGTCTTACACGGCTAATGTAATACTGTTTACTGTGACGACGATAGTGGTGGTGATGGTGGTGATGGTGGTGGTGGTGGTGAAGGTGGTGGTGGTGGTGGTGGTGATGAATGTGATGATGATGGTGTTGGTGGTGGTAGTGGTGGTGGTGGTGATGGTGGTGATGGTGGTGGTGGTGGTGGTGGTGGTGGTGGTGATGGTGGTGGTGGTGGTGGTGGTGGTGATGGTAATGGTGGTGGTGGTGATGGTGGTGGTGGTGGTGGTGATGGTGGTGGAGGTGATGGTGGTGGTGGTGGTGGTGGTGATGGTGGTGGTGGTGATAGTGGTGGTGGTGGTGGTGGTGGTGATGGTGCTGGTGGTGGTGGTGGTGATGGTGGTGGTGGTGGTGGTGATGGTACTGGTGGTGGTGGTGGTGATGGTGGTGGTGGTGGTGGTGATGGTGGTGGTGGTGATGGTGGTGGTGGTGGTGGTGGTGGTGGTGATGGTGGTGGTGGTGGTATATGAATACGTACTTGGAATGCTGTATAGAAACCCCTGGTTATGGAGAGCATTTCGGGCAGCATAAGTTATTATTGTACCCCAGGATGCTACCCACAACAGTCAGCTAACACTCAAGTACCTATTCACTGTTAGGAAACATGCCTAATATTTCACCCCTGCCGGGGATCGATCCCAGAACCAGTGGAAAATCAAGCGAGTTTTGCGTGAGTCTAACGGTCCTTCAGGGAGGTTAAGGATTTTGCAAATCTAGATAGGAAAATTTTGGCGGCTTGTCTAACAACTACAGGAGCTCTAGAAGATCCAGAATATCACACACTACCTGGTATTTTAACTGTCAGGTCTGTAGAGGTAAATCTTATGTTATCTGAGTATGAGATGGCAGGTGCCTGGATTGGACTTAATATAAATGACTTGAAGGATGATTCGAAGTAGAAGACATGTGTTCAAGACAGACCTTCAGTGTGTGTGAGCTGAGGAAGCTACCAACCAAGATAGACCTTCAGTGTGTGTGAGCTGAGAAAGCTACCAACCAAGATAGACCTTCAGTGTGTGTGAGCTGAGAAAGCTACCAACCAAGATAGACCTTCAGTGTGTGTGAGCTGAGAAAGCTACCAACCAAGATAGACCTTCAGTGTGTGTGAGCTGAGGAAGCTACCAACCAAGATAGACCTTCAGTGTGTGTGAGCTGAGGAAGCTACCAACCAAGATAGACCTTCAGTGTGTGTGAGCTGAGGAAGCTACCAACCAAGATAGACCTTCAGTGTGTGTGAGCTGAGGAAGCTACCAACCAAGATAGACCTTCAGTGTGTGTGAGCTGAGGAAGCTACCAACCAAGATAGACCTTCAGTGTGTGTGAGCTGAGGAAGCTACCAACCAAGATAGACCTTCAGTGTGTGTGAGCTGAGGAAGCTACCAACCAAGATAGACCTTCAGTGTGTGTGAGCTGAGGAAGCTACCAACCAAGATAGACCTTCAGTGTGTGTGAGCTAAGGAAGCTACCAACCAAGATAGACCTTCAGTGTGTGTGAGCTGAGGAAGCTACCAACCAAGATAGACCTTCAGTGTGTGTGAGCTGAGGAAGCTACCAACCAAGATAGACCTTCAGTGTGTGTGAGCTGAGGAAGCTACCAACCAAGATAGACCTTCAGTGTGTGTGAGCTGAGGAAGCTACCAACCAAGATAGACCTTCAGTGTGTGTGAGCTGAGGAAGCTACCAACCAAGATAGACCTTCAGTGTGTGTGAGCTGAGGAAGCTACCAACCAAGATAGAACTTCAGTGTGTGTGAGCTGAGGAAGCTACCAACCAAGATAGAACTTTAGTGTGTGTGAGCTGAGGACGCTACCAACCAAGATAGAACTTCAGTGTGTGTGAGCTGAGGACGCTACCAACCAAGATAGAACTTCAGTGTGCGTGAGCTGAGGACGCTACCAATCAAGATAGAACTTCAGTGTGTGTGAGCTGAGGAAGCTACCAACCAAGATAGAACTTCAGTGTGTGAGCTGAGGAAGCTACCAACCAAGATAGAACTTCAGTGTGTGTGAGCTGAGGACGCTACCAACCAAGATAGAA
>NC_091296.1:72884287-72886787 GCF_038502225.1 Cherax quadricarinatus | reverse complement strand
ATAGAAGTCCTCAGGTTGTTCTTCAACTCCATGTATCTTTGGTTAGGCCTCATTTAGATTATGCTGTGCAGTTCTGGTCACCGTATTACAGTATGGATATAAATGCTCTGGAAAACGTACAAAGGAGGATGACAAAGTTGATCCCATTTGTCAGAAATCTTCCCTATGAGGATAGACTGAGGACCCTGAATCTGCACTCTCTAGAAAGACGTAGAATTAGGGGGAATATGAATGAGGTGTATAAATGGGAAACAGGAATTAATAAAGGGGATGTAAATAGCGTGCTAAAAATATCTAACATAGACAGGACTCGCAGCAATGGTTTTAAATTGGAAAAATTCAGATTCAGAAAGGATATAGGAAAGCACTGATTTGGTAACAGAGTTGTGGATGAGTGGAGCAAACTCCCGAGTATCGTCATAGAAGCTAAGACGTTGTGTAGTTTTAAAAATGGGTTGGGTAAATACATGAGTGGGTGTGGGTGGGTGTGAGTTGGACCTGACTAGCTTGTGCTACTAGGTCGGATGTCGTGCTCGTCCCTTAAGTGACGTGACTGACCTGACTAGGTCAAGTCATTGGCTTAAGCTGGTGGGAGAATTGGACCTGCCTCGCATGGGCCAGTGTACCTGTTGCAGTGTTCCTTCTTTCTTATGTTCTGGGTCACATCTGGTCCCTGGCAATGGAGGTACGCGTGCTGAGATGAGGACTGCTATAGTGACCTTGTTATGTAATATGACCGCATGTTAAGTGGTTTGTTAGGTTTCAATCCTATCGACTACCACGAGGGTGATCAAGGCCTAATTTCACCTGTAAACTACCAGTCAGAGACACTTAAATGCCTAAGTTTGGGATCAAGGTAATATCTCAGTACATATACTCTAAGGGATCTACACCACTAGGTGTATACATCGTGCCTTGCCCAGTTATCTTTCAAGTTTTAAAGGGGGTAGGTCAATAAGCCAGCAGAATGTCTCGGTGAGATGACCAACAGCTGCAGTGGCGGGTCATCATATGACTAAGAGTCGCGCAGGAGGCATCTGTTCTGCTTCCTGAGCATTCTTACCTAACCAAATAAAAGGGTTCCACAAAGCATGTGTGTTTGACTCTCCTCTTGTAAGAATCGTTACTATGAGATAATTTTCCGTAGACAGGATTACAAAGACAGGCAGCCAGTAAAAATACACATATATAAACACATAGACACTCTCTCTCTCTCTGTCTCTTTGCATTTGGTGATTAACAGTACACTGTGAAGTATAACATAATTAACAGTACACTGTGAAGTATAACATAATTAACAGTACACTGTGAAGTATAACATAATTAACAGTACACTGTGAAGTATAACATAATTAACAGTACACTGTGAAGTATAACATAATTAACAGTACACTGTGAAGTATAACATAATTAACAGTACACTGTGAAGTATAACAAGGCGGCTGCAGTTGACTAGTGTAGGATCTTCTCACTGGTTATACAAGCACTAAGATACTTGCAGTTATCTCTGGGATCTTTCAAGATCATTTTATAGTGTAACCTTAACTTTTGAGAGGCATTTGTTTTTTAAAACTCAGCGTGTAGTGGGTATTTTATGACTTGTGTATTAATATGTATAGATGCATTTTAGTGTATGCTGTTGTATAGTTTTTAAGATACCGAGCGCTGAACCTCGTTTCAGGTTCAGTTCTCAGGAGCAGAGGGACTTTAACAGAAATTTTGCAAGAAGAAACAAGACTGCTTCTGGACCCCTGGGGGGCAGGCTGGGGGGCAGACTGGGGGCAGGCTGGGGGGCAGGCTGGGGGCAGGCTGGGGGGCAGGCTGGGGACCCCAGTCTAAGTGAATTTTACATAATTATTTTTTAAATGAACTAAAAATATATTAAATTACCCCCCCCAAAAAAAAAAATCAAATACAAAAAACCGGAAATAAAACGTTTATGGTAATGGGGCCCCTTCAAAGGTCCACAGCCGGGCCCCGGACCAATGTACCGGCTGAAACCCCACTCTCATAGGCCCTGACCCGGAGTTCGTAATTCCTTTCCCCCGGTGAGGCTGACGACAGTCTGCGTATGTCTACAAACCTAAGAATTACATTGTCGTGGGGGTGGGGGGGGAGTAGGAGGTTCGTCAGGAGATATTTGGAGTAAGAAATACACACGTTGGATGTCTTGGAGGTGTATAATTAAGAGTCTTAAGGGGAACTTAGGCCAGACTGTCGAGCCTACGACTCACGTGTGTGGGTCTCGTGACGTCACGGCTAGCAAGGAACCCTTACTATAAAGTAGCTGGGATGATCTTAGTGCGTTATACAAGTACACAGGTGACACGGTTGACAACACTGTCACCTGATGCTTCTGTCAACCTGATGATCACTGTCGCCTGATGGTTCTGTCAACCTGATGATCACTGTCACCTGATGGTTCTGTCAACCTGATGGTCACTGTCACCTGATGGTTCTGTCAACCTGATGGTCACTGTCACCTGATGGTTCTGTCAAC
>NC_091296.1:72821787-72876787 GCF_038502225.1 Cherax quadricarinatus | reverse complement strand
CTACCATCACCAGGAGAGCTGTGGTTCACTACCATCACCATGAGAACTGTGGTTCACTACAATCACCAGGAGAGCTGTGGTTTACTACCATCACCAGGAGAGCTGTGGTTCACTACCATCACCAGGAGAGCTGTGGTTCACTACCATCACCAGGAGAGCTGTGGTTCACTACAATCACCAGGAGAGCTGTGGTTCACTACAATCACTAGGAGAGCTGTGGTTTACTACCATCACCAGGAGAGCTGTGGTTTACTACCATCACCAGGAGAGCTGTGGTTCACTACCATCACCAGGAGAGCTGTGGTTTACTACCATCACCAGGAGAGCTGTGGTTTACTACAATCACCAGGAGAGCTGTGGTTCACTACCATCACCAGGAGAGCTGTGGTTCACTACCATCACCATGAGAACTGTGGTTCACTACCATCACCATGAGAGTTGTGGTTCACTACAATCACCATGAGAGTTGTGGTTCACTACAATCACCAGGAGAGCTGTGGTTCACTACCATCACCAGGAGAGTTGTGGTTCACTACAATCACCAGGAGAGCTGTGGTTTACTACAATCACCAGGAGAGCTGTGGTTCACTACCATCACCAGGAGAGTTGTGGTTCACTACAATCACCAGGAGAGCTGTGGTTCACTACAATCACCAGGAGAGCTGTGGTTTACTACCATCACCAGGAGAGCTGTGGTTTACTACAATCACCAGGAGAGCTGTGGTTCACTACAATCACCAGGAGAGCTGTGGTTCACTACAATCACCAGGAGAGCTGTGGTTCACTACCATCACCAGGAGAGTTGTGGTTCACTACAATCACCAGGAGAGCTGTGGTTCACTACAATCACCAGGAGAGCTGTGGTTTACTACCATCACCAGGAGAGCTGTGGTTTACTACAATCACCAGGAGAGCTGTGGTTCACTACAATCACCAGGAGAGCTGTGGTTCACTACAATCACCAGGAGAGCTGTGGTTCACTACAATCACCAGGAGAGCTGTGGTTTACTACCATCACCAGGAGAGCTGTGGTTTACTACAATCACCAGGAGAGCTGTGGTTCACTACCATCACCAGGAGAGCTGTGGTTCACTACCATCACCATGAGAACTGTGGTTCACTACAATCACCAGGAGAGCTGTGGTTTACTACCATCACCAGGAGAGCTGTGGTTCACTACCATCACCAGGAGAGCTGTGGTTCACTACCATCACCAGGAGAGCTGTGGTTCACTACCAGCACCAGGAGAGCTGTGGGTCACTACAATCACTAGGAGAGCTGTGGTTCACTACCATCACCAGGAGAGCTGTGGTTTACTACCATCACCAGGAGAGCTGTGGTTCACTACCATCACCAGGAGAGCTGTGGTTTACTACCATCACCAGGAGAGCTGTGGTTTACTACCATCACCAGGAGAGCTGTGGTTCACTACCATCACCATGAGAACTGTGGTTCACTACCATCACCATGAGAGTTGTGGTTCACTACCATCACCAGGAGAGCCGCGGCTCACTACCATCACCAGGAGAGCCGCAGTTCACTACCATCACCAGGAGAGCCGCGGCTCACTACCATCACCAGGAGAGCCGCAGTTCACTACCATCACCAGGAGAGCCGCAGTTCACTACCAGCACCAGGAGAGCCGCAGTTCACTACCAGCACCAGGAGAGCCGCAGTTCACTGCCATCACCAGGAGAGCCACAGTTCACTACCATCACCAGGAGAGCCGCGGCTCACTACCATCACCAGGAGAGCCGCAGTTCACTACCATCGCCAGGAGAGCCGCAGTTCACTACCAGCACCAGGAGAGCCGCAGTTCACTACCAGCACCAGGAGCGCCGCAGTTCACTGCCATCACCAGGAGAGCCACAGTTCACTACCATCACCAGGAGAGCCGCAGTTCACTAGCAGCACCAGGAGAGCCGCAGTTCACTGCCATCACCAGGAGAGCCGCAGTTCACTACCATCACCAGAAGAGCCGCAGTTCACTACCATGACTAGGAGAGCCGCAGTTCACTACCATCACCAGGAGAGCCGCGGCTCACTACCATCACCAGGAGAGCCGCAGTTCACTACCATCACCAGGAGAGCCGCAGTTCACTACCATCACCAGGAGAGCCGCAGTTCACTATCATGACTAGGAGAGCCGCGGCTCACTACCATCACCAGGAGAGCCGCGGCTCACTACCATCACCAGGAGAGCCGCGGCTCACTACCATCACCAGGAGAGCCGCGGCTCACTACCATCACCAGGAGAGCCGCGGCTCACTACCATCACCAGGAGAGCCGCGGCTCACTACCATCACCAGGAGAGCCGCGGCTCACTACCATCACCAGGAGAGCCGCGGCTCACTACCATCACCAGGAGAGCCGCGGCTCACTACCATCACCAGGAGAGCCGTGGCTCACTACCATCACCAGGAGAGCCGCGGCTCACTACCATCACCAGGAGAGCCGCGGCTCACTACCATCACCAGGAGAGCCGCGGCTCACTACCATCACCAGGAGAGCCGCGGCTCACTACCATCACCAGGAGAGCCGCGGCTCACTACCATCACCAGGAGAGCCGCGGCTCACTACCATCACCAGGAGAGCCGCGGTTCACTACCATCACCAGGAGAGCCGCGGCTCACTACCATCACCAGGAGAGCCGCGGCTCACTACCATCACCAGGAGAGCCGTGGCTCACTACCATCACCAGGAGAGCCGCGGCTCACTACCATCACCAGGAGAGCCGCGGCTCACTACCATCACCAGGAGAGCCGCGGCTCACTACCATCACCAGGAGAGCCGCGGCTCACTACCATCACCAGGAGAGCCGCGGCTCACTACCATCACCAGGAGAGCCGCGGCTCACTACCATCACCAGGAGAGCCGCGGCTCACTACCATCACCAGGAGAGCCGCGGCTCACTACCATCAGCAGGAGAGCCGCGGCTCACTACCATCACCAGGAGAGCTACCATCACCAGGAGAGCCGCAGTTCACTACCATCACCAGGAGAGCCGCGGCTCACTACCATCACCAGGAGAGCCGCGGCTCACTACCATCACCAGGAGAGCCGCGGCTCACTACCATCACCAGGAGAGCCGCGGCTCACTACCATCACCAGGAGAGCCGCGTCTCACTACCATCACCAGGAGAGCCGCGGCTCACTACCATCACCAGGAGAACCGCGGCTCACTACCATCACCAGGAGAGCCGTGGCTCACTACCATCAGCAGGAGAGCCGCGGCTCACTACCATCAGCAGGAGAGCCGCGGCTCACTACCATCAGCAGGAGAGCCGCGGCTCACTACCATCACCAGGAGAGCCGCGGCTCACTACCATCAGCAGGAGAGCCGCGGCTCACTACCATCACCAGGAGAGCCGCGGCTCACTACCATCACCAGGAGAGCCCCGGCTCACTACCATCACCAGGAGAACCGCGGCTCACTACCATCACCAGGAGAGCCGCGGCTCACTACCATCAGCAGGAGAGCCGCGGCTCACTACCATCAGCAGGAGAGCCGCGGCTCACTACCATCAGCAGGAGAGCCGCGGCTCACTACCATCACCAGGAGAGCCGCGGCTCACTACCATCAGCAGGAGAGCCGCGGCTCACTACCATCACCAGGAGAGCCGCGGCTCACTACCATCAGCAGGAGAGCCGCGGCTCACTACCATCAGCAGGAGAGCCGCGGCTCACTACCATCACCAGGAGAGCCGCGGCTCACTACCATCAGCAGGAGAGCCGCGGCTCACTACCATCACCAGGAGAGCCGCGGCTCACTACCATCAGCAGGAGAGCCGCGGCTCACTACCATCACCAGGAGAGCCGCGGCTCACTACCATCAGCAGGAGAGCCGCGGCTCACTACCATCACCAGGAGAGCCGCGGCTCACTACCATCAGCAGGAGAGCCGCGGCTCACTACCATCAGCAGGAGAGCCGCGGCTCACTACCATCACCAGGAGAGCCGCGGCTCACTACCATCAGCAGGAGAGCCGCAGCTCACTACCATCACCAGGAGAGCCGCGGCTCACTACCATCACCAGGAGAGCCGCGGCTCACTACCATCAGCAGGAGAGCCGCGGCTCACTACCATCACCAGGAGAGCCGCGGCTCACTACCATCACCAGGAGAGCCGCGGCTCACTACCATAACTCCAGAAACAGTTGTTCCTGGTGTTTCTCTCAAGAACAAAGTTTTTTCTTCGCTGTGAAAGTTGAACTTGACGTTGATGAACATCCAATTTGTGCTCCACTACACCAGTTTATATTATTATTATTATTATTATTATTATTATTATTATTATTATTATTATTATTATTATTATTATTATAAAGTTGACGGGGAAGCAGTAAAATTACCTGGGTAATGAGAGATGTGGAAGTGATGGTGATGGTGGTGTTTGCGATGGTGGTAATGGTGATGGTGATGGTATACACTGCAGTTATTCCACATTCTCCACCAAAATATACCAGGCTTGGCATCATACACAGTTACCCACACCATGTAAGGTCGTCTTTGTGCAAATACCTGTCACCCTGCCAACTATACCCTACCTCCCCCTACCTTCCTGCACCCCTACCACACCCTCCCCTGCACCCCTTAACCTACCCCTTCCCTATATGCTCCCTACCACCCGCCCACCTACTACAACTACCGCCTTTCCTGTTCCTCAGCCTCATAGTAGACTAATAAAAACACAAGCCCCGCCTTACTCTCAACCTTTGTGCTCGATACCAAAGTACCAAGTCTTCTCAGAAGACGATACTGAAAAATGACAAATATCAACAAGGTCTTTCAGTAAAAATCGGGTATCAACAAAGTCTTTCAATGACAATCAGACATCAAAAAGTCTTCCAATGACAATCAGATATTAACAATGACAGACACCAACAATGTCTTTTGGTGGACAGATAAAAGTATGATGATCACTGGTGACAAATTTCAACTGCTGAGATACACCAAAAATTGAAGAACTCAATACAAGTACAGAACAAAGAACACAGAACATAGATCATCTCCTAGAACATAAAAAAAAACAGACTTAGGAATAATAATGTCAGATGATCTGTTATTTACAGAAGACAATATAGAAAATGTGGTAAAATCCAGAAAGATGACAGACTGGATAATGAGAACTTTCAAAACAAGAGAAACAACCCCAGTGATGGTTCTAGTGAAATATCTTGTGTTCTCACCTCTAGAACAATGTGCTCACAACTATGGTTAGGTTAGGTAAGGTTTGACAGGAAACAACAAGTGTTTCCTGACGCTGGTCTTAGATGATGACCTGCCGTTGGAGCTTTTGGTCATCTGACCGAGGCCTTCCGCTGGCTTACCGGTCCACCCCTTTATAAATGATGGTTATACCTATAACCATTGAGTTGTATATTAAGTAGGTAAACAGGTTTTTGACAGCTATGTTCAACGCAGACATCGTATATAAAACTGAACACGTACAGAGATCGTATATAAAACTGAACACGTACAGGGATTGTATATACCAATGAACACGTACAGAGATCGTATATAAAACTGAACACGTACAGAGATCATACATACCACTGAACATGTAGAGAGATCGTATATACCATTAAGAGTTCACTTTAATCCCTATTTAAGGGATTAAAATATTCTTGGCTGGTGGTGAACAGGTGACATGCAGCTTTAATGACCTTCGTGTAGTCGATAGGTTTTAACCCCACTAATCAACCTACACCCTTACCTCCACCTGTCTGCCTCGCACACACACACACACACACACACACACACACACACACACACACACACATACACACACACACACATACACACACACACACACATACACACACACACACACACACAAACACACATACATACTCTGCTGTCCTTCAACTATTGCATTAGTATGGTACTGCATCGGTTTGTCAGTTATTATATACTGTTGTAATGCATCGGTGTTGTTAGCTACTGCATTGTCTTACTGTAGTACATCCAATTTTCACTTATTGTATTGTTACATTGTACTGCTTGGAGATGTCTCTTACACTCTCTTTCACTTAATAAAACTGAATTGTTATACAGGCGAGTTAATTTTATTGCGTATACCTGTGACCGGTTTCCAGAGTTTTCTACCCTCGCAGCCTGGCCTTGGGCCAGATTTATTCAACTAGACTGTTGCTGCTGGCGGCCCGCTGGCCCACATATTCATCACAGCCTGATTGATCTGGCACTTCATGGAGATAGTGATCGAGTTTCCTTTTAAAGATTTGTTTATTTCATACGGACCTGTATACCATATACGGATATGTATATTATAAACAGGTTTGTACATAACATACGTGTTGGAGCAATAGTTCTGATATCTGCTGGTAGCCGACTGAAGAGTCTTGGACCACGCATTCTGACACTGTGTTCTCTTATTGTGCCCACGGCGCCCGTTGTATGGTAATGTGTAAATTAGGGACACCGTCCTCACGTACCTCCCAGGGACACCGTCCTCACGTACCTCCCAGGTGTATATTATGAAGTGTCTCTCTTTTTGGCATCAGATATTTCACTCCGAGTACAATTTGAGGTACACCGTTCCCGGTAGTTTAAAATCTTTACCGACTTTATGCAGGCAGTAACAGCTAAGTTATTATGCCCTTCATCAGTGGAACAACTTCTGCTTCTGATAGCAATAACCATAGCTTAGTGGTGAGAGTTGTGGCTATCACCATGCAGGTCTGGAGACAAATGCATCTTGGCTGCCACCTGACCTATAAAGACCTGTTCCTATCTCCGTTCGTTACACATATTTTTGTCATAATCAGTGTCTGTTACAATGTTTGTCACAGTGTCTGTTGCAATGTTTGTCACAGTGTCTGTTACAATGTTTGTCACAGTGTCTGTTACAATGTTTGTCACAGTGTCTGTTGCAATGTTTGTCACAGTGTCTGTTACAGTCAATGTCTGTTAGTCACTTTCTGATAGTGTGTGTGTTGCGAGTGTTGCAGGCTCTATCTTGTGTGTTGTAACTTGGTTATCACTACTCCTGCTACCTCGTAACTCACGCTCCCTCACTTCCTGTCAACACTGAAGAGATCCTGGTGTCATTTTCGTCGTTGATGACGGAAAAGATATTTACTCGAGCCACGTCACAAGGTCAGTCTCTTCATGAAATCAAAACTCTACTGTCAACACCTTTCACCCTTTTATACGATGACCTCATCGTGAGGACGACCTCCTCCTTTTCCAGTACCATTTATAAGGAGGAGCAGCGAGGTAGTGCAGCGGGGTGGTGCAGCCTGCATAACGACAAGTCGTGGTGGTGGTGTCGTGGTCATTCAACACAGCACCACCTCAGCTATTCACACCTGCAGGCTTCCCCTGCTTAATACTTTACGTGGCGACCATTATTGTGTCACCTCGCCCGCGCTGGGTCACACAGTCTAACTCACCCGCAGATCAAATTCAATATTGTTAGCATAAAAAATATAAGCTAACAAACAGTTTGAAATCATTTTATTCCCAAGTAACAGAGTTATATTTAAGCCTAAAACACTATACAATGTTTCTTAAGTTGAAAAATATTTTACCAGTTGAATTACACTCCTGTGTAGACTACATACGTATATAACTGTTACAGCTGTAGTGCTAAATATATCAGTAAAACTGAGTGGTAACTGAGGGTGCGTAAGCCATTTAGTGCCATACTATATTACAGACAAACTCCTTGGCTATGATGTTCCGGTGATCCAACACTCAGCTGGCAACACTGCTGTCTCTCTACAAACGTCACTAGGATTAATTACTTTATTTCTAGTTTCTTATTCTTTATTCTTCTATTTTATTATTATATTTATTATATTATATGTAAGTTGATGAATGAGACACATGTAAGTTGATGAATGAGACACATGTAAGTTGATGAATGAGACACACGTAAGTTGATGAATGAGACACACGTAAGTTGATGAATGAGACACATGTAAGTTGATGAATGAGACACATGTAAGTTGATGAATGAGACACATGTAAGTTGATGAATGAGACACATGTAAGTTGATGAATGAGACACATGTAAGTTGATGAATGAGACACATGTAAGTTGATGAATGAGACACATGTAAGTTGATGAATGAGACACATGTAAGTTGATGAATGAGACACATGTAAGTTGATGAATGAGACACATGTAAGTTGATGAATGAGACACATGTAAGTTGATGAATGAGACACATGTAAGTTGATGAATGAGACACATGTAAGTTGATGAATGAGACACATGTAAGTTGATGAATGAGACACATGTAAGTTGATGAATGAGACACATGTAAGTTGATGAATGAGACACACGTAAGTTGATGAATGAGACACACGTAAGTTGATGAATGAGACACATGTAAGTTGATGAATGAGACACATGTAAGTTGATGAATGAGACACATGTAAGTTGATGAATGAGACACATGTAAGTTGATGAATGAGACACATGTAAGTTGATGAATAAGACACATGTAAGTTGATGAATGAGACACATGTAAGTTGATGAATGAGACACACGTAAGTTGATGAATGAGACACACGTAAGTTGATGAATGAGACACATGTAAGTTGATGAATGAGACACATGTAAGTTGATGAATGAGACACACGTAAGTTGATGAATGAGACACATGTAAGTTGATGAATGAGACACATGTAAGTTGATGAATGAGACACACGTAAGTTGATGAATGAGACACATGTAAGTTGATGAATGAGACACATGTAAGTTGATGAATGAGACACACGTAAGTTGATGAATGAGACACACGTAAGTTGATGAATGAGACACATGTAAGTTGATGAATGAGACACACGTAAGTTGATGAATGAGACACACGTAAGTTGATGAATGAGACACACGTAAGTTGATGAATGAGACACACGTAAGTTGATGAATGAGACACATGTAAGTTGATGAATGAGACACACGTAAGTTGATGAATGAGACACATGTAAGTTGAACGAGACACACGTAAGTTGATGAATGAGACACATGTAAGTTGATGAATGAGACACACGTAAGTTGATGAATGAGACACACGTAAGTTGATGAATGAGACACATGTAAGTTGATGAATGAGACACACGTAAGTTGATGAATGAGACACATGTAAGTTGATGAATGAGACACACGTAAGTTGATGAATGAGACACATGTAAGTTGATGAATGATACACATGTAAGTTGATGAATGAGACACACGTAAGTTGATGAATGAGACACACGTAAGTTGATGAATGAGACACATGTAAGTTGATGAATGAGACACACGTAAGTTGATGAATGAGACACATGTAAGTTGATGAATGAGACACACGTAAGTTGATGAATGAGACACATGTATGTTGATGAATGAGACACATGTAAGTTGATGAATGAGACACACGTAAGTTGATGAATGAGACACACGTAAGTTGATGAATGAGACACATGTAAGTTGATGAATGAGACACACGTAAGTTGATGAATGAGACACACGTAAGTTGATGAATGAGACACATGTAAGTTGATGAATGAGACACACGTAAGTTGATGAATGAGACACATGTAAGTTGATGAATGAGACACACGTAAGTTGATGAATGAGACACATGTAAGTTGATGAATGAGACACACGTAAGTTGATGAATGAGACACATGTAAGTGGATGAATGAGACACATGTAAGTTGATGAATGAGACACATGTAAGTTGATGAATGAGACACACGTAAGTTGATGAATGAGACACATGTAAGTTGATGAATGAGACACATGTATGTTGATGAATGAGACACATGTATGTTGATGAATGAGACACATGTATGTTGATGAATGAGACACATGTAAGTTGATGAATGAGACACATGTAAGTTGATGAATGAGACACATGTATGTTGATGAATGAGACACATGTATGTTGATGAATGAGACACATGTAAGTTGATGAATGAGACACATGTAGGTTGATGAATGAGACATATGTATGTTGATGAATGAGACACATGTAAGTTGATGAATGAGACACATGTATGTTGATGAATGAGACACATGTATGTTGATGAATGAGACATATGTAAGTTGATGAATGAGACACACGTAAGTTGATGAATGAGACACATGTAAGTTGATGAATGAGACACATGTATGTTGATGAATGAGACACATGTATGTTGATGAATGAGACACATGTATGTTGATGAATGAGACACATGTAAGTTGATGAATGAGACACATGTAAGTTGATGAATGAGACACATGTATGTTGATGAATGAGACACATGTATGTTGATGAATGAGACACATGTATGTTGATGAATGAGACACATGTAAGTTGATGAATGAGACATGTAATTTGATGAATGAGACACATGTAGGTTGATGAATGAGACATATGTATGTTGATGAATGAGACACATGTAAGTTGATGAATGAGACACATGTATGTTGATGAATGAGACACATGTATGTTGATGAATGAGACACATGTAAGTTGATGAATGAGACACATGTAAGTTGATGAATGAGACACATGTATGTTGATGAATGAGACACATGTAAGTTGATGAATGAGACACATGTAGGTTGATGAATGAGACATATGTATGTTGATGAATGAGACACATGTAAGTTGATGAATGAGACACATGTATGTTGATGAATGAGACACATGTATGTTGATGAATGAGACATATGTAAGTTGATGAATGAGACACACGTAAGTTGATGAATGAGACACATGTAAGTTGATGAATGAGACACATGTATGTTGATGAATGAGACACATGTATGTTGATGAATGAGACACATGTATGTTGATGAATGAGACACATGTAAGTTGATGAATGAGACACATGTAAGTTGATGAATGAGACACATGTATGTTGATGAATGAGACACATGTATGTTGATGAATGAGACACATGTAAGTTGATGAATGAGACACATGTAATTTGATGAATGAGACACATGTAGGTTGATGAATGAGACATATGTATGTTGATGAATGAGACACATGTAAGTTGATGAATGAGACACATGTATGTTGATGAATGAGACACATGTATGTTGATGAATGAGACACATGTAAGTTGATGAATGAGACACATGTAAGTTGATGAATGAGACACATGTATGTTGATGAATGAGACACATGTATGTTGATGAATGAGACACATGTAAGTTGATGAATGAGACACATGTAAGTTGATGAGTGAGACATGTGTGTTGATGAATGAGACACATGTAAGTTGATGAATGAGACACATGTAAGTTGATGAATGAGACACATGTATGTTGATGAATGAGACACATGTATGTTGATGAATGAGACACATGTAAGTTGATGAATGAGACACATGTAAGTTGATGAATGAGACACATGTAGGTTGATGAATGAGACACATGTAGGTTGATGAATGAGACATGAAGGTTGATGAATGAGACATATGAAGGTTGATGAATGAGACACATGTAGATTGATGAATGAGACACATGTAAGTTGATGAATGAGACACATGTAAGTTGATGAATGAGACACATGTAAGTTGATGAATGAGACACATGTAAGTTGATGAATGAGACACATGTAAGTTGATGAATGAGACACATGTAAGTTGATGAATGAGACACACGTAAGTTGATGAATGAGACACACGTAAGTTGATGAATGAGACACATGTAAGTTGATGAATGAGACACATGTAAGTTGATGAATGAGACACATGTAAGTTGATGAATGAGACACATGTAAGTTGATGAATGAGACACGTAAGTTGATGAATGAGACACATGTAAGACACATGTAAGTTGATGAATGAGACACATGTATGAATTTGATGAATGAGACACATGTAAGTTGATGAATGAGACACATGTAAGTTGATGAATGAGACGTAAGTTGATGAATGAGACACACGTAAGTTGATGAATGAGACACATGTAAGTTGATGAATGAGACACACGTGTATGAATGTTGATGAATGAGACACATGTAAGTTGATGAATGAGACACATGTAAGTTGATGAATGAGACACGTAAGTTGATGAATGAGACACATGTAAGTTGATGAATGAGACACATGTAAGTTGATGAATGAGACACACGTAAGTTGATGAATGAGACACACGTAAGTTGATGAATGAGACACATGTAAGTTGATGAATGAGACACACGTAAGTTGATGAATGAGACACACGTAAGTTGATGAATGAGACACACGTAAGTTGATGAATGAGACACATGTAAGTTGATGAATGAGACACATGTAAGTTGATGAATGAGACACACGTAAGTTGATGAATGAGACACATGTAAGTTGATGAACACATGAGACACACGTAAGTTGATGAATGAGACACATGTAAGTTGATGAATGAGACACATGTATGTTGATGAATGAGACACACGTAAGTTGATGAATGACACACACGTAAGTTGATGAATGAGACACACGTAAGTTGATGAATGAGACACATGTAAGTTGATGAATGAGACACACGTAAGTTGATGAATGAGACACACGTAAGTTGATGAATGAGACACATTAAGTTGATGAATGAGACACATGTAAGTTGATGAATGAGACACACGTAAGTTGATGAATGAGACACACGTAAGTTGATGAATGAGACACATGTAAGTTGATGAATGAGACACACGTAAGTTGATGAATGAGACACATGTAAGTTGATGAATGAGACACATGTAAGTTGATGAATGAGACACACGTAAGTTGATGAATGAGACACATGTAAGTTGATGAATGAGACACACGTAAGTTGATGAATGAGACACATGTAAGTTGATGAATGAGACACATGTAAGTTGATGAATGAGACACACGTAAGTTGATGAATGAGACACACGTAAGTTGATGAATGAGACACATGTAAGTTGATGAATGAGACACACGTAAGTTGATGAATGAGACACATGTAAGTTGATGAATGAGACACACGTAAGTTGATGAATGAGACACATGTAAGTTGATGAATGAGACACATGTAAGTTGATGAATGAGACACATGTAAGTTGATGAATGAGACACACGTAAGTTGATGAATGAGACACATGTAAGTTGATGAATGAGACACATGTAAGTTGATGAATGAGACACATGTAAGTTGATGAATGAGACACATGTAAGTTGATGAATGAGACACACGTAAGTTGATGAATGAGACACATGTAAGTTGATGAATGAGACACACGTAAGTTGATGAATGAGACACATGTATGTTGATGAATGAGACACATGTAAGTTGATGAATGAGACACACGTAAGTTGATGAATGAGACACACGTAAGTTGATGAATGAGACACATGTAAGTTGATGAATGAGACACACGTAAGTTGATGAATGAGACACATGTAAGTTGATGAATGAGACACATGTAAGTTGATGAATGAGACACATGTAAGTTGATGAATGAGACACACGTAAGTTGATGAATGAGACACATGTATGTTGATGAATGAGACACATGTATGTTGATGAATGAGACACATGTATGTTGATGAATGAGACACATATAAGTTGATGAATGAGACACATGTAAGTTGATGAATGAGACACATGTATGTTGATGAATGAGACACATGTATGTTGATGAATGAGACACATGTAAGTTGATGAATGAGACACATGTAGGTTGATGAATGAGACATATGTATGTTGATGAATGAGACACATGTAAGTTGATGAATGAGACACATGTATGTTGATGAATGAGACACATGTATGTTGATGAATGAGACACATGTAAGTTGATGAATGAGACACACGTAAGTTGATGAATGAGACACATGTAAGTTGATGAATGAGACACATGTATGTTGATGAATGAGACACATGTATGTTGATGAATGAGACACATGTATGTTGATGAATGAGACACATGTAAGTTGATGAATGAGACACATGTAAGTTGATGAATGAGACACATGTATGTTGATGAATGAGACACATGTATGTTGACGAATGAGACACATGTATGTTGATGAATGAGACACATGTATGTTGATGAATGAGACACATGTAAGTTGATGAATGAGACACATGTAGGTTGATGAATGAGACATATGTATGTTGATGAATGAGACACATGTAAGTTGATGAATGAGACACATGTATGTTGATGAATGAGACACATGTATGTTGATGAATGAGACATATGAAGGTTGATGAATTAGGTACATGTAAGTTGATGAATTAGGCACATGTAGGTTGATGAATGAGGCACGAACAACACCTGGGTATCTTTTATGAGACGTTTCGCCTGCGTCCGCAGTTTAGATGTAATACAGAAACAACTTTTATACTGGAGACAGTAGATGAGGGAATCCGTCCCTGAGAGTGTGGAGGTGTTCAAGACTGACAGACTGATCACCTTATCTACTCTCTTCATATTGTAAGTTCTGCAGCGCTTTTGACAACCGGTAACACACACACACACACACACACACACACACACACACACACACACACATACACACACACACACACATACACACACACACACACATACACACATACACACACACACACACACACACACACACACATCTTAATAAGGAATCGTTCAGGACCCTGTACACCGTGTACGTTAGGCCCATATTGGAGTATGCGGCACCAGTTTGGAACCCACACCTAGCCAAGCATGTAAAGAAACTAGAGAAAGTGCAAAGGTTTGCAACAAGACTAGTCCCAGAGCTAAGAGGTATGTCCTATGAGGAGAGGTTAAGGGAAATCAACCTGACGACACTGGAGGACAGGAGAGATAGGGGGGACATGATAACGACTTACAAAATACTGAGAGGAATTGACAAGGTGGACAAAGACAGGATGTTCCAGAGACTGGACACAGTAACAAGGGGACACAGTTGGAAGTTGAAGACACAGATGAATCAAAGGGATGTTAGGAAGTATTTCTTCAGCCACAGAGTAGTCAGGAAGTGGAATAGTTTGGGAAGCGATGTAGTGGAGTCAGGATCCATACATAGCTTTAAGCAGAGGTACGATAAAGCTCATGGTTCAGGGAGAGTGACCTAGTAGCGACCAGTGAAGAGGCGGGGCCAGGAGCTTGGACTCGACCCCTGCAACCTCAACTAGGTGAGTACACACACACACACACACATACACACACACACACACACACACACACACACACACACACACACACACACACACACACACACACACACACACAAAACGCACCTCCCCGCTGCTACGTTAAAAAATGCACGAACCAGTGGAACACGCAACGACCTCCCTGCCCTCCTTCCCTGCCTAGAGGTCATGACCTTCACTATCTACCTGCAGTGCTAGAAATGAAGCCAGCACCCCCTCCCCCCCGTCCTGTCTCCCCAGTTACCTAGATGGGGAGAGGTGGGGAGTAGGGCGTCATATGCAGGTCATGTATAATTGCAGGACAGGAAGCAGGAAATCATCGTGTTCTACAAGGTGACAAGACGCCATTCACAGAGGGACTGACCACCTCAAGTTTACCTCTTCCCCAGACTGAGGGACTGACAACCTCAAGTTTACCTCTTCCCCAGACTGAGGGACTGACCACCTCAAGTTTACCTCTTCCCCAGACTGAAGGACTGACCACCTCAAGTTTACCTCTTCCCCAGACTGAGGGACTGACCACCTCAAGTTTACCTCTTCCCCAGACTGAAGGACTGACCACCTCAAGTTTACCTCTTCCCCAGACTGAAGGACTGACCACCTCAAGTTTACCTCTTCCCCAGACTGAGGGACTGACCACCTCAAGTTTACCTCTTCCCCAGACTGAGGGACTGACCACCTCAAGTTTACCTCTTCCCCAGACTGAGGGACTGACCACCTCAAGTTTACCTCTTCCCCAGACTGAGGGACTGACCACCTCAAGTTTACCTCTTCCCCAGACTGAGGGACTGACCACCTCAAGTTTACCTCTTCCCCAGACTGAGGGACTGACCACCTCAAGTTTACCTCTTCCCCAGACTGAGGGACTGACCACCTCAAGTTTACCTCTTCCCCAGACTGAGGGACTGACCACCTCAAGTTTACCTCTTCCCCAGACTGAGGGACTGACCACCTCAAGTTTACCTCTTCCCCAGACTGAGGGACTGACCACCTCAAGTTTACCTCTTCCCCAGACTGAGGGACTGACCACCTCAAGTTTACCTCTTCCCCAGACTGAGGGACTGACCACCTCAAGTTTACCTCTTCCCCAGACTGAGGGACTGACCACCTCAAGTTTACCTCTTCCCCAGACTGAGGGACTGACCACCTCAAGTTTACCTCTTCCCCAGACTGAGGGACTGACCACCTCAAGTTTACCTCTTCCCCAGACTGAGGGACTGACCACCTCAAGTTTACCTCTTCCCCAGACTGAGGGACTGACCACCTCAAGTTTACCTCTTCCCCAGACTGAGGGACTGACCACCTCAAGTTTACCTCTTCCCCAGACTGAGGGACTGACCACCTCAAGTTTACCTCTTCCCCAGACTGAGGGACTGACCACCTCAAGTTTACCTCTTCCCCAGACTGAGGGACTGACCACCTCAAGTTTACCTCTTCCCCAGACTGAGGGACTGACCACCTCAAGTTTACCTCTTCCCCAGACTGAAGGACTGACCACCTCAAGTTTACCTCTTCCCCAGACTGAGGGACTGACCACCTCAAGTTTACCTCTTCCCCAGACTGAAGGACTGACCACCTCAAGTTTACCTCTTCCCCAGACTGAGGGACTGACCACCTCAAGTTTACCTCTTCCCCAGACTGAGGGACTGACCACCTCAAGTTTACCTCTTCCCCAGACTGAGGGACTGACCACCTCAAGTTTACCTCTTCCCCAGACTGAGGGACTGACCACCTCAAGTTTACCTCTTCCCCAGACTGAGGGACTGACCACCTCAAGTTTACCTCTTCCCCAGACTGAGGGACTGACCACCTCAAGTTTACCTCTTCCCCAGACTGAGGGACTGACCACCTCAAGTTTACCTCTTCCCCAGACTGAGGGACTGACCACCTCAAGTTTACCTCTTCCCCAGACTGAGGGACTGACCACCTCAAGTTTACCTCTTCCCCAGACTGAGGGACTGACCACCTCAAGTTTACCTCTTCCCCAGACTGAGGGACTGACCACCTCAAGTTTACCTCTTCCCCAGACTGAGGGACTGACCACCTCAAGTTTACCTCTTCCCCAGACTGAGGGACTGACCACCTCAAGTTTACCTCTTCCCCAGACTGAGGGACTGACCACCTCAAGTTTACCTCTTCCCCAGACTGAGGGACTGACCACCTCAAGTTTACCTCTTCCCCAGACTGAGGGACTGACCACCTCAAGTTTACCTCTTCCCCAGACTGAGGGACTGACCACCTCAAGTTTACCTCTTCCCCAGACTGAGGGACTGACCACCTCAAGTTTACCTCTTCCCCAGACAGAGGGACTGACCACCTCAAGTTTACCTCTTCCCCAGACTGAGGGACTGACCACCTCAAGTTTACCTCTTCCCCAGACTGAAGGACTGACCACCTCAAGTTTACCTCTTCCCCAGACTGAGGGACTGACCACCTCAAGTTTACCTCTTCCCCAGACTGAGGGACTGACCACCTCAAGTTTGCCTCTTCCCCAGACTGAGGGACTGACCACCTCAAGTTTACCTCTTCCCCAGACTGAGGGACTGACCACCTCAAGTTTACCTCTTCCCCAGACTGAGGGACTGACCACCTCAAGTTTACCTCTTCCCCAGACTGAGGGACTGACCACCTCAAGTTTGCCTCTTCCCCAGACTGAGGGACTGACCACCTCAAGTTTGCCTCTTCCCCAGACTGAGGGACTGACCACCTCAAGTTTACCTCTTCCCCAGACTGAGGGACTGACCACCTCAAGTTTACCTCTTCCCCAGACTGAGGGACTGACCACCTCAAGTTTACCTCTTCCCCAGACTGAGGGACTGACCACCTCAAGTTTACCTCTTCCCCAGACAGAGGGACTGACCACCTTAAGTTTACCTCTTCCCCAGACTGAGGGACTGACCACCTCAAGTTTACCTCTTCCCCAGACTGAAGGACTGACCACCTCAAGTTTACCTCTTCCCCAGACTGAGGGACTGACCACCTCAAGTTTACCTCTTCCCCAGACTGAGGGACTGACCACCTCAAGTTTACCTCTTCCCCAGACTGAGGGACTGACCACCTCAAGTTTACCTCTTCCCCAGACTGAGGGACTGACCACCTCAAGTTTACCTCTTCCCCAGACAGAGGGACTGACCACCTCAAGTTTACCTCTTCCCCAGACTGAGGGACTGACCACCTCAAGTTTACCTCTTCCCCAGACTGAGGGACTGACCACCTCAAGTTTACCTCTTCCCCAGACTGAGGGACTGACCACCTCAAGTTTACCTCTTCCCCAGACTGAGGGACTGACCACCTCAAGTTTGCCTCTTCCCCAGACTGAGGGACTGACCACCTCAAGTTTACCTCTTCCCCAGACAGAGGGACTGACCACCTTAAGTTTACCTCTTCCCCAGACTGAGGGACTGACCACCTCAAGTTTACCTCTTCCCCAGACTGAAGGACTGACCACCTCAAGTTTACCTCTTCCCCAGACTGAGGGACTGACCACCTCAAGTTTGCCTCTTCCCCAGACTGAGGGACTGACCACCTCAAGTTTACCTCTTCCCCAGACTGAGGGACTGACCACCTCAAGTTTACCTCTTCCCCAGACTGAGGGACCGACCACCTCAAGTTTACCTTTTCCCCAGACTGAGGGACTGACCACCTCAAGTTTACCTCTTCCCCAGACTGAGGGACTGACCACCTCAAGTTTACCTCTTCCCCAGACTGAGGGACTGACCACCTCAAACTTACGTCTTCCGCAGGTTGAGGGACTGATTACCTAATATCTACATCTCCACTACTTCTACTGTCTTTTCTGTATTTCTCCTTATAATAATAATAATAATAATAATAATAATAATAATAACTAGGTGTGTGGTAGATCATTAAGAGTGATGACAGACGAGCAGTAACTTGGTGTTTCACAAGTGTAATAAAGTATATGATATACGCTTGTATTACCTAGTAATTAATGGACATTAAAAAAACACTTACATTGATAATTACGGCATTAACCTTCGTAAGTGTGAAGGTTAATAAGGAGGTTTTGTCAGTGGCGTCAGGGGAAAGTTAGGGATCTCTGAGGGTTACCTGTGACCGGTTTCCAGAGTGTTTCTGTTCCCGCAGCCCGGGCCTGAGGGCCAAACTGTTGCTGCTGGCGGCCAGCTAGTGTCAGTGGAGAGTCAATGAGGTGTGATGCGGTGGGCGGGGGTGGGGCGGGGGGGTGGGGGGGGGGTGGGGGGGTGGGGGGGGCGGGGGGGTTCAAACTGAAGGAACTCTTACTCATGAACACGCCTAGAAAATTCCGATATGAGTTAAGATTCCAGCCCTCTCCCTCGGTCACTAACCTCCCTAGGTCACTAACCTCCCTAGGTCACTAACCTCCCTAGGTCACTAACCTCCCTCGGTTACTAACCTCCCTCGGTTACTAACTTCCTTCGGTCACTAACCTCCCTCGGTCACTAACCTCCCTCGGTCACTAACCTCCCTCGGTTACTAACCTCCCTCGGTTACTAACTTCCTTCGGTCACTAACCTCCCTCGGTCACTAACCTCCCTCGGTCACTAACCTCCCTAAGTCACTAACCTCCCTCGGTTACTAACCTCCCTCGGTCACTAACCTCCTTCGGTCACTAACCTCCCTCGGTCACTAACCTCCCTAGGTCACTAACCTCCCTCGGTTACTAACCTCCTTTGGTCACTAACCTCCCTCGGTCACTAACCTCCCTCGGTCACTAACCTCCCTCAGTCACTGACCTCCCTCGGTCACTGACCTCCTTCGGTCACTAACCTCCCTCGGTCACTAACCTCCCTCGGTCACTAACCTCCCTAGGTCACTAACCTCCCTCGGTTACTAACCTCCCTCGGTCACTAACCTCCTTCGGTCACTAACCTCCCTCGGTCACTAACCTCCCTCGGTCACTAACCTCCCTCGGTCACTAACCTCCTTCGGTCACTAACCTCCCTCGGTCACTAACCTCCCTCGGTCACTAACCTCCCTAGGTCACTAACCTCCCTCGGTCACTAACCTCCCTCGGTCACTAACCTCCCTCGGTCACTAACCTCCCTCGGTCACTAACCTCCCTCGGTCACTAACCTCCCTAGGTCACTAACCTCCCTCGGTCACTAACCTCCCTCGGTCACTAACCTCCCTCGGTCACTAACCTCCCTCGGCCACTAACCTCCCTCGGTCACTAACCTCCCTCGGTTACTAACCTCCCTCGGTCACTAACCTCCTTCGTTCACTAACCTCCTTCGGTCACTAACCTCCCTAGTTCACTAACCTCCCTCGTTCACTAACCTCCCTCGTTCACTAACCTCCCTCGTTCACTAACCTCCCTCGTTCACTAACCTCCCTCGGTCACTAACCTCCCTCGTTCACTAACCTCCCTCGGTCACTAACCTCCCTCGTTCACTAACCTCCCTCGGTCACTAACCTCCCTCGTTCACTAACCTCCCTCATTCACTAACCTCCCTTGTTCACTAACATCCCTCGCTCACTAACCTCCCTCGTTCACTAACCTCCCTCGTTCACTAGCCTCCCTCGTTCACTAACCTCCCTCGGTCACTCACCTCCCTCGTTCACTAACATCCCTCGTTCACTAACCTCCCTCGTTCACTAACCTCCCTCGTTCACTAACCTCCCTCGTTCACAAACATCCCTCAGTCACTAACCTCCCTCAGTCACTAACCTCCCTCGGTCACTAACCTCCCTCAGTCACTAACCTCCCTCGGTCATTAATCTCCCTCAGTCACTACCCTCTCTCGGTCACTAACCTCAGTCGGTCACTAAGAATGAATGACAATGATAGTTACTGGTGGTGTACCTATGACATGGCTGTGACCGGCTGCGAGAGTTCTCCAGCCTGAGGCCAGGTTACCTACTGACTGCCTGTTGGTTGATTAACGGGGGTTTAAAGTCTACTGACTACACCAGTCAATAAACCTGCACGTAACCTGTTCACCATCAGATAACAATATTTTAATACCGAAAACAAACATTAAAATAAACTCCCAGTTTTTATACGCTGAGAGAAATACACTTATTGGGAGACTCAGTGTCGCGATCCAGAGAGGAAATGCCTGCAGCATTCTTGGCACACAGCCCACTGCCGGGGAGCTGGACGAAGTATTCCAGATATAGCTCTTAGTTGTTATCTAGGTTGTTTTACTCCCTACTGTATCTTTGTCAGTGTATTTTGTCAATGTATCTTTTTTAAATAAAGCATTTGTAGAATATACAGGGGATGGAAGGAGAAAATTTTCAAACAGCTTCAGGTAGAACCTTGAGTTTTCCTTGAAGGAAGTTTATTCTTTTCTCTGAGGATGAGGGTCCCCAGGACAGTTCTAGAGGTGGTACCTCCCTATATATATATATATATATATATATATATATATATATATATATATATATATATATATATATATATATATATATATACATATATATATATATATATAATATATATATATATATATAATATATATATAATATATAATATATATAATATATATATATATATATATATATATATATATATATATATATATATATATATATATATATATATATATATATATATATATATATATATATATATATATATATATATATATATATATATATATATATATATATATATATATATATATATATATATATATATATACATATATATATTATGCCTGTCACATGTCACCTGCACACGCAACACAGTCATTACCATGTGACTCACGCGTCTCTAACAAGTTAAGCCAAATGTACGACAGTAATAATAATAATAATAATAATAATATCTTTATTTACTACAAATACATGTACAAGGTATACAGTCCTAAGTCACAACAATGACATACTACTACATAGAAAGCCCATTGTTATGCTCCGCATGTCGAGCAAATTAGGTCAGTGTCCCAGGATGCGACCCACACCAGTCGACTAACGCCCAGGTACCAATTTTACTGATGGGGAACATAGACAACAGGTGGAAAGAAACACGACCAATGTTTCTACCCTGGCTGGGAATCAAACCCAGGCCCTCGCCTAGTTAACTGATCTGCCAGGGATCTGCAGGTCAAAATTTTTTGGTTGAAAAATAAATATTTTTCAACCAATTTTTTTTATTTTTGGTGTACGTTTAGAGGTTCATATGTAGAAGAATGTGACAAAGTTTCAGTATGATTGGCCAACAAACAACAGAGAAAAAAATATTTAATTACTTTTCATATATGGCAGCAAGAATGACAAAATGGCACTACGAGTGGCACTTCCGACAATCCCAACCGTTAGAATACGTCTGACACGAATTTTGGATGCACATGTTTCATCTAATATATCTTATTATCATGGAAAAAAAATACATTTGATAGACTTTTTGGCATTCACCAAAATATCTGCCTTTTACCTCCCGCAAAATCAAAAATATTTGATATATTCCAAAAGAAGAAGTACCAAATAGTCAAACACACTTTGTTTTATATTGTCAGTGAAAATCATTTCAATACAATCATTAATAATGGTGTAGGTGAGCGAAATAAGTGAAAAAGTTACTTCCGAGATATAGGCCTGGAACGCCGGCCGGCCCGCCGTCTCAAAATTTTTTTTTTTTTTTTCGCGAAAATCGCGTTTGTTTCAGTGGTTTTCTAAGAAAACTGATGTAGCGCAGTTATCCTCTTCAAAATACCGTTTTCTATCACTCACAGACCAAACAATACAACAAGGAGACGAGGAGTAACTCATTTATATCGAAATATTGCTGGTGGACTCGCGCCATATTATGGCCTATTTTATTCAGTCTAGAGTATATAACATGTTTGTTTGTTATTTATAGTGTTTATTATATCATATTAGATCAATTCTGATAGATAAATAAGCCGTATAGTTGATATATAAGCTGATATAAGCGTAATAATGAAGTGATTTCACCTGGCACCGTCTGGAGGGGGAGTACTGCCGAGTGTTCTCAGATGGCTCCCGATTGACTGGCACTCTACTGATAAGCTCCACCTACTCTTATATGATGCCAAATAATCAATTATTATATTAGAAAGAATAATGCAAAGAAAAAGCTATAAAAAACAAGGAAAAAATTCCAAAAAATACATGGGTTGAGAACAGACGCGCTACCTACATGGCCGTTACCATACCTGATATAAATGACTATAATTTCTTGTATAAACGTCTTAGAACATTGATTCTTGTACCATTGTGTTGCCAAAGAGTTAAGCTATTTTTCTATATGAATAACTCAATTTCCATAATTTTTCGATTTTTTCTTGAGAGCGCGCTGAAAATTTCCCCACCCAGCCTTAACACGTGGCAAGAACCATGATGTATGGTGACCCCTGACCTCACATGGTGTAAATGATGTGTGGTGACCCCTGACCTCACATGGTGTAAATGATGTGTGGTGACCCCTGGCCTCACATGGTGAAGACGATGTGTGGTGACCCCTGACCTTGCCTATGGTCAGTCTGGCTCATAGAATGACCTCAACCCAGCCCACAACCTCTGTTCTGTCCCCAAGAATGAACTAGTATCACATGACTCTGCCAATGACCTGGAATGACCTCGCCTAACTATTGGTGACTCCCGAAGTCATTACTGCCACGACCCGGCATCACAATGAGCCTAATAAACGGAAGAGTAAATAAGTGTAGGAATAAGAACAATCAAGATACAATAGTAGTAAAGTAAAGAGTACAGTGAATACAAGAAGCTGTAAGTTACTTGGCATCTTAAAGTGAGCCAGAGTACAAAACTTTTAACAGGCTTCAGTTGCGTACTTTTATGGCAGACACTAGTACCTTCTTGGATGATTGTTGTCACCAGTATCTTCTTGGATGGTTGTTGTCACCAGTATCTTCTTGGATGGTTGTTGTCACCAGTATCTTCTTGGATGATTGTTGTCACCAGTATCTTCTTGGATGGTTGTTGTCACCAGTATCTTCTTGGATGGTTGTTGTCACCAGTATCTTCTTGGATGGTTGTTGTCACCAGTATCTTCTTGGATGGTTGTTGTTACCAGTATCTTCTTGGATGGTTGTTGTCACCAGTATCTTCTTGGATGGTTGTTGTCACCAGTATCTTCTTGGATGGTTGTTGTCACCAGTATCTTCTTGGATGGTTGTTGTCACCAGTATCTTCTTGGGTGGTTGTTGTCACCAGTATCTTCTTGGATGGTTGTTGTCACCAGTATCTTCTTGGATGGTTGTTGTCACCAGTATCTTCTTGGATGGTTGTTGTCACCAGTATCTTCTTGGATGGTTGTTGTCACCAGTATCTTCTTGGATTGTTGTTGTCACCAGTATCTTCTTGGATGGTTGTTGTCACCAGTATCTTCTTGGATGGTTGTTGTCACCAGTATCTTCTTGGATGGTTGTTGTCACCAGTATCTTCTTGGATGGTTGTTGTCACCAGTATCTTCCTGGATGGTTGCTGTCAACAGTATCTTCCTGGATGGTTGTTGTCACCAGTATCTTCTTGGATGGTTGTTGTCACCAGTATCTTCTTGGATGGTTGTCACCAGTATCTTCCTGGATGGTTGTTGTCAACAGTATCTTCCTGGATAGTTGTTGTCACCAGTATCTTCTTGGATGGTTGTTGTCACCAGTATCTTCTTGGATGGTTGTTGTCACCAGTATCTTCCTGGATGGTTGTTGTCAACAGTATCTTCTTGGATGGTTGTTGTCACCAGTATCTTCTCGGATGGTTGTTGTCACCAGTATCTTCTTGGATGGTTGTTGTCACCAGTATCTTCATCTTCCTGGATGGTTGTTGTCAACAGTATATTCTTGGATGGTTGTTGTCACCAGTATCTTCTTGGATGGTTGTTGTCACCAGTATCTTCTTGGATGGTTGTTGTCACCAGTATCTTCCTGAATGGTTGTTATCACCAGTATCTTCCTGGATGGTTGTTGTCACCAGTATCTTCCTGGATGCTTGTTGTCTCCAGTATCTTCTTGGATGGTTGTTGTCACCAGTATCTTCCTGTCACCAGTATCTTCCTGGATAACAGTATCTTCTCGGATGGTTGTTGTCACCAGTATCTTCTTGGATGGTTGTTGTCACCAGTATCTTCCTGGATGCTTGTTGTCACCAGTATCTTCCTGGATGGTTGTCACTAGTATCTTCCTGGACGGTTGTCACTAGTATCTTCCTGGATGGTTGTTGTCACCAGTAACTTCCTGGATGGTTGTCGTCTCTCATACCCTGCTCTGAACTGACTATCGCCAGTGCCTGGAGGACAATGGCGGCATTCAAACATCATGCTATGGTCAGTAGAATGACTCGATAATGGTCAGTGATCATGTAAGAGGGACGGTGAATCAGTAACGGTTGGTATGAGTCACAACTACTGACGCTACCAGTAGCTGATACTACTGGTAACTAATACTACTGAGAGTAGTTTAGTGGCTTAAGGACTGCGAAATGAGGTTCTTTAACCCTTAAACTGTCCAAACGTAGATCTACGTTTTTTCAACATTTGAATGTAAAAAAAAGTAGATCTTTTTTTTTCTTAACATTTGAAAACGTGTAAAAAAAAACTTTGATCTACTTTTTTTTTGTTATATTTGAAAATATGTAAAAAAATGTAGATCTACTTTTGGAGCACTACGCATGTGAACGTAAATTTGTTTGGACAGTTTAAGGGTTAATGACTGGCCAGGCAATTCCCCAGACCTAAACCCTATTGAGAACCTCTGGTCAATAGTGAAACGAAGTTTGCTGGGCAAGGATATCAGATTCATCCCGCGGCTGGAGGCTGCTCTACATGAGGCATGTAATAATATACCTCCCCAAACCCTCAAGAATTTGTGTGAGAGTCTTCCTACACGACTGAGGGACGTGATGAAGAGAACAGAATGCAGCACCAAGTATTAAAACCTCAGTGTGCAAATATATATATATTATAATCTTTCATGGTATGTGTTTGTGTTTTGGTATGTGTGGGGGGGAGGGGCGGCATAATGCCGTGACTAGCACTGTAGGTGAGTACACAAACGAGTATCAGAGTGGGTGCATGTGTTGAGTGGGGTTCCACAAGGGTCAGTCCTAGTGCTGTTTCTTGTATACGTGAATGACATGGTGGAAGGAATATATTCAGAAGTGTCACTATTCGCTGATAATGTGAAACTGATGAGGAGAATACAAGTGGGCGAGGATCAGTTAAAGTTACTAGGGGATCTGGACAGACTACAAGTCTGATCCGACAAATGACTCCTGGAGTTTAACCCTAGTAAGTGTAAGGTCATGAAGACTGAGGAAGGACACAGAAAACCGCAGACGGCGTACAGGTTAGGAAATCAAAGGCTGCAAACGTCACTTAAAGAAAAGGCTCTTGGGGTAAGCATTATAACGAACATGTCCCTTGAGGCACACATCAATCAAATAACTGCTGCAGCATATGGGCGACTGGCCAACCTGAGATTAGCGTTTAGACATCTGACTAAGGAGTCATTCATGACACTGTACGTCAGGCCTATACTGGAGTATGCAGCACCAGTATGGAATCCTCACCTAGTCAAACACGCCACGAAATTGGAGAAAGTGCAAAAATTTGCAACACGATTAATTCCGGAACTGAGGAGTATGTCTTATGAAGAGAGGTTAAGGGAACTCAACCTGATGACACTAGAGGATAGAAGGGATATGGGAGGCATGATAACAACGTATAAAATACTGAGAGGAGATACAGAAACAAGGGGCCACAATTGGAAGCTGAAAACCCAGATGAGTCATAGGGATATTAGGAAGTATTTCTTTAGCCTTAAAGTTGTCAGGAAGTGGAATAATCTGGAGAGTGAAGTAGTGGAAGCAAGTTCCATATATAACTTTAAGAAGAAGAGGTATGATAATGCTCAAGGAGCAGGGAGAGAGTGAATTAGTATCAGTAGTATACTTTTCTACAGAGCAAGGAACTTCCGGTTTGGGCCTTCCACTGAGCGAGGAACTTCCGGTCTAGGACCAGCAGCTGGAGGGTCACCTTTTCACACCTAGGTGTTACTTCCGGTTTTGACCATGACCTCGCCCTCGAGACTACCTCACCCTTGACCCCCCAACCAGTACCCCCGCCCCACGACCCCCCCCTTCGCGACCCCCGCCCCGCGCGCCCGCGCGCCCGCGCGCCCGCCCGCGCCCTTCGCGACCCCCGCCCGCGCGCCCGCCCGCGCCCTTCGCGAGCCCCGCCCGCGCCTTCTGCTGCGCCTTCTGCAGCGTCGTCCGGATCGCCCCCGCGCCTCGAATTTTTTTTTCTTATGATCTCCTTGGATCAAGGTTTTTGGATTCTCCCCTATGGGGTTTCGAATTTTTTTTGAATTTCATTTTCTTGTGCTCTCCATCTCCTCGGATCAAGTTTTTAAGGTTCCCCCTCTCACTTTCACCCCCATCCCAAAATTTCTCGATATTACAAGTTTTTGCATTCCCCCCTATGGGGGTTTTCGAAATTCTCCATCTCCTTGGATCAAGTTTTTTGGATCCCCCCTATGGGGTTTTCAAAATTCTCCAATTCCTCAGATCAAGTTTTTAAGGTTCCCCCTCTCACTTTCACCCCCACCCCAAAATTTCTCGATATTACCAAGTTTTTGGATTCCCCCCCTATGGGGGTTTCGAAAGTCTCCATCTCCTCAGATCAAATTTTTAAGGTTCCCCCTCCCACTTTCACCCCCCAATCCCAAAAATTTCTCGATAATACAAGTTTTGGATTCCCCCCTATGGGGGTTTCGAAATTCTTATGATCTCCTCGGATCCCCCCTCCCACTTTCACCCACACCCCAAAATTTCTCGATATTACCAAGTTTTTGGATTCCCCCCTATGGGGTTTTCGAAATTCTCCATCTCCTTGGATCCCTCTCCCACTTTCACCCCCATCCCAAAATTTCTCAATATTACCAAGTTTTTGGATTCCCCCCTATGGGGGTTTCGAAAGTCTCCATCTCCTCAGATCAAATTTTTGAGGTTCCCCCTCCCCCCACTTTCACTCCCACCTCAAATTTTTCTCGATAATACAAGTTTTGGATTCCCCCCTATGGGGGTTTCGAAATTCTTATGATCTCCTCGGATCCCCCTCCCACTTTCACCCCCACCCCAAAATTTCTCGAAATCAAAGTCTCCATCTCCTTGGATCAAATTTTTGGATTACCCCTCTCACTTTCACTCCCACCCCAAAATTTCTCGATAATACCAAGACTCCATCTCCTTGGATCAAGGTTTTTGGATTCCCCCCTCTGGGGGTAAGCATTCAAAATAGACTCCTCCTATGGGGGCATGCTTACTACAGGTCTAAACAAGTCAAATGACCTAAGAAGGGTGTTTACTCGGCGGTCAGTGACGTCACCCCACCTGTGTTTACTCGACGGTCAGTGACGTCACGCGATGACCCCCACACGCACAGGCTGAATCTTGTCTACCCTTTTAGTTAATAATGGGACATCAGAAAGGCGCATTTTTTCGTTAATACCCACAATTTCTTTACAACACAAGTCTAGACATTTTTAACTATTTCATCTCAGGTCACTCCCCACGAAGTAACCTCCCCCCCACCCTCCCAAACCCTCACACTCCAACCAACACCTCACAATTTTCACTCATAACTCCAATTTTTCTCGTTTTAACCCTTTTTGTTCATTAAAGTTAATAAGGGGACACAGTACATCAGAAAGTCACCACATCGCTTACATCCACTTTCGTTAAATTCACTACTCACAATTTTACATATTACGAAGTTAAAATACGCACTTTTACTTTGAACATCTTCAAAAACACTCTCATAAATCATTTGAATACTCACAAAAATACCTTTATACATTTCCAAACAACACTGAAATACTCCAAAAACATCATTCGAACACCCCCAAATCACCTCTGAATACTCCCAGAACACCTTCATAAGTACTCTCATAATCATTTGTACACCTTCAAAAAACACCTTTGAATACTCACATAAACACCCTTGAACACCTTCAAAACACCCTTCAACACACTCAAAACACCTTTGAACACCTTTGAACATTTCCAAAACACTATTTGAGTACTCCCAAATAAGATTTGACATCTCTAATTTATCTGCACTTACACATTTCATTAAATTACAACTCATCCCCTCAGTCTCCAGACTAGGCATTTTCTCGTTTTTACCCTTTTAGTTCATTAAAGTTATTAAGGGGACACAATACATCAGAAAAAAGTCACAAAAACTAACTCAAACACTTTACTTTGAACACCCCCAAAGTACTCTCATAATCATTTGAATACTCACATAAACACCCTTGAACACCTTCAAAACACCCTTCAACACACTCAAAACACCTTTGAACACCTTTGAACATTTCCAAAACACTATTTGAGTACTCCCAAATAAGATTTGACATCTCTAATTTATCTGCACTTACACATTTCATTAAATTACAACTCATCCCCTCAGTCTCCAGACTAGGCATTTTCTCGTTTTTACCCTTTTAGTTCATTAAAGTTATTAAGGGGACACAATACATCAGAAAAAAGTCACAAAAACTAACTCAAACACTTTACTTTGAACACCCCCAAAGTACTCTCATAATCATTTGAATACTCACATAAACACCCTTGAACACCTTCAAAACACCTTTGAATATCGTTTTAAACTAATTTCATCACAACCCACTTATATCATCTTTTTTCGGTAACTCTAATTCGACTACACTACCCTCATCAATTACCAACAAATTTTACTCGTTTTAACTAATGTCATCACTGTAACCAAGATTTTCACAAAAAAAAAACTCTATGACACCTAACACACACGCACACACACACCCCACAACACCCACAATTTTTCTCGTTTTAACCCTTTTAGTTCATTAAAGTTAATAAGGGGACACAGTACATCAGAAAGTCACAACAACAACATCCACAACCCACAATTTTTTCTCGTTTTAGCTAATTTCATCAGAAAAAGTCCCAACAACAACCCACTTATAACATCTTTTTTCGGTATCTCTAGTTCGACAACAACACCCACATCCCACAACACCCACGAACATTTCCAAAACACTATTTGAGTACTCCCAATTACACCACTGATTACTACTAAAACACCACTGAATTCAATCAAAACACCCTTCAACACCTTCAAACACCCTTGAACACCTTCAAAACACTCTTGAACACCTTCAAAATCACCTTTGAACATTTCCAATCAACACTGAAACACTTCCAAAAAACACAATTTGAGTACTCCCAATTACACCACTAAATACTACTAAAACACCGCTGAATTCAATCAAAACACCCTTCAACACCTTCAAAACACCTTTGAACACCTTCAAAACACCTTTGACACCTTCAAAAACACCTTTGAACATTTCCAATCAACACTGAAACACTTCCAAAAAAACACAATTTGAGTACTCCCAATTACACCACTGAATACTACTAAAACACCGCTGAATTCAATCAAAACACCCTTCAACACCTTCAAAACACCTTTGAACACCTTTGAACACCTTCAAAAAAACAACATTTGAACACACTCAAAACACCTTTGAACACCTTTGAACATTTCCAAACAACACTGAAACACTTCCAAAAACACCATTTGAGTACTCCCAAATACACCACTGAATACTAAAACACCACTGAATACACTCAAAACACCACCAAAATCACCATAAACTAAGATCAACACCCACATCCCACAACACCCACAACCCACAACACCCACAATTTTTTCTCGTTTTATCTAATTTCATCAGAAAGTCACAACACCCACACCCCCCCCATTTTTTTCTCGTTTTAACCCTTTTAGTTCATTAAAGTTAATAAGGGGACACACTACATCAGAAAAAGTCCCAACAACAACCCACTTATAACATTTTTTTTTCGGTATCTCTAGTTCGACAACAACACCCACAACACCCACATCCCACAACACCCATGAACATTTCCAAAACACTATTTGAGTACTCCCAATTACACCACTGATTACTACTAAAACACCGCTGAATTCAATCAAAACACCCTTCAACACCTTCAAACACCCTTGAACACCTTCAAAACACTCTTGAACACTTTTCAAAAACACCTTTGAACATTTCCAATCAACACTGAAACACTTCCAAAAACACCATTTGAGTACTCCCAATTACACCACTGATTACTACTAAAACACCGCTGAATTCAATCAAAACACCCTTCAACACCTTCAAACACCCTTGAACACACTCAAAACACCCTTCAACACCTTCAAAACACCTTTGAACACCTTCAAAACACCTTTGAACACATTCAAAACACTCTCATAATCATTTGAACACACTCAAAACACCTTTGAATAACCTCAAAACACCTTCGAACACCTTCAAAACACCCTTGAACACCCTTGATCACCTTCAAAAAAACAACATTTGAACACACTCAAAACACCTTTGAACACCTTTGAACATTTCCAAACAACACTGAAACACTTCCAAAAACACCATTTGAGTACTCCCAAATACACCACTGAATACTAAAACACCACTGAATACACTCAAAACACCACCAAAATCACCATAAACTAAGATCAACACCCACATCCCACAACACCCACAACCCACAACACCCACAATTTTTTCTCGTTTTATCTAATTTCATCAGAAAGTCACAACACCCACACCCCCCATTTTTTTCTCGTTTTAACCCTTTTAGTTCATTAAAGTTAATAAGGGGCCACACTACATCAGAAAAAGTCACAAAAACAACCCACTTATAACGTCTTTTCGGTATCTCTAGTTCGACAACAACACCCACATCCCACATCACCCACATCCCACATCCCCCACACACACACACAGACACACACACACACATCCCTAACCTAGCCTAACCTAACCTAACTTATCCTAACATAACCTAACCTAACCTAACCTAACCTAACCTAACCTAACTTATCCTAACCTAGCCTAACCTAACCTAACCTTACCTAAATTATCCTAACCTAACCTAACCTAGCCTAACCTAACCTAACTTAACCTAACCTAACCTAACCTAACCGAACCTACCCTAACCTAACCTTACCTAACCTAACCTAGCCTAACCTAACCTAACCTAACTTAACCTAACCCAACCTAACCTAACCTAACCTAGCCTACCTAACTTAACCTAACCTAACCTAACCTACCCTAACCTAACCTAACCTAACCTATCTTAACCTTACCTAACCTAACCTAGCCGAACCTATCCTAACCTAACCTAAAATATATTGGAACACTTCCAAAATACATTAGAGTACTCCAGAATTACTTTGAACGACTCCATTTTTGGATATTTCCAAATTAGTTTTGAAAACTTTATCGTAAAATCGAACATTATTTTCTTGTTGGTAAAACACACTCAATGGTAGAAATATTTACTCGATTTCCGAATAGAAGCACTGTCCTCGCTCTGAGAGACTCATTGTGGGTCACCCCAACACATGGTGTAATGCGCTTCACACCCAAGGTAGAACATAACACCTGCGTCAACTCAGGACAGACAGGCGCCATGTAATGCGGGTAACATCCAAGGTAGAAAATCATCTCTTTCCAGACCAACTGTCTATCCTAACCTAACCTAACCTAACCTAATTCCTAACCTAACCTAACCTCACCTAACCGAACCTAACCTAACTCCATCAATCACCTCTATCCTAACCTAACCTAACCTAACCTAACCCAACCTAACTCCATCAAACACCTCTATCCTAACCTAACCTAACCTATCCTAACCTAACCTAACTCCATCAAACACCTCGAATACTACCTAACTTAACCTAACCTAACCTTACCTAACCTACCGAACCTAACCTAACCTAACCTAACCTATCCTAACCTGTCCCAACCTAACCTAACCTAACCTATCCTAACCTAACCTAACCTAACCTAACCTAACTTATCCTAAGCTAACCTAACCTAACTTATCCTAACCTAACCTATCCTAACCTAACCTAAACACTGACTAACTTTGAACCAACTCTGAACACCACTGATCTTCTTCAAAAAATGCTCTGCACATCATTTGAACACCTTCAAAAAAAACACCATCAAACACCTCCGAATACTCCCAAAAAAACACTACTGATTACTACCAAATCACCACTGAATACTGCCAATCACCGTCAAAATCACCAGAAACTAAGTTTAACATCACCATCTAACATCCTTTTTATAGAAATCCCCTCAAATCACTATAACCAAGAACTCCCTCCCCATTTGGCGCATAAAAAAAAAGCATGAACACAAACCTAATACGCAAACACTTAGTACATGATCACCATCAACTGAAAACATATCTTATACACACACATAATATAAGACAATCACCAACTACAATCACCCATGTTCACTTACCTCAAAATCACTAATATCACAGAAAACAATCATTTTTATAAACATTTCACACACACACACACACACAAAAAAAAAAAAAATCATATTTGACAATATCTAAGCGCACTCACCTCACTACCACCAACACACGATGTCTCACCTCACAGGACCGACGAGCTCACCTCCAGTGACGTCACACTCCCATTGTGTTACTTGGTGGTTGGTAACATCACACCTAACCCCCCTTGTTTCAACCTGTTGTACCCTACATTATCTAAGAACACTATATCCAAGACGATTACCAGATTTTATGATCCCCAACACCAAGATCACAGAAAACACACATTTTTATAATTATTCACACAAAAATCACGATCACCAATTCCATATCATGTTTACCGTCATCTATCAACACTAATCACCAAGATCACCAAAAAAAATCTAAGATCATGCATCTCAAAACTACTATGATCACTGAAAACACTTATTTTTTAAACATTCGCACAAAAATAAGACATACACAAAAATACCACAACACTTCCACCAACATCTATAACATAACATGAGCACTATAACATATCACTATCACAAAAAAAATAATACACAAACACCCACATATTATACATTTCAATTGGAAATTTAAGACATGAGACATACACACCAAATCTAAGACATTCACCTCCAACTAAGACATACACATCACCCCTAAAACTTCCTTCCTTATTCATTCCGTATATCTCCTAGAGCTGTTTTAACCCCGACGGATCCATCACGACGTAGGAGCCAGAGTGTAGTAGGTGGTGTTGGAGTGGTGATGGTTCCTCTGGCTCCTACGTCGTGATGGAACCGTCGGGGTTAAAACAGCTCTAGGAGATATACGGAATGAATAAGGAAGGAAGTTTTAGGGGTGATGTGTATGTCTTAGTTGGAGGTGAATGTCTTAGATTTGGTGTGTATGTCTCATGTCTTAAATTTCCAATTGAAATGTATAATATGTGGGTGTTTGTGTATTATTTTTTTTGTGATAGTGATATGTTATAGTGCTCATGTTATGTTATAGATGTTGGTGGAAGTGTTGTGGTATTTTTGTGTATGTCTTATTTTTGTGCGAATGTTTAAAAAATAAGTGTTTTCAGTGATCATAGTAGTTTTGAGATGCATGATCTTAGATTTTTTTTGGTGATCTTGGTGATTAGTGTTGATAGATGACGGTAAACATGATATGGAATTGGTGATCGTGATTTTTGTGTGAATAATTATAAAAATGTGTGTTTTCTGTGATCTTGGTGTTGGGGATCATAAAATCTGGTAATCGTCTTGGATATAGTGTTCTTAGATAATGTAGGGTACAACAGGTTGAAACAAGGGGGGTTAGGTGTGATGTTACCAACCACCAAGTAACACAATGGGAGTGTGACGTCACTGGAGGTGAGCTCGTCGGTCCTGTGAGGTGAGACATCGTGTGTTGGTGGTAGTGAGGTGAGTGCGCTTAGATATTGTCAAATATGATTTTTTTTTTTTGTGTGTGTGTGTGTGTGTGTGTGAAATGTTTATAAAAATGATTGTTTTCTGTGATATTAGTGATTTTGAGGTAAGTGAACATGGGTGATTGTAGTTGGTGATTGTCTTATATTATGTGTGTGTATAAGATATGTTTTCAGTTGATGGTGATCATGTACTAAGTGTTTGCGTATTAGGTTTGTGTTCATGCTTTTTTTTTATGCGCCAAATGGGGAGGGAGTTCTTGGTTATAGTGATTTGAGGGGATTTCTATAAAAAGGATGTTAGATGGTGATGTTAAACTTAGTTTCTGGTGATTTTGACGGTGATTGGCAGTATTCAGTGGTGATTTGGTAGTAATCAGTAGTGTTTTTTTGGGAGTATTCGGAGGTGTTTGATGGTGTTTTTTTTGAAGGTGTTCAAATGATGTGCAGAGCATTTTTTGAAGAAGATCAGTGGTGTTCAGAGTTGGTTCAAAGTTAGTCAGTGTTTAGGTTAGGTTAGGATAGGTTAGGTTAGGATAAGTTAGGTTAGGTTAGCTTAGGATAAGTTAGGTTAGGTTAGGTTAGGTTAGGTTAGGATAGGTTAGGTTAGGTTAGGTTGGGACAGGTTAGGATAGGTTAGGTTAGGTTAGGTTAGGTTCGGTAGGTTAGGTAAGGTTAGGTTAGGTTAAGTTAGGTAGTATTCGAGGTGTTTGATGGAGTTAGGTTAGGTTAGGATAGGTTAGGTTAGGTTAGGATAGAGGTGTTTGATGGAGTTAGGTTGGGTTAGGTTAGGTTAGGTTAGGTTAGGATAGAGGTGATTGATGGAGTTAGGTTAGGTTCGGTTAGGTGAGGTTAGGTTAGGTTAGGAATTAGGTTAGGTTAGGTTAGGTTAGGATAGACAGTTGGTCTGGAAAGAGATGATTTTCTACCTTGGATGTTACCCGCATTACATGGCGCCTGTCTGTCCTGAGTTGACGCAGGTGTTATGTTCTACCTTGGGTGTGAAGCGCATTACACCATGTGTTGGGGTGACCCACAATGAGTCTCTCAGAGCGAGGACAGTGCTTCTATTCGGAAATCGAGTAAATATTTCTACCATTGAGTGTGTTTTACCAACAAGAAAATAATGTTCGATTTTACGATAAAGTTTTCAAAACTAATTTGGAAATATCCAAAAATGGAGTCGTTCAAAGTAATTCTGGAGTACTCTAATGTATTTTGGAAGTGTTCCAATATATTTTAGGTTAGGTTAGGATAGGTTCGGCTAGGTTAGGTTAGGTAAGGTTAAGATAGGTTAGGTTAGGTTAGGTTAGGGTAGGTTAGGTTAGGTTAGGTTAAGTTAGGTTAGGCTAGGTTAGGTTAGGTTAGGTTGGGTTAGGTTAAGTTAGGTTAGGTTAGGTTAGGCTAGGTTAGGTTAGGTAAGGTTAGGTTAGGGTAGGTTCGGTTAGGTTAGGTTAGGTTAAAGTTAGGTTAGGTTAGGCTAGGTTAGGTTAGGTTAGGATAATTTAGGTAAGGTTAGGTTAGGTTAGGCTAGGTTAGGATAAGTTAGGTTAGGTTAGGTTAGGTTAGGTTAGGTTAGGTTATGTTAGGATAAGTTAGGTTAGGTTAGGCTAGGTTAGGGATGTGTGTGTGTGTGTCTGTGTGTGTGTGTGGGGGATGTGGGATGTGGGTGATGTGGGATGTGGGTGTTGTTGTCGAACTAGAGATACCGAAAAGACGTTATAAGTGGGTTGTTTTTGTGACTTTTTCTGATGTAGTGTGGCCCCTTATTAACTTTAATGAACTAAAAGGGTTAAAACGAGAAAAAAATGGGGGGTGTGGGTGTTGTGACTTTCTGATGAAATTAGATAAAACGAGAAAAAATTGTGGGTGTTGTGGGTTGTGGGTGTTGTGGGATGTGGGTGTTGATCTTAGTTTATGGTGATTTTGGTGGTGTTTTGAGTGTATTCAGTGGTGTTTTAGTATTCAGTGGTGTATTTGGGAGTACTCAAATGGTGTTTTTGGAAGTGTTTCAGTGTTGTTTGGAAATGTTCAAAGGTGTTCAAAGGTGTTTTGAGTGTGTTCAAATGTTGTTTTTTTGAAGGTGATCAAGGGTGTTCAAGGGTGTTTTGAAGGTGTTCGAAGGTGTTTTGAGGTTATTCAAAGGTGTTTTGAGTGTGTTCAAATGATTATGAGAGTGTTTTGAATGTGTTCAAAGGTGTTTTGAAGGTGTTCAAAGGTGTTTTGAAGGTGTTGAAGGGTGTTTTGAGTGTGTTCAAGGGTGTTTGAAGGTGTTGAAGGGTGTTTTGATTGAATTCAGCGGTGTTTTAGTAGTAATCAGTGGTGTAATTGGGAGTACTCAAATGGTGTTTTTGGAAGTGTTTCAGTGTTGATTGGAAATGTTCAAAGGTGTTTTTGAAAAGTGTTCAAGAGTGTTTTGAAGGTGTTCAAGGGTGTTTGAAGGTGTTGAAGGGTGTTTTGATTGAATTCAGCGGTGTTTTAGTAGTAATCAGTGGTGTAATTGGGAGTACTCAAATAGTGTTTTGGAAATGTTCATGGGTGTTGTGGGATGTGGGTGTTGTGGGTGTTGTTGTCGAACTAGAGATACCGAAAAAAAAATGTTATAAGTGGGTTGTTGTTGGGACTTTTTCTGATGTAGTGTGTCCCCTTATTAACTTTAATGAACTAAAAGGGTTAAAACGAGAAAAAAATGGGGGGTGTGGGTGTTGTGACTTTCTGATGAAATTAGATAAAACGAGAAAAAATTGTGGGTGTTGTGGGTTGTGGGTGTTGTGGGATGTGGGTGTTGATCTTAGTTTATGGTGATTTTGGTGGTGTTTTGAGTGTATTCAGTGGTGTTTTAGTATTCAGTGGTGTATTTGGGAGTACTCAAATGGTGTTTTTGGAAGTGTTTCAGTGTTGTTTGGAAATGTTCAAAGGTGTTCAAAGGTGTTTTGAGTGTGTTCAAATGTTGTTTTTTTGAAGGTGTTCAAAGGTGTTCAAAGGTGTTTTGAAGGTGTTGAAGGGTGTTTTGATTGAATTCAGCGGTGTTTTAGTAGTATTCAGTGGTGTAATTGGGAGTACTCAAATTGTGTTTTTTTGGAAGTGTTTCAGTGTTGATTGGAAATGTTCAAAGGTGTTTTTGAAGGTGTCAAAGGTGTTTTGAAGGTGTTCAAAGGTGTTTTGAAGGTGTTGAAGGGTGTTTTGATTGAATTCAGCGGTGTTTTAGTAGTATTTAGTGGTGTAATTGGGAGTACTCAAATTGTGTTTTTTGGAAGTGTTTCAGTGTTGATTGGAAATGTTCAAAGGTGATTTTGAAGGTGTTCAAGAGTGTTTTGAAGGTGTTCAAGGGTGTTTGAAGGTGTTGAAGGGTGTTTTGATTGAATTCAGTGGTGTTTTAGTAGTAATCAGTGGTGTAATTGGGAGTACTCAAATAGTGTTTTGGAAATGTTCGTGGGTGTTGTGGGATGTGGGTGTTGTTGTCGAACTAGAGATACCGAAAAAAGATGTTATAAGTGGGTTGTTGTTGGGACTTTTTCTGATGAAATTAGCTAAAACGAGAAAAAATTGTGGGTTGTGGATGTTGTTGTTGTGACTTTCTGATGTACTGTGTCCCCTTATTAACTTTAATGAACTAAAAGGGTTAAAACGAGAAAAATTGTGGGTGTTGTGGGGTGTGTGTGTGCGTGTGTGTTAGGTGTCATAGAGTTTTTTTTTTGTGAAAATCTTGGTTACAGTGATGACATTAGTTAAAACGAGTAAAATTTGTTGGTAATTGATGAGGGTAGTGTAGTCGAATTAGAGTTACCGAAAAAAGATGATATAAGTGGGTTGTGATGAAATTAGTTTAAAACGATATTCAAAGGTGTTTTGAAGGTGTTCAAGGGTGTTTATGTGAGTATTCAAATGATTATGAGAGTACTTTGGGGGTGTTCAAAGTAAAGTGTTTGAGTTAGTTTTTGTGACTTTTTTCTGATGTATTGTGTCCCCTTAATAACTTTAATGAACTAAAAGGGTAAAAACGAGAAAATGCCTAGTCTGGAGACTGAGGGGATGAGTTGTAATTTAATGAAATGTGTAAGTGCAGATAAATTAGAGATGTCAAATCTTATTTGGGAGTACTCAAATAGTGTTTTGGAAATGTTCAAAGGTGTTCAAAGGTGTTTTGAGTGTGTTGAAGGGTGTTTTGAAGGTGTTCAAGGGTGTTTATGTGAGTATTCAAAAGGTGTTTTTTGAAGGTGTACAAATGATTATGAGAGTACTTATGAAGGTGTTCTGGGAGTATTCAGAGGTGATTTGGGGGTGTTCGAATGATGTTTTTGGAGTATTTCAGTGTTGTTTGGAAATGTATAAAGGTATTTTTGTGAGTATTCAAATGATTTATGAGAGTGTTTTTGAAGATGTTCAAAGTAAAAGTGCGTATTTTAACTTCGTAATATGTAAAATTGTGAGTAGTGAATTTAACGAAAGTGGATGTAAGCGATGTGGTGACTTTCTGATGTACTGTGTCCCCTTATTAACTTTAATGAACAAAAAGGGTTAAAACGAGAAAAATTGGAGTTATGAGTGAAAATTGTGAGGTGTTGGTTGGAGTGTGAGGGTTTGGGAGGGTGGGGGGGAGGTTACTTCGTGGGGAGTGACCTGAGATGAAATAGTTAAAAATGTCTAGACTTGTGTTGTAAAGAAATTGTGGGTATTAACGAAAAAATGCGCCTTTCTGATGTCCCATTATTAACTAAAAGGGTAGACAAGATTCAGCCTGTGCGTGTGGGGGTCATCGCGTGACGTCACTGACCGTCGAGTAAACACAGGTGGGGTGACGTCACTGACCGCCGAGTAAACACCCTTCTTAGGTCATTTGACTTGTTTAGACCTGTAGTAAGCATGCCCCCATAGGAGGAGTCTATTTTGAATGCTTACCCCCAGAGGGGGGAATCCAAAAACCTTGATCCAAGGAGATGGAGTCTTGGTATTATCGAGAAATTTTGGGGTGGGAGTGAAAGTGAGAGGGGTAATCCAAAAATTTGATCCAAGGAGATGGAGACTTTGATTTCGAGAAATTTTGGGGTGGGGGTGAAAGTGGGAGGGGGATCCGAGGAGATCATAAGAATTTCGAAACCCCCATAGGGGGGGAATCCAAAACTTGTATTATCGAGAAAAATTTGAGGTGGGAGGTGGGTGAAAGTGGGGGGAGGGGGAACCTCAAAAATTTGATCCGAGGAGATCATAAGAATTTCGAAACCCCCATAGGGGGGGGGGATCCAAAAACTTGGTAATATTGAGAAATTGTTTGGGGATGGGGTGTGAAAGGAGGGGTATCCAAAAAGAATTGATCTGAGGAATGGAGAAACTTGGTAATTTCGAGAAATTTTGGGGTGTGGGTGAAAGTGGGAGGGGGGATCCGAGGAGATCATAAGAATTTCGAAACCCCCATAGGGGGGAATCCAAAACTTGTATTATCGAGAAATTTTTGGGATTGGGGGGTGAAAGTGGGAGGGGGAACCTTAAAAATTTGATCTGAGGAGATGGAGACTTTCGAAACCCCCATAGGGGGGAATCCAAAAACTTGGTAATATCGAGAAATTTTGGGATGGGGGTGAAAGTGAGAGGGGGAACCTTAAAAACTTGATCTGAGGAGATGGAGAGCACAAGAAAATGAAATTCAAAAAAAATTCGAAAAAAATCGGAAAAAAAAATCGAGGCGCGGGGGCGATCCGGACGACGCTGCAGAAGGCACAGCAGAAGGCGCGGGCGGGGCTCGCGAAGGGCGCGGGCGGGCGCGCGGGCGGGGGTCGCGAAGGGCGCGGGCGGGCGCGCGGGCGCGACGGCGGGGGTCGCGAAGGGGGGGGGGGGGGGTCGTGGGAGGGGGGTACTGGTTGGGGGGTCAAGGGTGAGGTAGTCTCGAGGGCGAGGTCATGGTCAAAACCGGAAGTAACACCTAGGTGTGAAAAGGTGACCCTCCAGCTGCTGGTCCTAGACCGGAAGTGATCGATCAGACTGCTATCCCCCCCACCCGGCATGCACATCAACGTTAGCAACAAAGCCCAGTGGAGAAGGAACTGACTTCAGGAACTCAACGAGTTTCCTCGTCAAGACAGCCAGGGATGTGTTGGTGTTTCCTCTTATGTATTACTATTATTATAATAAAACAGAAGCGCTAAATCCACTAGGGTCATACTGTACTGCTCCCCTTATAAATGAAGGGAGCTTATTACAGTCTTGGGCCCCTCACACTTACTGAGTTCTCTCTCAGTGTACTCATAGCGCCTCTGGTTTTCACCTGATGTATCTTGCACCGTCTGCCAAGCTTCTTGTGTTTATGAGGCTTGCCACAAGTACCCACTGAGCTGGTGACCACGAGGCAAAAACAAAGCCACCGCCGTCCTCGCCAGATTCAACACTCACGAAGCCTGGGTTACGACAGGATGTGGCCAGCGGCAGCAGTGGCATGCTTGCACCTCCTATGAAACTCTAATTAGGTGAGAAAGTTTTCCAGTGTAACAATGTTTAAGTTCTTGCTCGAGTTCCCTTACTAAAAGTTCATGTAAATAACTCAAGTTTACTTTATTCCTATTGTACCTCTTTATTATAAGTGATTTTCACGTAGTTGAGTTACTTACTTGTTGCAATTTTTAAGGTTATAATCATGAGTGTTTTCTACTGTATCTTACAGCTAAGCTCTAATAATATATTGCACGAACCACAATGAAAGTAATAATTTTCTCTGACATTCTTGGGTTATCCTGATGGGCAAGTTATACATTTCTTACTACGTAAGACATTTATATTAAGTAAGTATATTTAGGTGCAGGTACACATGAGTACAATTATCATCCACAGTGTAAATTACCTAGGATCACCCAAAAAGTCAGACACAGTGACTTATTTCTACTGGGGATCTAGCTTATTTACATGGAGAATCCAATAAAATCAATTTGACTCATTTCCAATAGTCTAGGTTAAATCTGCATGATGTATTATTTACGTGAGCCCTTATTACTTGTGTACCCGCAAGACTATGCTATAACAGCAAACTAAAAACCTACATATGACGGCAAGTGAAGATAAATATATTATAGTTTATGTTGCAATACGGCACTACCACAGAAAACGGACTTCTTAATGTTATCAAAGAAAACGTATGCAGACACCTCATGCGGGAGACTCTTAAATTACTAGTAATTTGGACCATGTTGAGTCATGTAATGTTGAACTTCCGGGATAAAACATGTAGAAGGTTGCAAAAACCGTACACTCTAAGCTTCTAATACAACGAACGAACGAATGAACGAGAGAGAGAGAGAGAGAGAGAGAGAGAGAGAGAGAGAGAGAGAGAGAGAGAGAGAGAGAGAGAGAGAGGAAAGAGAGAGAGAGGAGAGAGAGAGAGAGGAGAGAGAGAGAGAGAGGAAAGAGAGAGAGAGAGGAAAGAGAGAGGAAAGAGAGAGAGAGGAAAGAGAGAGAGAGGAAAGAGAGAGAGAGGAAAGAGAGAGAGAGGAAAGAGAGAGAGAGGAAAGAGAGAGAGAGGAAAGAGAGAGAGAGGAAAGAGAGAGAGAGAGGAAAGAGAGAGAGAGAGGAAAGAGAGAGAGAGAGGAAAGAGAGAGAGAGGAAAGAAAGAGAAAAATAAGAAAAAGAAAAATAGACAAATAGAGAGAGGGAGATGCAAGAAACGCACTACTTGAGGAATAAAACACCGTTTCAGTAAGAAATTTTCAATCTTATTTTGATCACTGTTGTTACAAAATAGAGCAGCATTAGTCACGGCCCGGTGAGCCAGCCAGGGGTAACAGGTCTTTGTCTAAATGACCAAAAGCTTCACTGAGAGGACAGTTATGTGACTAACACTCGCTGATGAGCGAGACATGTGTTCAACACTAGGTGTCTTGACTGAAGCGGCGTTTCGCCTGCCTTGTAGTCGTCATCTGTACGTCGCCTACTGTCTCCAGGACTGTCATTCCACCTTGCACACATCCCTGCCTCCATTTGACGAGGCCTGTAGCGCCTGCACTCATTCACCTCAATATTAATCTGATGAGGCCTATAGCGCCTGAAATCACAGCTACATTCATCTGATAAGGTATGCAACGCCTGCATTCGTTTGGTGAGGCGTGCAGCGCCTGCATGTTTCAAGTTTCACTGCTGCAACTGTGGGATCTACGATGCACTTCATACACGTGAAGAATAAACATACAATACGGTACCTGTAATAATTCATAACGCACAAATTCAGTGGCTGGAATCATTCACATATAACCCACAATACTGTTGCTGTAACAATTCACACATAACAATTCACAACCCACAATACCGTGGTTAGAACACTTCATAACCCACAATACAGTTGCTGGAACAATTCATAACCCACAATACCGTGGCTGGAACACTTCATAACCCACAATACAGTTGCTGGAACAATTCATAACCCACAATACCGTGGCTGGAATAATTCATAACCCAAAATACCGTGATTGGAACAATTCATACCCCCAATACCGTGGCTGGAACAATTCATAACCCACAATACCGTGGCTGGAATAATTCATAACCCAAAATACCGTGGTTGGAACAATTCATACCCCCAATACCGTGGCTGGAACAATTCATAACCCACAATACCGTGGCTGGAATAATTCATAACCCAAAATACCGTGGTTGGAACAATTCATACCCCCAACACCGTGGCTGGAACAATTCATAACCCACAATACCGGGGCTGGAACAATTCATAACCCACAAAAACGTGGCTGGAACAATTCACAACCCACAAAAACGTGGCTGGAACAATTCACAACCCACAAAACCGTGGCTGGAACAATTCACAACCCACAATACCGTGGCTGGAGCAATTCATAACCCACAATGCCGTGGCTGGAACAATTCATAACCCACAATACCGTGGCTGGAACAATTCACAACCCACAATACCGTGGGTGAAACAATTCATAACCCACAATACCGTGGCTGGAACAATTCATAACCCACAATACCGTGGCTGGAACAATTCACAACCCACAATACCGTGGGTGGAACAATTCATAATCCACAATACCGTGGGTGAAACAATTCATAACCCACAATACCGTGGCTGGAACAATTCATAACCCACAATACCGTGGCTGGAATAATTCACAACCCACAATACCGTGGGTGGAACAATTCATAACCCACAATACCGTGGGTGGAACAATTCATAACCCACAATACCGTGGCTGGAATAATTCACAACCCACAATACCGTGGCTGGAACAATTCATAACCCACAATACCGTGGCTGGAACAATTCATAACCCGCAATACCGTGGCTGGAACAATTCATAACCCACAATACCGTGGGTGAAACAATTCATAACCCACAATATCGTGGCTGGAACAATTCATAACCCACAATACCGTGGCTGGAACAATTCACAACCCACAATACCGTGGGTGGAACAATTCATAACCCACAATACCGTGGCTGGAACAATTCACCACCCACAATACCGTTGCTGGAACACTTCATAACCCACAATACCGTGGCTGGAATAATTCATAACCCACAATACCGTGGTTGGAACAATTCATACCCCAATACCGTGGCTGGAACAATTCATAATCCACAATACCGTGGTTGGAACAATTCATAACCCACAATACAGTAGCTGTAACAATTCACACATAACAATTCACAACCCACAATACCGTGGTTAGAACACTTCATAACCCACAATACAGTTGCTGGAACAATTCATAACCCACAATACCGTGGCTGGAACAATTCACAACCCACAATACCGTGGCTGGAATAATTCATAACCCACAATACCGTGGTTGGAACAATTCATACCCCAATACCGTGGCTGGAACAATTCATAACCCACAATACCGTGGCTGGAACAATTCATAACCCACAATACCGTGGCTGGAACAATTCATAACCCACAATACCGTGGCTGGAACACTTCATAACCCACAATACCGTGGCTGGAATAATTCATAACCACAATACCGTGGTTGGAACAATTCATACCCCCAATACCGTGGCTGGAACAATTCATGACCCACAATAACGTGGCTGGAACAATTCATAACCCACAATACAGTGGCTGGAACAATTCACAACCCACAATACCGTGGCTGGAACAATTCATAACCCACAATGCCGTGGCTGGAACAATTCATAACTCACAATACCGTGGCTGGAACAATTCATAACCCACAATACCGTGGGTGAAACAATTCATAACCCATAATACCGGGGCTGGAACAATTCATAACCCACAATACCGTGGCTGGAACAATTCACAACCCACAATACCGTGGCTGGAACAATTCATAATCCACAATACCGTGGTTGGAACAATTCATAACCCACAATACCGTGGCTGGAACAATTCATAACCCACAATACCGTGGCTGGAACAATTCACAACCCACAATACCGTGGGTGGAACAATTCATAACCCACAATACCGTGGTTGGAATAATTCATAACCCACAATACCGTGGCTGGAACAATTCATAACCCACAATACCGTGGCTGGAACAATTCATAACCCACAATACAGTGGCTGGAACAATTCACAGCCCACAATGCCGTGGGTGGAACAATTCATAACCCACAATACAGTGGCTGGAACAATTCACAACCCACAATACCGTGGCTGGAACAATTCATAACCCACAATACCGTGGGTGAAACAATTCATAACCCACAATATCGTGGCTGGAACAATTCATAACCCACAATACCGTGGCTGGAACAATTCACAACCCACAATACCGTGGGTGAAACAATTCATAACCCACAATATCGTGGCTGGAACAATTCATAACCCACAATACCGTGGCTGGAACAATTCACAACCCACAATACCGTGGCTGGAACAATTCATAACCCACAATACCGTGGCTGGAACAATTCATAACCCACAATACCGTGGCTGGAACAATTCATAACCCACAATACCGTGGCTGGAACAATTCATAACCCACAATACCGTGGCTGGTACAATTCACAACCCACAATACCGTGGCTGGAACAATTCATAACCCACAATACCGTGGCTGGAACAATTCACAACTGCCCAACAATATGGTCAGGAAAGCTAAGACTAAATTTCGGTCAGTCATGGACTGACACTAGGCCTATAATGCCTAGTCATAAGAGGCTCTCTTTGCACTGCAACCCATTATTGTAAATACATAATCTCAATGTACTCTTTGCAAAGAAATGAATAAATTTGAATTTAGAGGTAACCTGCTGTCTCCCACTAGTATATAGTTACCATCATTGTATCTATAAATTTCAGGGTCGTCCAACTTCTTCGACACCATTGGCTACTTTACCACTAAACTTGTAAGTCAAGGGCCACAAATTAAATTATATATATATATATATATATATATATATATATATATATATATATATATATATATATATATATATATATATATATATATATATATATATATATATATATATATACTAAGATTACAAAAAAATATTATATGATATTTTAGTGATATAAAGGTTGTAGGTCGGGTCTGCAGGTCAAGAAGCAAACAAGATTTTTTTAAAGGCTCTGAATTTATACGTAAATAATGCTACTCATATTCTTACCTACTAATGAGATGTCTGGGGTCGAGGCGTTTCTTTCATCGATTCCGATGTTGGTAGTGGCAAGTCGAAGACACGCGTCCAGTGTTTCATTTCCCATCTAATTTCTGGTTTTAGATTTGACTTCTTTCATAGTAGAAAACGTACATTCACATACATATGTATTACCGAACACAAAGTGCAGCTTTATTTCAGAGTCTCTCAGCTTGAGGAATCTATCCTTACAGACCAATTTCCAGAAACTCGCCTAATTTTCATTTTTCTTCGCAAGTAACAAAGGGCCAGACTGCAGTTCACACAGTTCAAGCTGAATTTCTGGTAACTGTGTCTCCACATTAACTTCCATGTGGTTTCAGTTTTTCTTGAAAAGTCTGACTCGATATCATCTACCATGAGTTCACGATAAAAAGTAAAGTGTGCAAAATCAATCTTTTCTTAAATACACAATGAACAGGTGAAGCTTCTTGCGTAAAGGACACGTCATTACTATATACTAATCATGGTCATAGAGTCACACTCTCAGTCTACTGTCACGTTGTCATTCAAGTAATCTAGTATTGTTTCATATACATAGCCTTACCGTCGCTGATACTTTAATGTTTTTTTACAGAACAAAATTAAATCAATATAATATGAGTGCTCACGGGCCACAAAAAAAAAAAAAATCAACCCGTGGGCCCGCCGTAATTGGACCACCCGTGGCAAGTTCGTGGATACAGAATCTATAGCCATGTAATTGTCTCTGTGGTTTACCTGTGTGTCAGCATAGTTGCTGATCCCCCTTATATGTGTTGTATAGCGTATCATAGTACCATCCATGTGCTTTATATAGAAGATCCCTTTTAGGCCGAGTGACTGTTTGTGTGACGTCACGGGATGCGCATGTGGACGTTCGTACCCCTGCCTCCCTCTCAGTCGGTGTGTAGACATAGGTAGGACAAGATTGCGGCTAGTGCCATCCTAGTTGACAGTAATTCGTGCAATGTAAGAAGTTATTTCTCGAGTAACTTTCACATGTTGTTAACGTTTGTAAGTGTAGTTTCTTCATAGTTGATACCTCGTGTCACTGTGTGTGACCCAGATTGAATATCAGTATTGTTGACCGTGTTCATTTCCTTTCCCTGTGCTTGCAGTGAGAGATAGTAGATTCGTTCTCCCTTGCTCATATTGCGTGTTATAACGTTATTTTTTCAACCGGGGAGAGTCATCCACTCCACCGAGTTTGTTCATTCCTCCAGTAAGAAAGAGCCGATCCCTTGTGTTCTGGTGATTCGATTCCTGCTCCAGGAAGATCTTATTCTTACTGTGAAGCCACCACCACCCATCAGTGACTTTGTAATGAGCCAAGAATTACTGTATCGAACAGCCGAATTGGGTACTCCAAGTAGAAGAGTGTACCAGTTAGTAATTCCACAGTCACTAGTGAACGTAGCTCTACAGCTAGTTCATGATGCACCAGGTGTTGCACACCCTGGTATGGATCGTTCTGTGAAACAAGCCAGAATGAAGTACTTTTGGCCATGTATGGCAACTGACATCTCAGAGTATGTTAAGAAATGTAGTGTTTGTATGCAACATAAAGGAAATGTCAATGGTCCTAATCCAATCCAAGTGTACCCAACCACTAGCGAACCGTGGGAAAGAGTTGCCCTTGATTTGTTAACCAATTTTAAATGTTCCCTCCAAGGCAACAAACATCTGTGTGTTATGGTAGACCATTTCACCAGATATTGTGAGTTAGTTCCTATTGCAGATAAGACTGCAGAGACAGTAGCTAAAGCGTTTAAAGAACGCATTATCTGCAGGCATACCACACCTAAGTCCCTAGTAACAGATAATGGAGGTGAATTCTGTAATGAGATTCTTGAAAATTTGTGTACTTTGTACAAGATCTCTAAATCCACCATTGTTCCTCATCATCCTGCCAGCAATGGGTTAGCTGAACGAACCAATAAGAAAGTACTTGATGTCCTGAGAGCCACTATCAACCCCAATAGTGAAACTTGGGATGAAGTTATACCAGATGTCCAATGTGCCATAAATTCTGCTTACAATGCTTCCATAGGTGATACTCCACATTATGCATTGTATGGTGTAGACAAGTGTTTACCCTATGAGTTGTTATATTCCACTCCGAAACCTAATTACAACCCTGATGATTTCGTAGCAACTCGTACCAGCTTAGCTCAAAGTGTTTTTAGAAGAATCCGTGAAACACTTCATAAATCAACAGCAGAATTTACTAGAGTAACTAATAGCCGTGCTAAGCCATCAAAAGTTAAAGTAGGTTCAAGAGTAATGCTGACAAATTTCAACAAAACATCCGAAATGCCTAAGCTCGATCAAAAGTTTGTCGGACCTTATCGAGTTGTAGAACATATCTCTGGCAATAAGTATAAGGTTAAAGACATTAGTACTGGTAAGTATAAAGAATCGCATTTAGATCATATGAAATTAGTATGTGATGTTGATGATATTGCTATCCAGACTAATGTGACAGATGCTTTGAAAACCCTCTTGACTCTGTACCCTCCACCTCAAATACTCAGTCAGATAATCAACCTGAATGTCGTTACTCCCTGCGTACTCGACAAGCAATGAGAAACCCACAAGTATCTTTTGTAGATACTCGTTCAGATCTCCCTCAGTTAAGGCATATGTTAGCCATTGCAGAGGAATTCGATCCTCCCAGAGATGATAACCATTCTGCATATGTAAACCTCACCCTCGCAGAATTGGGTTTAAATGTACATAGTCTGTATAACTAGATGTCCGAGATGAAGGAAATTGTCAACTGTTTGTTATTAACCGATCAGTTTTTTTCAGAATTTTTTTTTTCATGTTCACGTTCCCTTCGTATCCTGAGAATTTGACAGTAATGATCTGAGTGCGCACCAGATGTCTTTGCTGTTAATTTCACCTTGTATATATACATTTATTTCCTCAGAATCCGTAGAGTGCATGAATACAGAACGATCGATCAATTCCATCCATATTGTACAATGAATTGTTCTTATAAGTCGTAATGCATTACTTTAAAAGTGATTACGCTAACACCCATTACGTAAAACTCATTATGTTAACATCCATTATGATACCATCCATTAGTTCTAAGTTATATATGTCTTTGTTATTGTATAGAATCAGCCCAGAACCACCTGCCTGTTCAGCCTATAGTATAGTAGTGTATGTCGAGACGACATACGTAACATGACCGAGCTGTCAGCATAGTTGCTGATCCCCCTTATATGTGTTATATAGCGTATCATAGTACCATCCATGTGATTTATATAGAAGATCCCTTTTAGGCCGAGTGACTGTGTGACGTCACGGGATGCGCATGTGGACGTTCGTACCTCTGCCTCCCTCTCAGTCGGTGTGTAGACATAGGCAGGACAAGGCAGGCTGGGCTCCATCTCCCATTACCACAGTCTGACAATATAGCGTTACCATCCAACAAGTGTGTCTACCTTCAACCCTCAAATCTCCTTTAAGAACCCCTACGACATGTGGATGCCTTTGGGATTCATCGCCTCTGTGGCCCATCCCCACACCAGGCCTCCCTATGGACTGCCTTATCAACCACGAGACAAACCGACTTCAATTCTCGTTGAAATCGGTCACTAACACTCAGAAGTGGACTCACCTTGAGAAGAGTGGAAGAGGTAGTCGTCCCTGAGTGACCTGGTCTCGCCGAAGCTGAGGTTGTCGTCGTCGTGGAGGATGGAGTATGGATCCTCGTCGTTCTCCTCCTCCTCCTCCACCAGCGTGGGTGGAGGAGTCAGCTCGTACCCCCAGCGTCTCCTGAACGCACGAGCACCTCCGTCAAGACGCATGCGAGGCAGGTCGTAGAAGAGGGAGTCCCCGATCTGAGGGAGAGACAGACGAAGCTGGTCATCAAGTGAACACGAAAATGACTAGTAACAGGAAAACAAAAAAATTAACGAGAAAAACAATAAAAATCAGCATTAGCAAGAAACAATGTAAACACCAAATGAGTTAAAAACACACGATATATATATGTGTGTGTGCGTGTGTGTTTTTTTTTTGTTTAGAATTCGCAGAACAGGCGAAATGTTCACAAACACTAATCTTTGGTCGAAGGAGACTCGAACCTACGAAAATTGGGACAAGGTACGCAGTGCTTTAACTACCGTACCACACTGGACCAATACCTTGGCGTCCAGCTAACGCTAGACGTTTTGATCCAAGGCAGCCAGCATTCAGGTAGGTGGTGTTAGTTAACTATTTCATCTCATCCCCTGCATGCATCGACCGACTTGGGATTTTTACAATCTCCGGTCGAAGGAGACCCGAACCCACGAACCCTGGGACAAAGCACGCAACAAATATATATATATATATATATATATATATATATATATATATATATATATATATATGTGTGTGTGTGTGTGTGTGTGTGTGTGTGTGTGTGTGTGTGTGTGTGTGTGTGTGTGTGTGTGTGTGTGTGTGTGTGTGTGTGTATGTAAAGGGTGAGAGAGGGCTGGCCGGGGTCAATAATATCACAAGACACAGGTACGGTCAACATATCCACTTTTAAACACCTATAACATCATATACTGAAAGTCCGAAAAGAAGAGATCGAGACAGATTTTTTCCCCCTTTATTAAAGGAAGTAAGTTAGTGGACACAGCCTTCCATCCTTTGTGGGCGGAGCATCAAGACAATTGCTGTGAGTGGCCGAGAGAGAGATGGAAAAAGTTTCTGAACCAGCCTATGGCGCTTTTTTCACACACACACACACACACACACACACACACACACACACACACACACACACACACACACACTTCAGGTGGGAGTAACGTTTGTTGTTGCTAATGTATCTGATATAAAAAAATCTTTTTGGCTGGAGTCTTGGTGTAATGGCCGGGGCGGGGCATGAGGCAACCGCTGGTGCGTGCTGTATATACGTATAAGATGTTACCTACTATAGTGCATATATACCCGTTTATACCATGGCTGTCCATGTCAGTCATAGTGTCAACGGCCGCCAGGTCAGTGAGTACGACCAAACGACCATACTGGTTATATTGAGTAATCTAAATGAGAAATGTATTCAAAACGTGCTTCACCAAGTTTATGTCAGAGATTATTATAATCAAAAAGAAGCGCTAAGCCACAAGGGCTATACAGCTTATGTCAGAGAAGTTAAGATGCTGGTAATCTGCTGTATACCTACAGTCATCATCTCACCAGCAGAGTGATCACCTCACTTCACTCATTCAACAATAATGGGATTATTTTTTTTTTAATTTTTGTACAAGCACTAGAGGTAAAACTATTACAACCACCTGTGCTCAAGAATTCTTAACACGTTGTTACCGAAGATAACGTGTGTCCACAGTCCTTTTACGATTCATATTTTTTTTTTTTGCCACAACGAAAAACAAACATGACATGCAGTTTTCTGCGTATGAGTTTTCCTACAGCTTCACAGCTGTCTAATTCATGCAGCCACAACATGTGCACCACTAGTGGCACGTAACACATGTTATCAACACTCCTCTTCATCCCATGTATGGGCCCACACATCCTGTGTGACTCTCCCGCTGGTCTGTCACTTGTTCTAGCGCGGACTGTCTTAAATTAACGACAGCTGGGAACCACAAGCCTTCATGAAGCCTTCATTGGATTTTGCCGCCGAAGCTGTCAGTTTACTGTGTACCCCATATCCATCCTGTGGACAGTAATGGCTAGTTTACTGTGTACCTCATATCTATCCTGTGGACAGTAATGGCAAGTTTACTGTGTACCTCATATCTATCCTGTGGACAGTAATGGCAAGTTTACTGTGTACCTCATATCTATCCTGTGGACAGTAATGGCAAGTTTACTGTGTACCCCATATCCATCCTGTAGACAGTAATGGCAAGTTTACTGCGTACCTCATATCTATCCTGTGGACAGTAATGGCAAGTTTACTGTGTACCCCATATCCATCCTGTGGACAGTAATGGCAAGTTTACTGTGTACCTCATATCTATCCTGTGGACAGTAATGGCAAGTTTACTGTGTACCCCATATCCATCCTGTAGACAGTAATGGCAAGTTTACTGTGTACCTCATATCTATCCTGTGGACAGTAATGGCAAGTTTACTGTGTACCTCATATCCATCCTGTAGACGGTAATGGCTAGTTTACTGTGTACCTCATATCTATCCTGTAGACAGTAATGGCTAGTTTACTGTGTACCTCATATCCATCCTGTAGACGGTAATGGCTAGTTTACTGTGTACCTCATATCCATCCTGTAGACGGTAATGGCTAGTTTACTGTGTACCTCATATCCATCCTGTAGACGGTAATGGCTAGTTTACTGTGTACCTCATATCTATCCTGTAGACAGTAATGGCTAGTTTACTGTGTACCTCATATCCATCCTGTAGACGGTAATGGCTAGTTTACTGTGTACCTCATATCCATCCTGTAGACGGTAATGGCTAGTTTACTGTGTACCTCATATCCATCCTGTAGACGGTAATGGCTAGTTTACTGTGTACCTCATATCCATCCTGTAGACAGTAATGGCTAGTTTACTGTGTACCCCATATCCATCCTGTAGACGGTAATGGCTAGTTTACTGTGTACCTCATATCCATCCTGTAGACAGTAATGGCTAGTTTACTGTGTACCTCATATCCATCCTGTAGACGGTAATGGCTAGTTTACTGTGTACCTCATATCCATCCTGTAGACGGTAATGGCTAGTTTACTGTGTACCTCATATCTATCCTGTAGACAGTAATGGCTAGTTTACTGTGTACCTCATATCCATCCTGTAGACGGTAATGGCTAGTTTACTGTGTACCTCATATCCATCCTGTAGACGGTAATGGCTAGTTTACTGTGTACCTCATATCCATCCTGTAGACGGTAATGGGTAGTTTACTGTGTACCTCATATCCATCCTGTAGACAGTAATGGCTAGTTTACTGTGTACCCCATATCCATCCTGTAGACGGTAATGGCTAGTTTACTGTGTACCTCATATCCATCCTGTAGACAGTAATGGCTAGTTTACTGTGTACCTCATATCCATCCTGTAGACGGTAATGGCTAGTTTACTGTGTACCTCATATCCATCCTGTAGACGGTAATGGCTAGTTTACTGTGTACCTCATATCCATCCTGTAGACGGTAATGGCTAGTTTACTGTGTACCTCATATCCATCCTGTAGACAGTAATGGCTAGTTTACTGTGTACCTCATATCCATCCTGTAGACGGTAATGGCTAGTTTACTGTGTACCTCATATCTATCCTGTAGACAGTAATGGCTAGTTTACTGTGTACCTCATATCCATCCTGTAGACAGTAATGGCTACTTTACTGTGTACCTCATATCCATCCTGTAGACGGTAATGGCTAGTTTACTGTGTACCTCATATCCATCCTGTAGACGGTAGCGCAAGAGCATATAGATACACAGAAGGTCTAAGAACTAAGCCCCAAAAGAATTTACAGGAGTATATCTGGATTTATATCTACAGTTGACTTATCTGTTGCAAGCAAATTTTGGAAATTTGCTTAATATACCTGGTATCTTATTTTCATTAACATGATATCTTTACATTTCACATAGGTTATTATACTATCTCTATATTTTTCAATAAGTAAACAGTCAAGACCAAAAAGGCAGAATACCGTGACTGGAACAATACACAAATAACCCGCACATAGGAGCGAGAAGCTGACCACGACGTTTCGGTCTGACTTGGACCATTTACAAAGTCACAGTGTGGGATATTTGTGTATATAGACTAGAAAGCACACAGTGTTCAAGATAGTGACAATAGGGTTGGCCACATACTTTGCATTAGGTTTGATCATTATCTGTGTGTCTGCCAAATTGCCAGAAGCACTTGTAACCAAGCCTAAGTCTGGCTACTACAACATCTGTCAATGTTCACATAAACGTACTTATCTACTTTCACGTTATCATACTGGGTTATAGAACAACCTATGCTGTTATCTGTATTCCTACAACATTCAGTTTCATTATTTACTTCTCTCCTAATATTATTGATAATGCTAGACACAGTCATATCAAAGTTATATTCTACATTTTCCTTCAAGGTACTTTTTTGGCTAACGTATCAACTTTATCATAAAAGAGTAATGCGATGTGTGATAGAATCTATAACAATTGTACATTAATTCCTTTTTTCTGAATGTTTAGTGTCTATGTTAGAGTAATTATGTGAGTCAAGAGCCTTCAATGATGACATAGAATTAGTAATAATCATAAATAGCAAAAAAAGGCACAATACCGTGACTGGAACGATACACAAATAACCCGTGACTTTGTAAATGGTCCAAGTCGGACCGAAACGTCGTCGTAAGCTTCTCTCTTTTATGTGAGGGTTATTTGTGTATAGTAATAATCATAGATTCAAGCTCAGAGTTACAAATTAACTTTAGTGCCATTACGATGACAAACAATTCATTTCGCTGTATAGACTCTCAGTTGTTAATTCTTGCGCCTAACTCAACATAGTT
>NC_091296.1:72791787-72816787 GCF_038502225.1 Cherax quadricarinatus | reverse complement strand
GTCTTTATGCACTGTGATATCTCAAGGTCGGCCAGCTGAGAGAGAGAGAGAGAGAGAGAGAGAGAGAGAGAGAGAGAGAGAACAAGCACCTTTGATATGACCTCACGACGATCTTGCTGCGTCTGCACCAGTTTATTTCCAGAAGCTTGAGAACTCCTGAGCCTGGCTCTGGGAATAACATGTAAACACTTGGTCTCCACCCTGTGTGTCTCCTCTCGTCCACACACCGTGTAGCCAAGCTTCTGACCTAACACTTGTCTCACACTGTTTCTCTTTTTCTGTGGCATCTTCTCGTATTTAGAGGATTTCGCCTTTTCGTCCGGAAGTTTGAGAGGGTCACCCTTAGCCTCGCCGTTGCTGGACACCCGCTGGAGTCGCCGCAGCATGGGCGTGTCGGGGGTCTCGCTGAAGATCTGTGCTCGCCTGTGGTCATGAAAGTAGTATCTGGCGCGCGCACAGCAGTAGTCCACCGCCATGCAGGGATCCAGCCACTGCATCCTAAACCTCACTCATGAATACACCCGGGATGATAATCAGTCTTAAATCTCACTCGTGTGTGTACCCGGAATGGTCATTCCTAAACCACACTCATGCACACACCTGGAATAACCAATCTTGAATCACTCAAAACTACAACACTCACTCGCAGTGTGTTTTTTGCGAGTGACCAAATTTTCTTCTGTAGCGGAAGAAATTGCAAATATATCTGATCTAGTTATATATATATATATGTATCCTTAACAAGCAGTACGGCAACACCTATTACGCTCACACTCGCTAGGATTCATCTGGCCAAAAACCGCACTCACGAGAGGACCTTTATGACGACACTTGGTCCCTCCTGGACCAATGTCGAGTCACAACTGACTAGGATAACACCCGCAGGGAACTGCGTAAGAGCCGGGAGGACCACAGCACACACGCGAGCACCACAGACACACATCGACGACTACGTGCTCCTGAGCGGAGGTGGTCTTCCTGCCTCCCTCGACGCCGTCAGTACCAGCCGCAACTCCCATGCATCGACGCCCCGAGGCCGCGTTAAGACGCCTCGACGTGAGTCACAGGTGACTCAGTGTAGGCAGGGGGACGTCACCCACGGCAGGAGTGGGCAATGGTGAGTGGGGAGGAGAGGGATGAGAGGAGGCAGGGAAGGAGGGGAAGGGAAGCAGGAAGAAGGGTAAGTTGACGAGGGCCTGGACGACACACAATAATTACCTCTACCTATATTTAATTATGACACAGTCACACACACACACACACACACACACACACATACACACACACACACACACACACACACACACACACATACACACACACACTTCACGTGTTTTCCTCACAAGAACAGATCAATGTCCCACCCACTGACTCAGATAAGAAGCGTCATGGTCAGTGGGGACCCATGAGCGCTTGACACACATCCATTACAAGAAGCACACATCCACCTCAAGAAGAAGCACACATCCACCTCAAGAAGAAGCACACATCCACCTCAAGAAGCACACATCCACCTCAAGAAGCACACATCCACCTCAAGGAGAAGCACACATCCACCTCAAGAAGCACACATCCACCTCAAGGAGAAGCACACATCCACCTCAAGAAGCATACTATTCTTATCATCCTACAGTCATACTGTACACAGACTCTGACAAACTTGGTTTTAGTCAGCAGTCAGTTCAGTGTGATGCACCAAGTTGGTTACACGGGAGAGCATCAAGTTGGTTACACGGGAGAGCATCAAGTTGGTTACACGGGAGAGCATCAAGTTGGTTACACGGGAGAGCATCAAGTTGGTTACACGGGAGAGCACCAAGTTGGTTACACGGGAGAGCATCAAGTTGGTTACACGGGAGAGCATCAAGTTGGTTACACGGGAGAGCATCAAGTTGGTTACACGGGAGAGCATCAAGTTGGTTACACGGGAGAGCACCAAGTTGGTTACACGGGAGAGCATCAAGTTGGTTACACGGGAGAGCATCAAGTTGGTTACACGGGAGAGCATCAAGTCATGATGGCTGATGTAACGAATAGTTCAACGAGAGAGAGAGAGATAGATAGATAGATAGATAGATAGAGAGAGAGAGAGAGAGAGAGAGAGAGAGAGAGAGAGAGAGAGAGAGAGTAAAAAGACAGGAAAAGTCTCCTGTGGGAAGGCAGCAGCAGTAACCATCCAGCCCCCTGCTAGAAGGCAGCAGCAGTAACTTTCCAGCCCCCTGCTGGAAGGCAGCAGCAGTAACCATCCAGCCCCCTGCTAGAAGGCAGCAGCAGTAACCTTCCAGCCCCCTGCTGGAAGGCAGCAGAAGTAACCATCCAGCCCCCTGCTGGAAGGCAGCAGCAGTAACCTTCCAGCCCCCTCCTGGAAGGCAGCAGATGTTGCACCGTCCGTCAGTTACTATTTCCAGTCTAACGCACCACAGAGCTGTAATGCTTGTTCTTGCGTCTTCTGAGGACGTTCCTCCAGAATTATGCCTCACGACGGTACACTGTACCACCTTCTGCGTATATGATCCACAGCTATGATACAGCATGGTACTATATCCAAGTTATAACAGAGCATGGAACTATGTACAATAGTTAGGGTACAATATCCATGGTACAGTGGATCAACGCTCAGGAAATCAGTCCAAACTTGGATCCGTGACTGGACTATTCTCCCCCCCTCCCACACAGCACAGGAAAAGTTGGTCACTTGAAGTGATGGCGACGCCACCAGCTGGGATCCCAGCCAGATGATCACCGGTTAACTCAATAACATGTTTACGAGGGAATCCAACGAGATGCTTACGAAGAAGCATGTCATGAACACTGTCTCTAGTTGTAGGATCTCCACTCTTATTTCTATACTGAATGCTGGAGTTACACTTTCCACATTCCAGGAACCTGGTCAGTCCCGTCTCTTGTTACTTCAAGGAACCTGGTCAGTCCCGTCTCTTGTTACTTCAAGGAACCTGGTCAGTCCCGTCTCTTGTTACTTCAAGGAACCTGGTCAGTCCCGTCTCTTTTTACCTTCAAGGAACCTGGTCAGTCCCGTCTCTTGTTACCTTCAAGGAACCTGGTCAGTCCCATCTCTTTTTACCTTCAAGGAACCTGGTCAGTCCCGTCTCTTGCCACCTTCAAGGAACCTTGTCAGTCCCGTCTCTTGTTACCTTCAAGGAATCTGGTCAGTCCCGTCTCTTGTCACCTTCAAGGAACCTTGTCAGTCCCGTTTCTTGTTACCTTCAAGGAACCTGGTCAGTCCCGTTTCTTGTTACCTTTAAGGAACCTTGTCAATCCCGTCTCTTGTTACCTTTAAGGAACCTTGTCAGTCCTGTTTCTTGTTACCTTTAAGGAACCTTGTCGATCCCGTCTCTTGTTACCTTTAAGGAACCTTGTCGATCCCGTCTCTTGTTACCTTTAAGGAACCTTGTCGATCCCGTCTCTTGTCACCTTTAAGGAACCTTGTCAATCCCGTCTCTTGTTACCTTTTAGGAACCTTGTCAATCCCGTCTCTTGTCACCTTCAAGGAACCTTATCAGTCCCGTCTCTTGTTACCTTTTAGGAACCTTGTCAATCCCGTCTCTTGTTACTTCAAGGAACCTGGTCAGTCCCGTCTCTTGTCACCTTCATTCATAATTCTAGTTGTTTATTGAAGACTCAGTTTAGCAGGTTGCGTAGAGCTTCTGCTTCTCCCCTCTGCATGCCCAGCACAGCTCTGTTGAGTTCTGTATTTAGATGAAACTGTACATAGCAGACAAATATGAACACGAACACACAAGCTGAACAGCAATTACATATTGACAAAGCTCAACACAGAGAGAAATATTGTCTTTAATTAAGCCACTTCTAAGTTTTGTCTTCAATGTATCGAGTGTCTATAAGACTTCTTTTTTCATTCGTTGTTTTAATGTTTAATAACATTATTATTATTATTATTATTATTATTATTATTATTATTATTATTATTATTATTATTATTATTATATTATTATTATTATTATAATCACAGGGAAGCGCTAAACCCGTAGGATTATACAGCGCATGTGGGGGGATGGAAGGTATTCAGGCTCAATTCAGGGAACTGGAGCACAGATCCAATTCCCTAGATCAAGAGCCCCTCAGATGGTTTATTGCTTCTAACACTAACTTTACTGATCATCTTCTCTCCTGGTGTATGCACGGACATAACTGACGTTTTGTCTTCAGGTATTCTCTACTTTTCTTGCTCTATTTGTGACTTGACAAAGGTCCAGGATCGACCGAAACGTCGTCCTAAGTTTTCTCTCCTAAGTGAGAGTTATTTTGGTGAAACGTTCCAGCCACGGTGTTGTAACTTTGTATTCTTCTTTCTTGACCAAAGTAAGTTTGTTAATTTTGATCTTTAGCTCTTGATCCTGCCTCTCAGCTGCCTGAAAAAAATACACACTTTCTTTAAGCTCTGTAAAGAGCTATTATAGGTGATTAAGATGCATTTTAACCTTGTCTTGAGCGAGGTGATGTATGTGTGCTTTTTGTGTACCTTAAACCCCTGAGTGATTCTAACTTCTACGGTGACCTTCACTATCTTGTTCCACTTCTCTACTACACTGAGTGAACACTACTTCAGTGAACACTACTTCAATGAACACTACTTGAGTGAACACTACTTGAGTGAACACTAACGTGTCTGTGCTTATCTGGGTCTTCAGTTATCACCGTGGTCTCCTTGTTATTCTGGAGACAGTTGCTCCTGTAGCTTCTACAACTAAACTATCTATGTGCAGCGCTATATTGGCTCTCCTCCAGCTTATCTCTAACTATGCTGGAAATACCTACCTATACACAGCATCATTTCAGAGAGCGAGAGAGAGAGACAGTGTGTGTGTGTGTGTGTGTGTGTGTGTGTGTGTGTGTGTGTGTGTGTGTGTGTGTGTGTGTGTGTGTGTGTGTGTGTAGACCTTCATGCTAAATCAATGTTAGAAAAACAAGTATTCTCTTGAACTCCTTTTATTTTTGCTGCCTCCTCCTCCTCCTCCCCCTCTTCCGTCTCCTCTCGATCCACCTCCTCTTCCTCTTCGTCCTTCTTCGCCCCCCGTCATCCCATAAGAACAAAAATCTTCGAGTTCTTTCTTTCCTTCTTTCTCTCTCCCTCTCTTTCTCTCTCTTTCTCTTTCTCTCTCTCTCTTTCTCTTTCTCTCTCTCTCTCTCTCTCTCTCTCTCTCTCTCTCTCTCACACACACACACACACACACACATACACACAGGTGTGTGTGTGTGTGTGTGTGTGTGGACAGAGACAGGATGTTCCAGAGATGGGACACAGCAGTTGAAAGTTGAAGACTCAGATGAATCACAGGGATGTTAGAAAGTATTTCTTCAGTCACAGAGTTGTTAGGAAATGGAATAGTTTGGGAAGTGATGTAGTGGAGGCAGGATCCATACATAACTTTAAGAAGAGGTATGATAAAGCTCATGGAGCAGGAAGAGTGGCCAGTGAAGAGGCGGGGTCAGGAGCTGTGACTCGACCCCTGCAACCACAACTAGGTGAGTACAACTGAGTGCACACACACACACACACACACACACACACACACACACACTACAGGGGGGAGGGCCACACAACACTTGCAGAGTTGTTTGGCCTTGAAAATCCTGGAGGTGGTGAGGCAGAAAGGGAGGGTGAGGGGTGTGTGGGGGTTGAGGATGAGTGAGAATGAGGGAGGAAGAGGATGAGGGTGACTGCGAATAAAGGAGGATGAGGGAAGAGGAGGATGAGGGTGACTGAGAATGAAGGAGGATGAGTGTGGGGGAGGACGAGGATGGCTAAGGATTGGGTGAAATTGTGTTGATCCAAGGAGTCGGAGCTACCCTCCGACTGACGGACTGATAGGGTGACTGGCAGGTTCAATGACCAACAGACTGACTGACTGACGGAACAAGTGACAGGTTCACTACGGCTCAGCGCAGCGTCAACTGATCCACTCTGAGTGAACGTCAAACATTGAGGGAAGTGACGAGTTTAACACTGAACCATTACCACCACCACCATTATCACCAGTAATACCACCATTATCACCACTAACACCACCATTATCACCAGTAATACCACCATTATCACCACTAACACCACCATTATCACCACTAACACCACCATTATCACCAGCAATACCACCATTTTCACCACTAACGCCATTATCACCAATAACACCATTATCACCACTAATACCACCATTACCACCAGTAACATCACCATTATCACCACTAATACCACCATTATCACTAGTAACATCACCCTTATCAACTGTAACACCACCATTATCACCAGTAACATCACCATTATCACCACTAACAGCTACTTAAAGGTCCAACTTCTGGAATAATAATAATAATAATAATAATAATAATAATATTATTATTATTATTATTATTATTATTATTATTATTATTATTTAAAAAAACTTTAGATGTAATCTAATTGATTTGGGAAAACAATTTTCTGTGCAATTATCATTATTACGGAGGCGGTTAGAGTGGGAAGGTGAGGCTGGAGAGTGCCACCAGAAGGGTCAATAGATGGCACCGGTGTTAGTCGAGTAGCATTTCGCAAGAGAGAAACTTCACTAAGACACTTGGTTCACTCTCCTTGAGTGTGTTTACACAATAAATGAAAATGCCTTGGAGTGGAACACCTCTGACCTTGTTCACTATACTGGTGGCCTGAGAGAGAGAGAGAGAGAGAGAGAGAGAGAGAGAGAGAGAGAGAGAGAGAGAGAGAGAGAGAGAGAGAGAGAGAGAGAGAGAGAGAGAGAGAGAGAGAGAGGCAAAGGACAGAGGGCATGCCAGTGGCTTGGTAGGCAATGCTCTTGCTACACACGCTGAGTGACCGTGGTTCGACCCTCGGCAAGGGTAGAAACACTGGGCGTGTTTCCTTATACCTGCTGTCCCATTTACCTAGTAAGCAAGTAGGTAACTGAGTATTAGTTGACTTGTGTGGGTTGCATCCTGGGGGACAAGATTGAGGACCCCAATGGAAATATGTCCCTCAATGACGCACTGCCTTTCTTAGGTTATCCTGGGTTGCTAACCCACCGGGGTTAAAAATCTGAACAAATTCTTATTTTACCAAATGTTTTACATGTATATATTTGTCTTTGAAAGTTTAGACACAAGTGCAACATCTGGATATCTTTATTGCAGACGTTTCGCCATCCAGTGGCTTTATCAATACAGATTCTAGGACATAATTAGACGACAGTAGAACTATATACAAAAGATGAGGTAATCAGTCCCTCAGCCTTTGAGATAGTGTTCACAGCATCGTGGTGGAGAATCTGGAGCAAAGGCAACAAGACTGGCGGTTATATAGGCGTCAGTGGATAAGGACGTGTACCAGACGGGTAGGCGGGATTCCCCGGTGGAAGTAGGTCCTACCCAAAGGGATGGGTTAGTTGTAGCAGCCGTGAAGAAGGTCTTGTAGACGTCCTCTGAACCAAGATTCCATGATGTTGCAGTGTCTGACAAGTTGTGCAAGGTATAAAATACAAGTGGTATAGACTTGTGTTGCAAAACTGACCCCGGTGTTTGCTGCCTGCAACTGGTGACAATGCCATGGGTGTCAAGTTTCCCGGTTGTGACTGACACTACTGACACTGTCCTCAGAGTCTGTCCCCCGATGGCTGACTGCTGACACTGTAGTGGGTATCAGTTCCCCAGTGACGTAGTTGACACTACTGGCACTGTCTTCGGAGTCATTCCCATGGGTGACTCAGCTGGGGTAGTAACACCCGGAAAGTCCTCCCACTATATCGTGTATTACAGGGTGAATACAATAACAGTTTACAAATACAAATTTTTCTTTCAAAAGCATACAATACTGATCACATCACTCGCCACTCCCACCTGAATCAAGATTTACCCCACACACACACAAAAAAAAGCGATTTACAAATCTCAAAAAGAAACTAAGTCTGTGCACCCAAAAACTAAGGATAAGTGCAGCCAGCAGTAACAGCCTGGTTGATCAGGCTCTGATCCACCAGGAGGCCTGGTCACAGACCGGGCCGCGGGGGCGTTGACCCCCGGAACTCTCTCCAGGTAAACTCCAGGTAATAATTTAGATAACCCTTGTGTTTAGTTAACCCTTAAAAGATACGTTTTCTTTGTTGTCGCAAGAATATAGAGAAAACAAGTACTTTTAAAGGTAAACTTAAGTTCCCGCAGATTAGCGGTAGCAACAGCAGCAGCAGTAGCAATAGTATTAGTAGTAGCAGCAGTAGTAATAGTAGTAGTAGCAACAACAGTAGTAATAGTAGCATCAGCATCAGCAGCAGCAGCAGCAGCAAGATAAGAGATTTAAGATAAGATTTCGTTCGGATTTTTAACCCCGGAGGGTTAGCCACCCAGGATAACCCAAGAAAGTCAGTGCGTCATCGAGGACTGTCTAACTTATTTCCATTGGGGTCCTTAATCTTGTCCCCCAGGATGCGACCCACACCAGTCGACTAACACCCAGGTACCTATTTGCTGCTAGGTGAACAGGACAACAGGTGTAAGGAAACGTGTCGCATGTTTCCACCCGCCGGGAATCGAACCCGGGCCCTCCGTGTGTGAAGCGGGAGCTTTAGCCACCAGGCCACCGGGCCTGGTAGTAGTAGTAGTAGTAGTAGTAGTAGTAGTAGTAGTAGTAGTAGTAGTAGTAGTAGTAGTAGTAGTAGTAGTAGTAGTAGTAGTAGTAGTAGTAGTAGTAGTAGTTGTAGTAGTAGTAGTAGTAGTTGTAGTAGTAGTAGTAAGAAAAAAAAGTAGTAATAGTAAGGTCAGGGATAAATTTTTACTTGGACCCAAAACACTAAGGATAATTTAGTTAACCCTTACGTTTAGTTAACCCTTAAAAGATACGTTTTCTTTGTCACAAGAATATAGAGAAAATAAGTAGTTTTAAAGGTAAACTTAAGTTCCAGCAGCAGCAGCAGTAATAATAGTAGTAATAGTAGTAGTAGTAGTAGTAGTAATAGCAGCAGCAGCAGCAGAAGTGGTGGTGGTGGTGGTGGTGGTGGTAGTAGTAGTAGAAGTAGTAGAACTAGTAGTAGCAGCAGCAGCAGAAGTGGTGGTAGTAGTAGTAGTAGTAGTAGTAGTGGTAGTAGTGGTAGTAGTAGTGGTAGTAGTGGTAGTAGTAGTAGTAGTAATAGTAGTAGTAGTGGTAGTAGTAGTAGTAGTGGTAGTAATAGTGGTAGTAGTAGTAGTAGTAGTGGTAGTAGTAGTAGTGGTAGTAGTGGTAGTAGTAGTAGCAGTGGTAGTAGTAGTGGTTGTAGTAGTAGTAGTAGTGGTAGTAGTAGTAGTGGTGGTAGTAGTAGTGGTTGTGGTAGTGGTTGTAGTAGTGGTAGTAGTAGTAAAAGTGGTAGTAGTAGTAGTAGTGGTAGTGGTAGTAGTAGTAATAATAATAAGGTCTGGGATAAATTTTTCCTAAGTTTATTTATGTACAGGTACACATAAGTACAATTATCATACACAGTGTAAATACTTAAGATAGCTCATAAGAAATCAGACAAAGTGACTTGTTTCCGTATTAAAGTTGAAGTGTCCAGTATATCAGAACATGAATATGTCTGTTAGTACATTAAAAAATAGAGAAAAAGTCAGCATAAAAAGAAAATGATCACTTTCCAAAGATACAGAGAAAATGATCACTTTCCTAAGATACAGAGAAAATGATCACTTTCCTAAGATACAGAGAAAATGATCACTTTCCTAAGATACAGAGAAAATGATCACTTTCCTAAGATACAGAGAAAATGATCACTTTCTTAAGACACAGAGAAAATGATCACTTTCCTAAGATACAGAGAAAATGATCACTTTCCTAAGATACAGAGAAAATGATCACTTTCCTAAGATACAGAGAAAATGATCACTTTCTTAAGATACAGAGAAAATGATCACTTTCCTAAGCAGATAACCATGTACAAAACCGGACAGATATATTGTCGTTGTGTTAAGTGATCCACATAAAGAGCAACGTCACGTGGCTGACACTGCTGACTAACACGCACATCATGTCACATGGTTGACATTGTTGACTATCACAAACATCACGTCACGTGACTGACACTGCTATCACGCACATCACCATGTCACGTGGCTGACACTGCTGACTATCAAGCACATCACTGCCTCGTGAGTGTCTCTCAGCTATATCCGTCACCGCACCAGCAGGTGAAGACCATATCGCCGCTGACACCTATCAGAGCCTATAGGCACACCCACACTGGTGAGGAGGTGATGGTGGTATCAGGTAAACGAGGTTACAGCTGGAAGTTAAAAAAATAAAAACACAGATGAGTTACAGGAAAGTTAGGAAATACTTTTTAGCCTAAGTGGAAGGACCTAGACAGGGAAGTGGTAGAGGCAGTATCCTAGCATAGCTTTAAGAATAGGTATGAGAGGACTCAAGCAGCCAGGAGAGACTCAAACCAGTAGTGGCCAGAGGAGGGGCGGGGCCAAGAGCTGAGACTCGACTCCTGCAACCACAATTAGGCGAGCATAACAGCCGACTTACAATTTAATACCCCATCAGGGGAAGCATTAAACCCGCATGGGCCATACAACCCTGGGGGAATGGGAGGTAATCAAGTTGGAAGAGGGATAGATATGGCTGTTTTGATTCCTTGGATCAAGAACTCTTAAGTGGTTTGTTAGCATAGGCACCACTGGCACACAGGTACTCCCTCAATGAAAGGGGCGGAGGTAGAGAACACTTGCGTGTTAAGTGTGCCACCAAACAAGGGTCAAAGTGGCGTGACCAGCCTCCCAGTGGTGGTCCCCAGGGTGCAGTTATATGCAGGAGAAATGAGTGAATAATGCAGGCAGTGTGGGTTGTTAGGCAGCGGTAATGGCGCCTATACACACGCATGTGCACACTCTTTGCGTCTATACACATGCATGTACACAGTTCTTGCTTGTATACACACGCACGGATGCCTAGTCTAGACGCTTATTCGCACTCACAACAACTCAATAACATTAAGAGCCTTGTGATATCTCCAGACTGTCTCCAAGATGTGTTTGTGTCCACAGGCGGTTCAGTCTGGTGCCAGTGTATTTTGTGGACCCTAGCTGAGTGCACTGTAGGCTCCTTGAGTCTCTTGATATTGTGTGGGATGCAAGCCTGCAAGGAACCATTGTTTTCCATATGTAGACTTCACGTGGGAGGCGACTTTCTACCTGAAGCTGATAAGAGGTGATATGCCGAAGCAGGCCTATCACCCATCTAGAGTCAGTGAGGACCAGTGAGAGGCAGTGTCCTGGCTCAGCTGGGGCAATGTATTGAATGTCCTGACCAAGGTTGGTGAAGTAAGAGTTCTGGGCCTGGTTGGTTGGTTGGTTAACGGGGTTAAAAGCCTATCAACTACACTAGCGTTATTAAGGTTGCAAGGTAACCTTTTCCCTATTAAACCATAATAATTTAGTCCCTGCAACAGGAATTAAAACTCTCAGCAAACATACACTGAGAGAAATGCATCTCTCCGTGTATATACCCTGTGAGTCCTAGCTTGACTGTGGCTGGTGTGAAGATTCCAAGCAATTCGTATACAGATCTGCAGTATTATTATGAGTGTATTCCTGATATTACTCTGTATCATTTCCGCGCCTAGTAATATTCTCATATATATAGCTCTGCAATAATTTAATACAGAGTGTAAAGTTGTGTGATGAAGATATTAAACTAGAGTAATAGTTATGTTCCCCACCCAGTTTGTTGTCAGTAAATGTGTGTACTCTTCACCAATCTTGATTCACACTTTGTTACTCCTCTTTCATCATTGTTTTACTTTGAATATTACCTATATCTTATATACCCAAGTAATACTTAAAATATTAGGGAGCTTGTCCTATATGCATGGTAACTAGTTACCTTGCTGAGTGTTTAAGAAAGAGTAATATTAGTTAATACCGGGACTAATATTTGGCTGATGTGGTGTGAACGCTGCGTGAGTTAACACTAAGTGAGAGGTGAACATTATGTGAAAGGTGAACACTATGTGATAGGTGAACATTAAGTGAGAGGTGAACACTATGTGAGAGGTGAACACTATGTGAGAGGTGAACACTATGTGAGAGGTGAACACTATGTGAGAGGTGAACACTATTTGAGAGGTGAACACTATGTGAGAGGTGAACACTAGGTGAGAGGTGAACACTAGGTGAGAGGTGAACACTATGTGAGAGGTGAACACTATGTGAGAGGTGAACACTAGGTGAGAGGTGAACACTATGTGAGAGGTGAACACTAGGTGAGAGGTGAACACTAGGTGAGAGGTGAACACTAGGTGAGAGGTGAACACTATGTGAGAGGTGAACACTAGGTGAGAGGTGAACACTAGGTGAGAGGTGAACACTATGTGAGAGGTGAACACTATGTGAGAGGTGAACACTAGGTGAGAGGTGAACACTATGTGAGAGGTGAACACTAGGTGAGAGGTGAACACTAGGTGAGAGGTGAACACTAGGTGAGAGGTGAACACTATGTGAGAGGTGAACACTAGGTGAGAGGTGAACACTAGGTGAGAGGTGAACACTATGTGAGAGGTGAACACTATGTGAGAGGTGAACACTAGGTGAGAGGTGAACACTATGTGAGAGGTGAACACTAGGTGAGAGGTGAACACTAGGTGAGAGGTGAACACTAGGTGAGAGGTGAACACTATGTGAGAGGTGAACACTAGGTGAGAGGTGAACACTATGTGAGAGGTGAACACTAGGTGAGAGGTGAACACTAGGTGAGAGGTGAACACTAGGTGAGAGGTGAACACTATGTGAGAGCTAAACGCTATGTGAGAGTTAAAGAAATACTAGTGAAGGTACAGTATCTCTAAACTATTATATATATTGTGAGTTACAAGTAAAGGCTTGTACTCGGTAATATATGTTAATAGCTCCTGTTATTATTATGATCCATTATTAAGGTGTGGCCCCACACCTGTGTTCTCACATGTGTACCACTAGTACATGTGATACCAGCACCTGTGTTCTCACATGTGTACCACTAGTACATGTGATACCAGCACCTGTGTTCTCACATGTGTACCACTAGTACATGTGATACTAGCACCTGTGTTCTCACATGTGTACCACTAGTACATGTGATACCAGCACCTGTGTTCTCACATGTGTACCACTAGTACATGTGATACCAGCACCTGTGTTCTCACATGTGTACCACTAGTACATGTGATACCAGCACCTGTGTTCTCACATGTGTACCACTAGTACATGTGATACCAGCACCTGTGTTCTCACATGTGTACCACTAGTACATGTGATACCAGCACCTGTGTTCTCACATGTGTACCACTAGTACATGTGATACCAGCACCTGTGTTCTCACATGTGTACCACTAGTACATGTGATACCAGCACCTGTGTTCTCACATGTGTACCACTAGTACATGTGATACCAGCACCTGTGTTCTCACATGTGTACCACTAGTACATGTGATACCAGCACCTGTGTTCTCACATGTGTACCACTAGTACATGTGATACTAGCACCTGTGTTCTCACATGTGTACCACTAGTACATGTGATACCAGCACCTGTGTTCTCACATGTGTACCACTAGTACATGTGATACCAGCACCTGTGTTCTCACATGTGTACCACTAGTACATGTGATACCAGCACCTGTGTTCTCACATGTGTACCACTAGTACATGTGATACCAGCACCTGTGTTCTCACATGTGTACCACTAGTACATGTGATACCAGCACCTGTGTTCTCACATGTGTACCACTAGTACATGTGATACCAGCACCTGTGTTCTCACATGTGTACCACTAGTACTAGTACATGTGATACCAGCACCTGTGTTCTCACATGTGTACCACTAGTACATGTGATACCAGCACCTGTGTTCTCACATGTGTACCACTAGTACATGTGATACCAGCACCTGTGTTCTCACATGTGTACCACTAGTACATGTGATACCAGCACCTGTGTTCTCACATGTGTACCACTAGTACATGTGATACCAGCACCTGTGTTCTCACATGTGTACCACTAGTACATGTGATACTAGCACCTGTGTTCTCACATGTGTACCACTAGTACATGTGATACCAGCACCTGTGTTCTCACATGTGTACCACTAGTACATGTGATACCAGCACCTGTGTTCTCACATGTATACCACTAGTACATGTGATACCAGCACCTGTGTTCTCACATGTATACCACTAGTACATGTGATACTAGCACCTGTGTTCTCACATGTGCACCACTAGTACATGTGATACTTGCACCTGTGTTCTCACATGTGTACCACTAGTACATGTGATACCAGCACCTGTGTTCTCACATGTGTACCACTAGTACATGTGATACCAGCACCTGTGTTCTCACATGTGTACCACTAGTACATGTGATACCAGCACCTGTGTTCTCACATGTGTACCACTAGTACATGTGATACCAGCACCTGTGTTCTCACATGTGTACCACTAGTACATGTGATACCAGCACCTGTGTTCTCACATGTGTACCACTAGTACATGTGATACCAGCACCTGTGTTCTCACATGTGTACCACTAGTACATGTGATACTAGCACCTGTGTTCTCACATGTGTACCACTAGTACATGTGATACCAGCACCTGTGTTCTCACATGTGTACCACTAGTACATGTGATACCAGCACCTGTGTTCTCACATGTATACCACTAGTACATGTGATACCAGCACCTGTGTTCTCACATGTATACCACTAGTACATGTGATACTAGCACCTGTGTTCTCACATGTGCACCACTAGTACATGTGATACTTGCACCTGTGTTCTCACATGTGTACCACTAGTACATGTGATACCAGCACCTGTGTTCTCACATGTGTACCACTAGTACATGTGATACTAGCACCTGTGTTCTCACATGTATACCACTAGTACATGTGATACCAGCACCTGTGTTCTCACATGTATACCACTAGTACATGTGATACCAGCACCTGTGTTCTCACATGTATACCACTAGTACATGTGATACCAGCACCTGTGTTCTCACATGTGTACCACTAGTACATGTGATACTTGCACCTGTGTTCTCACATGTGTACCACTAGTACATGTGATACTTGCACCTGTGTTCTCACATGTGTACCACTAGTACATGTGATACTAGCACCTGTGTTCTCACATGTGTACCACTAGTACATGTGATACCAGCACCTGTGTTCTCACATGTGTACCACTAGTACATGTGATACTAGCACCTGTGTTCTCACATGTGTACCACTAGTACATGTGATACCAGCACCTGTGTTCTCACATGTGTACCACTAGTACATGTGATACTTGCACCTGTGTTCTCACATGTGTACCACTAGTACAAGTGATACTTGCACCTGTGTTCTCACATGTGTACCACTAGTACATGTGATACTAGCACCTGTGTTCTCACATGTGTACCACTAGTACATGTGATACCAGCACCTGTATTCTCACATGTGTACCACTAGTACATGTGATACCAGCACCTGTGTTCTCACATGTGTACCGCTAGTACATGTGATAACAGGTGTACCACTAGTACATGTGATACCAGCACCTGTGTTCTCACATGTGTACCACTAGTACATGTGTTACCAGCACCTGTGTTCTCACATGTGTACCACTAGTACATGTGATACCAGCACCTGTGTTATCACATGTGTACCACTAGTACATGTGATACCAGCACCTGTGTTCTCACATGTGTACCACTAGTACATGTGATACCAGCACCTGTGTTCTCACATGTGTACCGCTAGTACATGTGATAACATGTGTACCACTAGTACATGTGATACCAGCACCTGTGTTCTCACATGTGTACCACTAGTACTTGTGATACCAGTACCTGTGTTCTCACATGTGCACCACTAGTACATGTGATGCTAGCACCTGTGTTCTCACAAGTGTACCACTAGTACATGTGATACTAGCACCTGTGTTCTCACATGTGTACCACTAGTACATGTGATACCAGCACCTGTGTTCTCACATGTGTACCACTAGTACATGTGATACTTGCACCTGTGTTCTCACATGTGTACCACTAGTACATGTGATACTAGCACCTGTGTTCTCACATGTGTACCACTAGTACATGTGATACCAGCACCTGTATTCTCACATGTGTACCACTAGTACATGTGATACCAGCACCTGTGTTCTCACATGTGTACCGCTAGTACATGTGATAACATGTGTACCACTAGTACATGTGATACCAGCACCTGTGTTCTCACATGTGTACCACTAGTACATGTGATACCAGCACCTGTGTTCTCACATGTGTACCACTAGTACATGTGATACCAGCACCTGTGTTCTCACACGTGTACCACTAGTACATGTGATACCAGCACCTGTGTTCTCACACGTGTACCACTAGTACATGTGATACCAGCACCTGTGTTCTCACATGTGTACCACTAGTACATGTGATACCAGCACCTGTGTTCTCACATGTGTACCGCTAGTACATGAGATAACATGTGTACCACTAGTACATGTGATACCAGCACCTGTGTTCTCACATGTGTACCACTAGTACATGTGATACCAGTACCTGTGTTCTCACATGTGCACCACTAGTACATGTGATGCTAGCACCTGTGTTCTCACAAGTGTACCACTAGTACATGTGATACTAGCACCTGTTTTCTCACATGTGCACCACTAGTACATGTGATACCAGCACCTGTGTTCTCACATGTGTACCACTAGTACATGTGATACTAGCACCTGTGTTCTCACATGTGCACCACTAGTACATATGATACTAGCACCTGTTTTCTCACATGTGCACCACTAGTACATGTGATACCAGCACCTGTGTTCTCACATGTGTACCACTAGTACATGTGATACTAGCACCTGTGTTCTCACATGTGTACTACTAGTACATGTGATACTAGTTTACAGGCACCTCAGCGAGGAGTCATTCACTGGCCTTTGTTTTCTACAACATGTGACGGATACCTCAGTGTATAACAGCAACCTGGAACCCACACTTCATCAAATATAACCCGCACATAGGAGAGAGAAACTTACGATCACGTTTCAGACCGAATTGGACCATTTACAAAGTCACACTGTGACTTTGTAAATGGTCCAATTCGGTCTGAAACGTCGTCGTAAGTTTCTCTATCCTATGTGCGAGTTATATGTGTATACCTGGAGTATACCTGGAGAAAATTTCGGGGATCAACGCCCCCGCGGCCAATTGTTCTTTTTGGAGACTCTTATTACGACCTGCATACACGTCTCTCATTGTGAATCAGACTGTGGAATCCACTGCTGTGGCAAAGGTATAAATACGTAATACATAGACCCGCCTCCCTCCCAAATACACACATACACAGTATATCTTCCTCTTCCCCCTCAACACACATCACGCATGACACTCCCCCCCACCCCCTCCCCCACACAAACACCTGTCACTTCCTATCCAGTATCTGGGAGCGTTTTTCATACACTCATTAGAGAACTATCACAGCGCTCTTCACCTGCGCTTTTGGAAGTAATCAAGCATTTTGTACCAGGTAATGTGTAACCAGTCAGGAATCCCCAGGTAATGAGACTCCTCAACACCACACACAAGTTTCTCCAGGTAGCAAGGTCCTAAACACCACTCACACTGCCAGTAATAACGACATTCCCGCCGGTAATATCGATATTTATGCAGGTAATAACGATATTTATACAGGTAATAACATTCCTACATGTGATAACTATATTGGTACAGGTAATAACGATATTCCAAGGGGTTATAACGATATTCCTGCAGGTAATAACGATATTCCTACAGGTAATAACGATATTCATACAAGAAATAACGATATTCGTAAACGTAATAACAATATTCATACAGGTAATAATATTTCTACATGTAATACCGATATTCATATAGGCAATAACGATATTCGTACAGGTAATAACCATATTCATACAGGTAATAACGATATTCCTGCAGGAAATAACGATATTCCTACAGGTTATAACCACATTCTTATAGGTAATAACGATATTCGTACAAGTAATATCGATATTCTTACAGGTAATAACGATATTCTTACAGGTAACATCGTCATTCCTACAGGTAATAACGATATTCTTACAGGTAACATCGTCATTCCTACAGGTAATAACGATATTCTTACAGGTAATAATATTACCGCCAGTAATAACGATATGCCTTGGAGTCTACCTAAGAGTGTTCCAGGGGTGAGCGCCCCCGCAGCCCGGTCTTAGCATAAACCTCCTGGTGGATGAAGGCCTGATCAACCAGGCTGTTTCTGCTCGTCGCACGCAGTCTAACAACCATAGCCTGGCTGGTCAGGAACTAAATTCAGGAAAGTATCCAGTTCCCTCTTGACAACCAGAGGTCTACTGGCAGTTCACTCTTGACAACCAGGGTCTACTAGCAGTTCCCTCTTGACAACCAGGGGTATACTAGCAGTTCCCTCTTGACAACCAGGGTCTACTAGCAGTTCCCTCTTGACAACCAGGGTCTACTGGCAGTTCCCTCTTGACAACCAGAAGTCTACTGGCAGTTAACTCTTGGCAACCAGAAGTCTACTAGCAGTTCCCTCTTGACAACCAGGGGTCTACTAGCAGTTCCCTCTTGACAACCAGGGTCTACTGGCAGTTCCCTCTTGACAACCAGGGGTCTACTGGCAGTTCCCTCTTGACAACCAGGGTCTACTGGCAGTTCCCTCTTGACAACCAGGGGTCTACTAGCAGTTCCCTCTTGACAACCAGGGTCTACTGGCAGTTCCCTCTTGACAACCAGGGTCTACTGGCAGTTCCCTCTTGACAACCAGGGGTCTACTAGCAGTTCCCTCTCTACTGGCAGTTCCCTCTTGACAACCAGGGTCTACTGAGATCCCTCACAACCAGGGGCAGTTCCCTCTTGACAACCAGGGTGGCAGTTCCCTCTTGACAACCAGGGGCAGTTGGCAGTTCCCTCTTGACAACCAGGGCCTACTAGCAGTTCAGGGTTCCCTCTTGACAACCAGGGTCTACTGGCAGTTCCCTCTTGACAACCAGGGGTCTACTAGCAGTTCCCTCTTGATAACCAGGGGTCTACTGGCAGTTCTCTCTTGACAACCAGGGGTCTACTGGCAGTTCCCTCTTGACAACCAGGGTCTACTGGCAGTTCCCTCTTGACAACCAGGGGTCTACTGGCAGTTTCCTCTTGACAACCAGGGTATACTAGCAGTTCCCGCTTGACAACCAGGGGTATACTAGCAGTTCCCTCTTGACAACCAAGGTCTACTGGCAGTTCCCTCTTGACAACCAGAAGTCTACTGGCAGTTAACTCTTGGCAACCAGAAGTCTACTAGCAGTTCCCTCTTGACAACCAGGGGTCTACTAGCAGTTCCCTCTTGACAACCAGGGTCTACTGGCAGTTCCCTCTTGACAACCAGGGTCTACTGGCAGTTCCCTCTTGACAACCAGGGTCTACTAGCAGTTCCCTCTTGACAACCAGGGTCTACTGGCAGTTCCCTCTTGACAACCAGGGGTCTACTGGCAGTTCCCTCTTGACAACCAGGGGTTTACTGGCAGTTCCCTCTTGACAACCAGGGTCTACTGGCAGTTCCCTCTTGACAACCAGGGTCTACTGGCAGTTCCCTCTTGACAACCAGGGGTTTACTGGCAGTTCCCTCTTGACAACCAGGGTCTACTAGCAGTTCCCTCTTGAAAACCAGGGTCTACTGGCAGTTCCCTCTTGACAACCAGGGGTCTACTGGCAGTTCCCTCTTGACAACCAGGGGTCTACTGGCAGTTCCCTCTTGACAACCAGGGGTTTACTGGCAGTTCCCTCTTGACAACCAGGGTCTACTAGCAGTTCCCTCTTGAAAACCAGTTCCCTCTTGGGGTCTACTGGCAGCAGGGTTACTAGTAGTTCCTCTTGACAACCAGGGTCTACTAGCAGTTCCCTCTTGACAACCAGGGGGTCTACTGGCAGTCTCTTGACAACCAGGGTCTACAGGCAGTTCTACTAGCAGTTCCCTCTTGACAACCAGGGTCTACTAGCCTCTTGACAACCAGGGGGCAGTTCCCTCTTGACAACCAGGGGTCTACTGGCAGTTCCCTTGACAACCAAGGGTCTACTGGCAGTTCCCTCTTGACAACCAGGGTCTACTGGCAGTTCACTCTTGACAACCAGGGGTTGACACACCTACTAGTTCCCTCTTGACAACCAGGGTCTACTAGCAGTTCCCTCTTGACAACCAGGGTCTACTGGCAGTTCCCTCTTGACAACCAGGGGTCTACTAGCAGTTCCCTCTTGACAACCAGGGTCTACTGGCAGTTCCCTCTTGACAACCAGGGTCTACTAGCAGTTCCCTCTTGACAACCAGGGGTCTACTAGCAGTTCCCTCTTGACAACCAGGGCCTACTAGCAGTTCCCTCTTGACAACCAGGGTCTACTAGCAGTTCCCTCTTGACAACCAGGGTCTGCTGGCAGTTCCCTCTTGACAACCAGGGGTCTACTGGCAATCCCCCTTATGTATAAAGGGAGTCTGGTGAATAGTCTTGGCCTCTTTACACTTATATTGTCTCACAGTGCCGATAACATGGATAGCCACAGATAATATGGATATTCCACTGATAGCTTAATTCTGCGGAATATCCATATTATAATATGGATAATCAGCTGATAATATGGATATTTTTGCTGATAACACGAAAATACTTCCCGGTTAATACGAGTGTAATTCCAATATTTCCCCGGTAACTCCGATATTTCCCCGATAATACGATATTCACAGAAGAATTTTCAAATTGTTTAATAACGTAACTGTGTTCTAATTGGTCCGCGTCATCACAAAGAAGTGATTAAAGTGCTCTGATTCGTTGCTGTCTCTTGTGACGTTCAGAGGTGCTCTTCCCTCATTGGCTGAGGAAGAGAGGCAGCTTTGACGTCACAGAAGATGAGAACCAATCAGCGAGCGCCATGCCTTCATCAACACAGGTCCGCCTCTCATATTTCAAAAAAATATTAAATGGACAATATATTATTACTACTAATAATACTACCACCACAACCACTACTACTACTAACACTACCACCACCACAACCACTACTACTACTACTACTACTACTATCACCACCACCACCACAACCACTACTACTACTATCACTACTACCACCACCACAACCACTACTACTACTACTACTAACACTACCACCACCACAACCACTACTACTACTACTACTATCACCACCACCACCACAACCACTACTACTACTATCACTACTACCACCACCACAACCACTACTACTACTACTACTATCACTACTACCACCACCACAACCACTACTACTACTACTACTATCACTACCACCACCACCACCACAACCACTACTACTACTATCACTACTACCACCACCACAACCATTACTACTACTACTACTATCACTACCACCACCACCACCACAACCACTACTACTACTATCACTACTACCACCACCACAACCACTACTACTACTACTACTATCACTACCACCACCACAACCACTACTACTACTACTACTACTATCACTACCACCACCACAACCACTACTACTACTATCACTACTACCACCACCACAACCATTACTACTACTACTACTATCACTACCACCACCACAACCACCACTACTATTATTACTGCCATCACCACCACAACCACTGCTACTACTATCACTATCACCACCACTACAACCACTGCTACTACTATCACTATCACCACCACCACAACCACTGCTACTAGTACTACTATCACTACCACCATCACACAACCACTGCTACTACTACTACTATCACTACCACCATCACCACAACCACTGCTACTACTACTACTATCACTACCACCACCACAACCACTACTACTACTATCACTACCATCACCACCACAACCACTACTACTATTATTACTGCCATCACCACCACAACCACTGCTACTACTATCACTATCACCACCACTACAACCACTGCTACTAATATCACTATCACCACCACCACCACAACCACTGCTACTAGTACTACTATCACTACCACCATCACACAACCACTGCTACTACTACTACTATCACTACCACCATCACCACAACCACTGCTACTACTACTACTATCACTACCACCACCACCACAACCACTGCTACTGCTACTACTACTATCACTACCACCACCACCACAACTACTAATACTACTACTATCACTACCACCACCACAACCACTACTACTACTATCACTACCATCACCACCAAAACCACTACTACTATTATTACTGCCATCACCACCACAACGAGTGCTACTATCACTACTACCACCACCACAACCACTGCTACTACTACTACTATCACTACCACCATCACCAGAACCACTGCTACTACTACTATCACTACCACCATCACCACAACCACTGCTACTACTGCTACTACTATCACTACCACCACCACCACAACCACTGTTACTGCTACTACTACTATCACTACCACCACCACCACCACTATTACTACTACTATTATCACTACCACCACAACCACTACTACTACTATTATCACTATCACCACCACCACAACCACTACTACTACTATCACTATCACCACCACCACAACCACTACTACTATCACTACCACCACCACAACCACTATTACTACTACTATCACTACCACCACAACCACTACTATCACTACCACCATCACCACCACAACCACTACTACTACTACTACTACTACTATTATCACTACCACCACAACTACTAATACTACTACTATTACCACGACCACCACAATTACTACCACGACCACCACAACCACTACTACTATCACTACCACGACCACCACAACTACCACCACCACCACCGCAACTACTACCACCACCACAACTACTAATACCACGACCACCACTACTGCCACCACCACCACAACTACTACTACCACAACCACAACTACTTCCACCACCACAACCACTACCACCACCACAACTACTACTATTAGCACTACCACCATCACCACCACAACTACTACTACCACCATAACTACTACTACCACCATTACCACCACAACCCCTACAACCACCACCACTATAACTACTTCTACCACCATCACCACCACAACTACTACTACCACCATCACCACCACAACCACTACTACCACCACCACCACCACTACTACCAACACCACCACAACTACTGCTGCCACCACCATAACTATTACTACCACCATTACCACCACAACTCCTACTACCACCACCACCACCATAACTACTACTACCACCATCACCACCACAACTACTACCACCACCACCATAACTACTACTACCACCACCACCACCACAACTACCACCACCACCATTACTACTACCACCATCACCACCACAACCACTACTACTACCACCACCACCATAACTACTACTACCACCATCACCACCACCATAACTACTACTACCACCACCACCACCACAACTACCACCACCACCATTACTACTACCACCATCACCACCACAACCATTACTACTACCACCACCACCATAACTACTACTACCACCATCACCACCACCATAATTACTACTACCACCATCACCACCACAACTACAGCTACCACTATTTACCATCATTGTTGTTTTCTGTTATTATCATCAATATTAACTGGTAAATTTCATCACTGTTGCTCTTCACCAAACTGTCTTCGGTCCTTTACCTTGTTTTCTTGCTCACTTTCGGTCCTGGACTGACCGAAACGTGGTTCAAAGTTTCCTCTCCTAAGTGTGTGTTACTTGGGACTTGTTACAGCCACGGTACTCTTGCAGTCACGGTACGGTTGCAGACACGGTACCCTTGCAGTCACGGTACTCTTGCAGTCACGGTACTGTTGCAGACACGGTACTGTTGCAGACACGGTACTGTTGCAGACACGGTACTGTTGCAGACACGGTACTGTTGCAGTCACGGTACTGTTGCAGTCATGGCACTGTGACGTGTACATGTGCCTCATCTGGTTGGATCTGTCAGACAGACAGCTGGTGTGTCAGGCAGGTGGGTGTCAGACAGGTGGGTGTCAGGCAGGTGGGTGTCAGGCAGGTGGGTGTCAGGCAGGTGGGTGTCAGGCAGGTGGGTGTCAGACAGGTGGGTGTCAGGCAGCTGGTATGTCAGACAGACAGGTGGGTGTCAGACAGCTAGTGTGTCAGACAGGTGGGTGTCAGACAGCTGGTGTGTCAGACAGACAGGTGGGTGTCAGACAGCTAGTGTGTCAGACAGGTGGGTGTCAGACAGCTGGTATGTCAGACAGACAGGTGGGTGTCAGACAGCTAGTGTGTCAGACAAGTGGGTGTCAGACAGCTGGTGTGTCAGACAGACAGGTGGGTGTCAGACAGCTGGTGTGTCAGACAGACAGCTGGTGTGTCAGACAGACAGGTGGGTGTCAGACAGCTGGTGTGTCAGACAGACAGGTGGGTGTCGAGGCTACACGGCTGTGGCTATGATCATCAAACTCCGCTAAAACCATCTAAAATCTATCAGCACCTCGCCAGGGAGAGTCCAACCTCAGACAATTACATTACTTGCAAGATACGATATCCACTCTCCCAGTTTGGTGTGTGTGTGTGTGTGTGTGTGTGTGTGTGTGTGTGTGTGTGTGTGTGTGTGTGTGTGTGTGTGTGTGTGTGTGTGTGTGTGTGTGTGTGTGTGTGTGTGTGTGTGTGTGTGTGTGTGTGTGTGTGTGTGTGTGTGTGTGTGTGTGTGTGTGTGTGTGTGTGTGTGTGTGTGTGTGTGTGTGTGTGTGTGTGTGTGTGTGTGTGTGTGTGTGTGTGTGTGTGTGTGTGTATGTGTATGTGTGTGTGTGTGTGTGTGTGTGTGTGTGTGTGTGTGTGTGTGTGTGTGTGTATGTGTGTGTGTGTGTGTGTGTGTGTGTGTGTGTGTGTGTGTGTATGTGTATGTGTGTGTGTGTGTGTGTGTGTGTGTGTGTGTGTGTGTGTGTGTGTGTATGTGTGTGTGTGTGTGTGTGTGTGT
>NC_091296.1:72761787-72789287 GCF_038502225.1 Cherax quadricarinatus | reverse complement strand
TATCAAGCCTCGCCTGCACGACTTTACCTTCGAGATTTTATCAGTTCCTTGCTAAGTGTCTTACATTTTCTCTTTTTTCAGATTATACATATATACATATATATATATATATATATATATATATATATATATATATATATATATATATATATATATATATTGTGTGTGTGTGTGTATAAAATTTATTTTTTATTTTTATTAACACATCAGCCGTTTCCCACCAAGGCAGGGTGGCCCGAAAAAGAAAAACTTTCATCATCATTCACTCCATCACTGTCATGCCAGAGGCGTGCTTACACTGCAGTTATGAAACTGCAACATTAACACACCTCCTTCAGAGTGCCAGCACTGTACTCGCAGGAATCAAGTCCAGCCTGCCGGTTTCCCTGAATCCCTTCATAAACGTTACCTTTCTTACACTCCAACAACACGTCAGGTCCTAAAAACCATTTCTCTCCACTCACTCCTAACTCGCTCACGCACGCTTGCCGGATGTCCAAGCCCTTCGCACATAAAACCTCCTTTACCCCCTCTTTTCAACCTTTCCTAGGCTGACCCCTACCCCGCCTTCCCTCCACTACAGATTTATACACTCTCGAAGTCATTCTGTGTGTAAATGTCCAAACCATTTCAACAACCCCTACTCAGCCCTCTGGATAATAGTTTTAGTATTTCCACACCTCCTCCTAATCTCCAAACTACGGATTCCCTGCATTATATTCACACCACACATTGCCCTCACACATAACATCTCCACTGCCTCCAGCCTTCTCCTTGTTGCAACATTCACAACCCATGCCTCACACCCATACTAGAGCGGTGGTATAACTATACTCTTATACATTCTCCTCTTTGCTTTCATATATAAAGTTCTTTGTCTCCACACACTCCTCAGTGCACCACTCACCTTTTTCCCCTTTCAATTCTATGATTCACCTCATCCTTCATAGACCCATCTGCTGACAAGTCCACTCCCAAATATCTGAACACATTCACCTCCTACATGCTCTCTCCCTCCAATCTGGTATCCAGTCTTCCGTTACCTAAGATTTTTGTTTTCCTCATCACCTTACTCCTTCCTATATTCACTTTTAATTTCCTTCCTTTACGTACCCTACCAAACTCATCAACCAACCTCTGAAACTTCTCTTCAGAATCTCCCAAAAGCACAGTGTCATCAGCAAAGAGCAGCTGTGACAACTCCCACTGTGTGTTAGGCAATCTTGACACCCACGATGCCTTCTACCTTCTCACGAAGTGCTTGAGTCTGTTCAGGTTGACATATTTCCTAAGATGTACGCCTTCATATGATAACCCTATACTGCACGAATATAACAGTATCCTGAAGCAGATTTTTACGAAGAAGACGGGCAGTGGAACCAAGCTACACTTCCAGTCAGACTAGGAGGCATTGGTGTCCGCAAGTCATCACAGATTGCACTACCTGCTTTTCTGTCCTCATGCATTGCATCCAGAGGGCTTGTAGCAGAAATTCTCCCTGAACATCTTAGGAACAAGATTGGAGTCCAGGACCAAAAGTTCATTGACGGAGCTATGTTCTGGGATAATCTAACGGGCTCTGAAACCAGACCTGCTCCCCCCAACAACTACAAACAGTCGCACTGGGATGGACCGATAGTGGAGAAAATAGCCTCATCAATGCTTCAGAGTGTGTCAGGGAAGAACAGAGTCTGCCTCCTGGCAGTGAGAGCTCCTCATGCAGGGGACTTTTTGTTGGCTGTTCCCAACTCCAGCCTTGGCACACGGCTCGACCCACAGACCATCCGCATTGGTGTTGCCCTTCGACTTGCCGCCCCTATTCTCGCCGAACACAAGTGTATTTGTGGCAGTGAAGCAGCAGACCGATTCGGATACCATAGTCTTGTGTGCCGTAAATCCGAGGGAAAGATTGCAAGACATGAGGAGGTTAATAACATTATCAAGAGGAGCCTCACAAAAGCCAGATGCCCAGAAGTAAGAGAGCCACTCCAACTATGCAGATGGCAGCCAGAAGAGTCCAGATGGTATCACACTTCCAGCCTGGACAGACGGTAAGCAGGTGGTGTGGGACTACACATGTGCATCTACCTTGGGTGATACCTATCTCCAATACACCAGGGAGGAAGGAGGGGCAGCCGCCAGCTTCAGGGAGTCCCAAAAGCCTAGAAAATATGGAGAACTTGCCCATCAATATATGTTTGTTCCGATAGGCTCAGAGACCCTTGGCTCATGGGGAAAGAGTGCATCTAAGTTCCTTAAGGAGCTAGGCAAAAGACTCATCAGGGTAACTAGGGATCCTAGAGCAGCTAGTTTTCTGTTCCAGCGACTCAGCGCTGCTGTTCAGAGGGGTAATGCCTGCTGTATTTTGGGCACGAACCCCAGTTCTGAAGAGCTGGATGAGATTTTTGCATTACAATCAGTGACAAACACGTAACAGTATGTAGTAGACATGTATCTCTCACATCTCATGTATTGTATATGATATCTTTATATCAACAATGTATCTCTTAAACCTTTTGTAGGTAAAGTAAAAGGACACAAGTGCAACTAATGTGACATTTTATTGTGGCAACGTTTCGCTCTCCAGGAGCTTTGTCAAGCCGATACCATGTCACATTAGTTGCACTTGTGTCCTTTTACTTTACATATTGTCGGTAATTCTACCAACTTTATTATAAATCTTTTGTACCATATTATATAATCAAATATACGTATTGGTAAAAAAGAATGAAAAGATGAGGTGGGAGGGGAAGTGGAATATTTAAACGGCTTCAGGAAGAAATACAAATATTCTTCCTTGAAGCCTTTTTATCCACTTCTCCGAGGCTGTGGGTCCCACAATTTACACCAGAGGTGGACCCCTCAATATATATATATATATATATATATATATATATATATATATATATATATATATATATATATATATATATATATATATGTCGTTCCGAATATGTACAACTTGCGATCTTGGCTTAAATAGCAACGCTCATCTTGCCATACAAGACAAGAGAAAATTTGTGTATGCAATAATTTTGCAAAAATCATCCCGAGCCTAACGAAAAAAAAAAATATTTCACTGTGTTTGTTTCGTATTAAATTATTGTCAACGTATCTAAAATATATTTAGTTGAATTAGGCTAAATAAATTGCGCTTGTTATAATAAGGTTAGGTAAGTTTTCTAAGATCCTTTTGGTGCAAAATTATAAATTTTTACATTAACATTAATGAAAAAAAATTATTTTTTAAACGTATAAGAGAAAATTTTAGAAAGGACTTAATTTTAAATGAGTTCTTGTTAATTGAGCAGTTTTACTTATTAGGCACGACATTATATATATATATATATATATATATATATATATATATATATATATATATATATATATATATATATATATATATATATATATATATATATATATATGAGAGAGAGAGAGAGAGATCTTTCACGAACTCCTTAGCATAACATTCACAAAACCATTTTGATCACGTAAGAAAACTCACTGAAAATGACCAGTGTAGTGACTGTAACCTTAATAACACTGCTACACCACTGCTAGTTAACACTGCTACACCACTGCTAGTTAACACTAGTACACCACTGCTAGTTAACACTAGTACACCACTGCTAGTTAACACTAGTACACCAATGCTAGTTAACACTGCTACACCACTGCTAGTTAACACTAGTACACCACTGCTAGTTAACACTGCTACACCACTGCTAGTTAACACTGCTACACCACTGCTAGTTAACACTAGTACACCAATGCTAGTTAACACTGCTACACCACTGCTAGTTAATACTGCTACACCACTGCTAGTTAACACTGCTACACCACTGCTAGTTAACACTAGTACACCACTGCTAGTTAACACTAGTACACCACTGCTAGTTAACACTAGTACACCACTGCTAGTTAACACTAGTACACCAATGCTAGTTAACACTGCTACACCACTGCTAGTTAACACTGCTACACCACTGCTAGTTAACACTGCTACACCACTGCTAGTTAACACTAGTACACCACTGCTAGTTAACACTGCTACACCACTGCTAGTTAACACTGCTACACCACTGCTAATTAACACTGCTACATCACTGCTAGTTAACACTGCTACACCACTGCTAGTTAACACTGCTACACCACTGCTAGTTAACACTGCTACACCACTGCTAGTTAACACTGCTACACCACTGCTAGTTAACACTGCTACACCACTGCTAGTTAACACTGCTACACCACTGCTAGTTAACACTGCTACACCACTGCTAGTTAACACTGCTACACCACTGCTAGTTAACACTAGTACACCACTGCTAGTTAACACTGCTACACCACTGCTAGTTAATACTGCTACACCACTGCTAGTTAACACTGCTACACCACTGCTAGTTAACACTAGTACACCACTGCTAGTTAACACTAGTACACCACTGCTAGTTAACACTAGTACACCACTGCTAGTTAACACTGCTACACCACTGCTAGTTAACACTGCTACACCACTGCTAGTTAACACTGCTACACCACTGCTAGTTAACACTGCTACACCACTGCTAGTTAACACTGCTACACCACTGCTAGTTAACACTGCTACACCACTGCTAGTTAACACTAGTACACCACTGCTAGTTAACACTGCTACACCACTGCTAGTTAACACTGCTACACCACTGCTAGTTAACACTAGTACACCACTGCTAGTTAACATTGCTACACCACTGCTAGTTAACACTGCTACACCACTGCTAGTTAACACTAGTACACCACTGCTAGTTAACACTGCTACACCACTGCTAGTTAACACTGCTACACCACTGCTAGTTAACACTGCTACACCACTGCTAGTTAACACTGCTACACCACTGCTAGTTAACACTGCTACACCACTGCTAGTTAACACTGCTACACCACTGCTAGTTAACACTGCTACACCACTGCTAGTTAACACTGCTACACCACTGCTAGTTAACACTAGCACCACTACACCACTGCTAGTTAACACTGCTACACCACTGCTAGTTAACACTGCTACACCACTGCTAGTTAACACTGCTACACCACTGCTAGTTAACACTGCTACACCACTGCTAGTTAACACTAGTACACCACTGCTAGTTAACACTGCTACACCACTGCTAGTTAACACTGCTACACCACTGCTAGTTAACACTGCTACACCACTGCTAGTTAACACTGCTACACCACTGCTAGTTAACACTGCTACACCACTGCTACACCACTGTTAGTTAACACTGCTACACCACTGCTAGTTAACACTGCTACACCACTGCTAGTTAACACTAGTACACCACTGCTAGTTAACACTGCTACACCACTGCTAGTTAACACTAGTACACCACTGCTAGTTAACACTGCTACACCACTGCTAGTTAACACTGCTACACCACTGCTAGTTAACACTGCTACACCACTGCTAGTTAACACTGCTACACCACTGCTAGTTAACACTGCTACACCACTGCTAGTTAACACTGCTACACCACTGCTACACTAGTACACTGCTAGTTAACACTGCTACACCACTGCTAGTTAACACTGCTACACCACTGCTAGTTAACACTGCTAAACCACTGCTAGTTAACACTGCTACACCACTGCTAGTTAACACTGCACCACTTCTAGTTAACACTGCTACACCACTGCTAGTTAACACTGCTACACCACTGCTAGTTAACACTGCTACACCACTGCTAGTTAACACTGCTACACCACTGCTAGTTAACACTGCTACACCACTGCTAGTTAACACTGCTACACCACTGCTAGTTAACACTGCTACACCACTGCTAGTTAACACTGCTAGTTAACACTGCTACACCACTGCTAGTTAACACTGCTACACCACTGCTAGTTAACACTGCTACACCACTGCTAGTTAACACTGCTACACCACTGCTAGTTAACACTGCTACACCACTGCTAGTTAACACTGCTACACCACTGCTAGTTAACACTGCTACACCACTGCTAGTTAACACTGCTACACCACTGTACACCACTGCTAGTTAACACTGCTACACCACTGCTAGTTAACACTGCTACACCACTGCTAGTTAACACTAGTACACCACTGCTAGTTAACACTACACCACTGCTACACCACCACTGCTAGTTAACACTGCTACACCACTGCTAGTTAAAACTGCTACACCACTGCTAGTTAACACTGCTACACCACTGCTAGTTAACACTAGTACACCACTGCTAGTTAACACTAGTACACCACTGCTACACTAGTACACCACTGCTAGTTAACACTGCTACACCACTGCTAGTTAACACTGCTACACCACTGCTAATTAACACTGCTACACCACTGCTAGTTAACACTAGTACACCACTACACTAGTTAACACTGCTACACCACTGCTCGTTAACACTGCTACACCACTGCTAGTTAACACTGCTACACCACTGCTAGTTAACACTAGTACACCACTGCTAGTTAACACTGCTACAACACTGATCGTTAACACTGCTAGACCACACCACTGCTAGTTAACACTGCTACACCACTGCTAGTTAACACTGCTACACCACTGCTAGTTAACACTGCTACATCACTGCTAGTTAACACTGCTACACCACTGCTAGTTAACACTGGTACACCACTGCTAGTTAACACTGGTACACCACTGCTAGTTAACACTGCTACACCACCGCTAGTTAACACTGCTACACCACTGCTAGTTAACACTGTTACACCACTGCTAGTTAACACCGCTACACCACTGCTAGTTAACACTGCTACACCACTGCTAGTTAATACTGCTAGTTAACACTGCTACACCACTGCTAGTTAACACTGGTACACCACTGCTAGTTAACACTGCTACACCACTGCTAGTTAACACTGCTACACCACTGCTAGTTAACACCGCTACACCACTGCTAGTTAACACTGCTACACCACTGCTAGTTAACACTGCTACACCACTGCTAGTTAACACTGCTACATCACTGCTAGTTAACACTGCTACACCACTGCTAGTTAACACTGCTACACCACTGCTAGTTAACACTGCTAGTTAACACTGCTACACCACTGCTAGTTAACACTGGTACACCACTGCTAGTTAACACTGCTACACTACTGCTAGTTAACACTGCTACACCAATGCTAGTTAACACTGCTACATCACTGCTAGTTAACACTGCTACACCACTGTTAGTTAACACTGCTACATCACTGCTAGTTAACACTGCTACACCACTGCTAGTTAACACTGCTACACCGCTGCTAGTTAACACTGCTAAACCACTGCTAGTTAACACTGCTACATCACTGCTAGTTAACACTGCTACACCACTGCTAGTTAACACTGCTACATCACTGCTAGTTAACACTGCTACATCACTGCTAGTTAACACTGCTACATCACTGCTAGTTAACACTGCTACACTGCTAGTTAACACTGCTACACCGCTGCTAGTTAACACTGCTAAACCACTGCTAGTTAACACTGCTACATCACTGCTAGTTAACACTGCTACACCACTGCTAGTTAACACTGCTACACCACTGCTAGTTAACACTGCTACATCACTGCTAGTTAACACTGCTACATCACTGCTAGTTAACACTGCTACACTGCTAGTTAACACTGCTACACCACTGCTAGTTAATACTGTTACACCTCTGCTAGTTAACACTGCTACACCACTGCTAGTTAACACTGCTACATCACTGCTAGTTAACACTGCTACATCACTGCTAGTTAACACTGCTACATCACTGCTAGTTAACACCGCTTGTTAACAATGCTTAACACTGGTACATCACTGCTAGCTAACACTGCTAGTTAACACTGCTTGTTAACAATGCTTCTTAACACTGGTACATCACTGCTAGTTAACATTGCTACATAACTGCTTGTTAACAATGCTTCTTAACACTGCTACATCACTGCTAGTTAGCAATGCTTCTTAACACTGCTACATCACTGCTAGTTAACACTGCTACATCACTGCTAGTTAACACTGCTTGTTACCAATGCTTCTTAACACTGGTACATCACTGCTAGTTAACACTGGTACATAACTGCTAGTTACCACTGGTACATCACTGCTAGTTAACACTGCTACATCACTGCTAGTTAACACTGCTACATCACTGCTTGTTAACACTGCTACCTCACTGCTTGTTAACACTGCTACATCACTGCTTGTTAACAATGCTTAACACTGCTACATCAATGCTTGTTAACAATGCTTAACACTGCTACATCACTGTTAACACTGCTTCATCATTGCTTATTAACACTGCTATATCACTGTTAACACTGCTACATCACTGCAAGTTAACACTGCTACATCATTGCTTTTTAAAACTGCTATATCACTGCTAACATTGCTACATTACTGCTTGTTAACGCTGCTACATCACTGTTAACACTGCTACATCACTGTTTGCTAACTGCTACATCACTACTAGTTAACACTGCTACACCGCTGCTTGTTAACACTGCTACATCACTGGTTAACACTGCTACATCACTGCTAGTTAACACTGCTACATCACTGCTAGTTAGCACTGCTACATCACTGCTAGTTAACACTGCTTGTTACCAATGCTTAACACTGGTACATCACTGCTAGTTAACACTGGTACATCACTGCTAGTTAACATTGCTACATAACTGCTTGTTAACAATGCTTAACACTGCTACATCACTGCTAGTTAGCAATGCTTAACACTGCTACATCACTGCTAGTTAACACTGCTACACCGCTGCTTGTTAACACTGCTACATCACTGGTTAACACTGCTACATCACTGGTTGTTAACACTGCTACATCACTGCTTGTTAACACTGCTACATCACTGCTTGTTAACAATGCTTAACACTGCTACATCACTGCTTGTTAACAATGCTTAACACTGCTACATCACTGTTAACACTGCTACATCACTGCTAGTTAACACTGCTACATCACTGCTGCTTAACACTGCTACATCACTGCTAGTTAACACCGCTTGTTAACAATGCTTAACACTGGTACATCACTGCTAGCTAACACTGCTAGTTAACACTGCTTGTTAACAATGCTTCTTAACACTGGTACATCACTGCTAGTTAACATTGCTACATAACTGCTTGTTAACAATGCTTCTTAACACTGCTACATCACTGCTAGTTAGCAATGCTTCTTAACACTGCTATATCACTGCTAGTTAACACTGCTACATCACTGCTAGTTAACACTGCTTGTTACCAATGCTTCTTAACACTGGTACATCACTGCTAGTTAACACTGGTACATAACTGCTAGTTACCACTGGTACATCACTGCTAGTTAACACTACTACATCACTGCTAGTTAACACTGCTACATCACTGCTTGTTAACACTGCTACCTCACTGCTTGTTAACACTGCTACATCACTGCTTGTTAACAATGCTTAACACTGCTACATCAATGCTTGTTAACAATGCTTAACACTGCTACATCACTGTTAACACTGCTTCATCATTGCTTATTAACACTGCTATATCACTGTTAACACTGCTACATCACTGCAAGTTAACACTGCTACATCATTGCTTTTTAACACTGCTATATCACTGCTAACATTGCTACATTACTGCTTGTTAACGCTGCTACATCACTGTTAACACTGCTACATCACTGTTTGCTAACTGCTACATCACTACTAGTTAACACTGCTACACCGCTGCTTGTTAACACTGCTACATCACTGGTTAACACTGCTACATCACTGCTAGTTAACACTGCTACATCACTGCTAGTTAGCACTGCTACATCACTGCTAGTTAACACTGCTTGTTACCAATGCTTAACACTGGTACATCACTGCTAGTTAACACTGGTACATCACTGCTAGTTAACATTGCTACATAACTGCTTGTTAACAATGCTTCTTAACACTGCTACATCACTGCTAGTTAGCAATGCTTAACACTGCTACATCACTGCTAGTTAACACTGCTACACCGCTGCTTGTTAACACTGCTACATCACTGGTTAACACTGCTACATCACTGGTTGTTAATACTGCTACATCACTGCTTGTTAACACTGCTACATCACTGCTTGTTAACAATGCTTAACACTGCTACATCACTGCTTGTTAACAATGCTTAACACTGCTACATCACTGCTTGTTAACAATGCTTAACACTGCTACATCACTGTTAACACTGCTACATCACTGCTTATTAACACTGCTATATCACTGTTAACACTGCTACATTACTGCTTGTTAACGCTGCTACATCACTGTTAACACTGCTACATCACTGCTAGTTAACACTGCTACACCGCTGCTTAACACTGCTACATCACTGGTTAACACTGCTACATCACTGCTAGTTAACACTGCTACATCACTGCTTGTTAACACTGCTACATCACTGGTTAACACTGCTACATCACTGCTAGTTAACACTGCTACATCACTGCTAGTTAACACTGCTACATCACTGCTAGTTAACACTGCTACACCGCTGCTTGTTAACACTGCTACATCACTGGTTAACACTGCTACATCACTGGTTGTTAACACTGCTACATCATTGCTTGTTAACACTGTTACATCGCTGCTTGTTAACACTGCTACATCACTGTTAACACTGCTACATCAGTGCTTGTTAACACTGCTACATCACTGCTTGTTAACTCTGCTACATCACTGCTTGTTAACTCTGCTACATCACTGTTTGTTAAAATTGCTTTACTGCTTGTTAACACATCACTATCACACAGCATCATCAACACACCTTACTAAGTCACATCACTATCACACAGCATCATCAACACACCTTACTAAGACACATCACTATCACACAGCATCATCAACACACCTTACTAAGACACATCACTATCACACAGCATCATCAACACACCTTACTAAGACACATCACTATCACACAGCATCATCAACACACCTTACTAAGACACATCACTATCACACAGCATCATCAACACACCGCACTAAGACACATCACTATCAAACAGCATCATCAACACACCTTACTAAGACACATCACTATCACACAGCATCATCAACACACCGCACTAAGACTCATCACTAGCAAACAGCATCATCAATACACCTCACTAAGACACATCACTTGCAAACAGCATCAACATATACATCAACAAAGTCTAGCACTTACCTCAATCAGGGACCAACAGCATCAGTCACTGTACACTCTGGTCACTGTTTATACTGGTCATTATACACACTAGTCAGTGTACACACTAGTCAGTGTACACACTAGTCATTATACACACTAGTCATTATACACACTAGTCAGTGTACACACTAGTCAGTGTACACACTAGTCAGTGTACACACTAGTCATTATACACACTAGTCATTATACACACTAGTCAGTGTACACACTAGTCAGTGTACACACTAGTCAGTGTACACACTAGTCAGTGTACACACTAGTCATTATACACACTAGTCAGTGTACACACTAATCAGTGTACACACTAGTCAGTGTACACACTAGTCAGTGTACACACTAGTCATTATACACACTAGTCAGTGTACACACTAGTAAGTGTACACACTAGTCAGTGTACACACTAGTCAGTGTACACACTAGTCAGTGTACACACTAGTCAGTGTACACACTAGTCATTATACACACTAGTCATTATACACACTAGTCAGTGTACACACTAGTCAGTGTACACACTAGTCAGTGTACACACTAGTCAGTGTACACACTAGTCAGTGTACACACTAGTCAGTGTACACACTAGTCATTATACACACTAGTCATTATACACACTAGTCAGTGTACACACTAGTCAGTGTACACACTAGTCAGTGTACACACTAGTCAGTGTACACACTAGTCATTATACACACTAGTCAGTGTACACACTAGTCAGTGTACACACTAGTCAGTGTACACACTAGTCAGTGTACACACTAGTCATTATACACACTAGTCAGTGTACACACTAGTCAGTGTACACACTAGTCAGTGTACACACTAGTCATTATACACACTAGTCAGTGTACACACTAGTCAGTGTACACACTAGTCAGTGTACACACTAGTCAGTGTACACACTAGTCAGTGTACACACTAGTCAGTGTACACACTAGTCATTATACACACTAGTCAGTGTACACACTAGTCAGTGTACACACTAGTCATTATACACACTAGTCAGTGTACACACTAGTCAGTGTACACACTAGTCATTATACACACTAGTCAGTGTACACAGTCAGTGTACACACTAGTCATTATACACACTAGTCAGTGTACACACTAGTCAGTGTACACACTAGTCAGTGTACACACTAGTCAGTGTACACATTAGTCAGTGTACACGCTAGTCATTGTATACACAAACAACTACACACTGAGAAACAAAACATGGCAGTGTAAAACGATGGGGAGGGGGTCGAAACGTTGAACAAAACTATAAAATCGATGGCTAATGAAAAAAGAGAAGTTTAATGTTTCGGAACAAACTTCTATTAGGACAACATTTCACCCTTTTTTTTTTAAACCTTCAATCGAGTCATTAACACACCTCCCACTGAGCGAAACATTGTCCCAACGGGAGCTTGCTCAGTGCCAGGAGACAGCCGAAACATGCAACCAGCGAAGCCAACCTGGATCAATTTCATGCAATTTAGTGGGAAGAAACATCAAGCACTTTAGTGGTTAATTAGTCATGCAAATATTGCAAGTTTGTGATGGTGATAGTACTGGAAGCTCCACCCTCAGTCTGTAATGGTGACAGAGCGCCAGGATGCCTGGAGGCTCCATCCTCCGTCTGTAATGGTGACAGAGCGCCAGGATGCCTGGAGGCTCCATCCTCCGTCTGTAATGGTGACAGAGCGCCAGGATGCCTGGAGGCTCCACCCTCCGTCTGTAATGGTGATAGAGCGCCAGGAGGCCTGGAGGCTCCACCCTCCGTCTGTAAAGGTGATAGAGCGCCAGGAGGCCTGGAGGCTCCACCCTCAGTCTGCAAGTAACTCTCCATCAGTAGTCTTCAAGAGAGTCTTTCAGAAGAAAATTACACGCAGTCAAACCAAAGCAAGCCATGCATCTAGGTGAGTAATGTATGACACAGATGAGAAATGTATGACCTGGGTGAGTAATGTATAACCTCGATGAGTAATGTATGACCTGGGTGAGTAATGTATGACCTGATAAACACCAGAAAGATAAATGAAGGATGCTTTCGTGTGTCAACGTCTTCGTGGTTTGGTCGGAGACGCGGTAGGTCTCCCTATGGTTTGTCCAGCGTAGGAACCACAGCCCGGCTGGTCAAGAACCGATATGATGTACTGATAGGTTCCCTCGTAAAGACAGCCAGAGGTTTGTTGGTAATTCCCCTTATGTACGAAGGAAGGGAGTTGTAAAGTCGGGGACCTCTAACACTTACAGAGTTCTCTCTTAGTGTACTTGTTGCGTTCCTGCTTCTTACTGGAGGCATTCTGCACCGTGTGCTCTCTTTGTTTTTACAAATAGTGATCTCGGTGTGCAGGTTTGAGATCAGTCCCTTCAAGATTTTCCAGGTGCAAATTATGACATACCTTTCTCGCCTACATTCCAATGAATGGAGATCAAAGAATTTCAAGGCATTCTCGCCTGCTCTGAAGGTGGTCGTCACTCGTTAGTATACGACAGTATTCCAGCCTGGAGAGAAAGTGATTTGAAGAGTATCATCATTGGTTAAGCAACCTTTATCGTGAAAGGTCTAGTTATCCAGCCTATCTTTTTCCTTGTGGTAGCAATAGCAACATTTTTGTAAGCCTTGAGTGTTAGATCTTCTGACATTGTGATTCCTAAGTCTCGCACATGTAATTCTCGATGCGAGGGAAAAGTCGTTAAAAACAGGGTTATGGTTGTTCAGACTACCTGGAACCATTAGCAAGTTACCGCCTGCACTACTACCGGGCTGAGGCTAAACTTCAGTTTCCCCGGGTCTGATTTTCTTTAATTTCTACTCCTGGTAGTATTAACCTTACCTGGTGTGGGTTGAAGTTTGGAGGATCACTTCACCTCTACTCTTCTGATCAAGTGAGGTGATCTACCAGGAGTATTTTTGTTCTTTGTTACTGATTTACCTGGTTACCAGTATGACACTGAAGTAGAATACTATCCTTTGTCTTTCTTCTATATTATACTTTTTTATCAGCTCTGCTGCTGGCCTGGTCAACCAGGGCAGACGCTGGTTACTGGAGCAAGATTCCTGCCAACGGGACATATTGGGACATAACGACTCCTCGTCTCTTTGAAATCTGAAGTGTGGTACTGTGACTGAGTACTGACAGGATTTCCAGAACATCAGAGGAACACCGCCACTCAGGATAACCAACACCATTTCTTCTAAAAACATCACTGAAGACCATCCTGGACATAAGATACTCCTGTCTCAACATTATACTACAATTAAAATTCTTAAAAAATTATAATTATTCATCAAGATATTCATTATTTATTTTTCCATTCCTTTGTTCAGGCGGAAGCCGTTCCCCTGACACTCGATTTATTGAATAATTTGAGTTATTAACGTACTCTGTTTTTGTCTTTATTTTCTCTAATATTCCACAACGGAACAACTCAAACTTGTCCTCCTTAAACATCATATTATCTGAGGCTCACTGATTTGATTTATATCCGTCTGAAGATTAGCTGTCTTCCCCGGACGCGTTTCTCTCTCTCTCTCTCACTCTGGTGTCATCATCAAAGAATGTTTCAGTGCTATATGTATTTTCTTGTTTATGTCGGATATAAGCCTGAATACCTTCCACATCCCCCCACAGGTGCTGCATAATCCTACGGGTTTAGCGCTCCCCTTTGATTATAATAATTGTGTCGGATATAAGAATGAGACAGAAGTGGGACGAGTACTGTGCCTTGAACAACAGAGGTTTCACTGTGACAGCCTCCCACTTCACTCTGTTTACTACCACTCTCTGGGTTCTACTTCTTAAGAAGTTAAATATCCATCTACCCACTTTTCTAGTTATTCTCTTTGCAAGAATTTTATGAGCTATCATTCCATGAACGCACCTTTCGAAGGCTGTGTCCAAGATAGGGATTTCTTGCAAATGTTGATGAATACAGAGTTGGAGTTTAGGCCTGGGGCAGAATGCATGGATATGCTGCCGATGGCTTTTCAAGTCAACTGGGGAGAAGACTATCAGAAACTGTGCAGATAACGGCAGTGTTTTGAATCTCATTCATAGAAAACTCGTTAGGAGTCTTCGATTTTTAGACTGATGATGAGTGGTTCACTCAACAAACTCGTATTGTGACATCAGTATTTCATCCATTTCCTTACTGTTATGAGTACATTACATCCTCTTCAAGTAAAGGTTCTATACTGGATGCAGTCCTCTCTCAAGATTTGGCATATGCCAAGAGCTATCTGAGATTTCTTCTAATTTAATTTATGGCTCTTTGCTCGTTCTATCTTCCTTGAACTCTATGACAATCAGTTTGTGCTCGACGTTCTTCATTTTTCCCTAACCAGAGTTTCCTTTCATGCTTCAGGGTCTGCTGACTTTGAGAAGATCTGTTATCCATCGTCTTTGTCTGTAAGGGGCGCGCCCTTTTTTTTCTCTCTCTCTCGAGTTTGTATCTTTTCATCGTTTACAGCAGAGACGTGCGTCTTGGGCATACTTCGAGCGTCAATGAGCTCATTCTCCTAGGAACTGGTTTAGATCCACGGTGGTCGTATCGTCTTCTCAGCTTATCTCGTTAAGTTCACGATTTATTTGGTCTCACTTGAATATGTCCTCATGACTGATCGTGTTTCTCTGACCCAGTCCAGTGCTGAAACAGGTTTCAACCTCGATTATGTTATGGTCTAAGATTGCTCTCTTCTACACCATTACGTCCAAGACCAGGTCCTCGCTGATCGTGAATGTAAGGTCTAGGGTGCTTCCTAGTCTGGTTGGTTCTGCTATCTTCTGACTGACGGCGAATTTACTGCGGAGGTTTAATCATTCTGATGTGTGAGACTGTTCATTCAGACTAGCTCCAAGGGTCTCTGCATTACAGTCCTTGCTACACTCTTCCATATAAGATGTTTCAAATTAAAGTCCCCAAGCAACAAGATATTCGGGGACGAGACTGTTAGGTTTTCAAGGCAATGCTCGATTTCCTGTAAGTGGCCCTTGAACTAGTGGGAGTTCTATATGGTGGTTTATATACAAGCACAACAAATAGGCTCTGGTTTTCAATTTTGATTGGCAAAACTTCGATTACATTACTTGTGTTGCTAAATAACTCAAGTGTATGTGAATGACTATCATAATCTAACCTTTCCCCTGTTGCCCGTTTTTCTGGTCGCACATAAATAGTTGTACCCATAAATAGTTATAGTACGTGGGATTCTATTGAGCTCATCATTGGCTTGCTAGCAGTCCACCACGGCTCCTGGATGCTAGTACATTCTCAACATTTCTGGCTCTCCTTTCTCGCTGCCTGTCACTAAAAGATCTCTGCTGGCTGCATGGCTATAGTTTGATTGTTCAGTTTGGTGCTCATGAGCCTTTATACGTCTCGTGCCATGCATGTGGAAGGGCGGGCAGTTTGAATCATGACACTGTCCCTCGTTATAACCTTGGTAAGTAATGTATATATGACCTTGGTGAGTAATGTATGACCTTGGTGAGTAATGTATGACCTTGGTGAGTAATGCATGACCTTGTTGAGTAATGCATGACCTTAGCGAGTAGTGTATGACTTTGGCGAGTAATGTATGACTTTGGCGAGTAATATATGACCTGGTTAAGGTGTGACCTAGATGCAATCAGATTAATGGAAGAGGTCATACCAGCTTGTGGGGTCGTGGGCGGATGGGCGTGCCTGGGATCACCTGTAGGACGAGAAGGAGAGAGAGAAGATGGTGTTAGTTGCCTCACTACCACTACCACCACTACTACCACTACCAACACCATTACTCTCACTACTACTACCACCACCACCGTCACTACTACCACCACAACTACAACCATCTTATTTTTTATTAATAAAATTATCGACATTATTGCTACACAGTGGTCGATCAGAATTTAGAATTGGGGCCAGGAGCTGTGATTCGACCTCTGCAAACACAAAAAAGGTGAGTACCACCTCAGAGTACACATACATACCCACACACACACACTCACCTCCCGTCTAGTTACTAGAAGTTTGGATAGAGAGTGCTGGACCTCTCATGCGGTGGACAGAAAGAGTCGGAAGGCCACAATAACGTTCATACCAATTAAGTGAAAATTTAATATGTAGACCAAATGTGAAATGTCACAATACCGCGGCTCCAGCAATACAGCGATTGGAACAATACCGTGGCTGGAACAATACCATGGCTGCAGCAATACAGTGACGAACAATATTGTGGTTCGAACAATATAATGACTGGAACAATAATTCACACTTAGGGAACTTCAGACGAAGTTGGGCTCCGTATTGAACCATCGTCAAGGTTTAAGCAGCGCTGCAGAGTGACCACAGTGAGGAACAGACGAAAAACAAGAAGAGTTAGGCAAGAAATACAGAAGGATAAGAGAAGCTAGCTATGTATCCCCCGTCACATTAGATCATACAGGATGGGATGTATTAAGTAATCTAGTACGATAGCCTGGTATGAGAGATATCGTCAAGCATTCCATCACGGGTTAAGTAACTAGGGCGCCTCAACGGTTTTCATTCCGGCAGTGCTGAAGTTAATATCACTTGGGAATTATCATCTCTGATGATGGACTATCCCGCACACTCAGGCAAAAAGTGATTACACACTTCAGAAAGTAAGTTTCATTTAATACTATGATGCTTTCTCTGATTCTAATGTCAATTGTTATTTTTAAATGTGACCACAGAGAGGAGGAGGAGGATGAGGAGGAGGAGGAAGAGGTAGATGAAAAGGAAGAAGAGGATGAGAGTTGGATGTTGTATCTGGATTAGTTGAGTAGTGTTGAGAATGTCAACCAAGCTCTGAGTTGCCGCTTTTCAGTGAGGTGAGTCGTCCCACTCTGTGTCGTTATCAGGCGTCAAGGATGGTGGAAACACTGTGTGTGTGTGGGAGAAACAGTGTGTGTGTGTGGGAGAAACAGTATGTGTGGGGGGGGGTGAAACACTGAGTGTGTGAGGGGGGGGGAGAAACACTGAGTGTGTGTTGGGGAGAAACACTGTGTGAGGGGATTGCAAGTAATAGTGTGAGGGGACTACAAGTAACAAGGTGTGAAATACTACAAGTAACACAGTGTGAGGGGACTACAAGTAACAAGGTGTGAAATACTACAAGTAACACAGTGTGAGGTACTACACGTAACACAGTGTGAGGTACTACACGTAACACAGTGTGAGGTACTACACGTAACACAGTGTGAGGTACTACACGTAACACAGTGTGACGTACTACACGTAACACAGTGTGAGGTACTACACGTAACACAGTGTGAGGTACTACACGTAACACAGTGTGAGGTACTACACGTAACACAGTGTGAGGTACTACAAGTAACACAGTGTGAGGTACTACACGTAACACAGTGTGAGGTACTACAAGTAACACACTGTGAGGTACTACAAGTAACACAGTGTGAGGTAGTACAATTAACACAGTGTGAGGTACTACAAGTAACACGGTGTGAGGTACTACAAGTAACACAGTGTGAGGTACTACAAGTAACACAGTGTGAGGTACTACAAGTAACACGGTGTGAGGTACAAGTAACACAGTGTGAGGTACTACAAGTAACACAGTGTGAGGTACTACAAGTAACACAGTGTGAGGTACTACAAGTAATACAGTGTGAGGTACTACAAGTAACACAGTGTGAGGTACTACAAGTAACACACTGTGAGGTACTACAAGTAACACAGTGTGAGGTAGTACAATTAACACAGTGTGAGGTACTACAAGTAACACGGTGTGAGGTACTACAAGTAACACAGTGTGAGGCACTACAAGTAACACAGTGTGAGGTACTACAAGTAACACGGTGTGAGGTACAAGTAACACGGTGTGAGGTACTACAAGTAACACAGTGTGAGGTACTACAAGTAACACAGTGTGAGGTACTACAAGTAATACAGTGTGAGGTACTACAAGTAACACAGTGTGAGGTACTACAAGTAACACAGTGTGACGTACTACAGGTAACACAGTGTGAGGTACTACAAGTAACACAGTGTGAGGTACTACAGGTAACACAGTGTGAGGTACTACAGGTAACACAGTGTGAGGTACTACAGGTAACACAGTGTGAGGTACTACAGGTAACACAGTGTGAGGTACTACACGTAACACAGTGTGAGGTACTACAAGTAACAGTGTGAGGTACTACAAGTAACACAGTGTGAGGTACTACAGGTAACACAGTGTGAGGTACTACAAGTAACACAGTGTGAGGTACTACAGGTAACACAGTGTGAGGTACTACAGGTAACACAGTGTGAGGCACTACAAGTAACACAGTGTGAGGTACTACAAGTAACACGGTGTGAGGTACTACAAGTAACACAGTGTGAGGTACTACAGGTAACACAGTGTGAGGTACTACAAGTAACACAGTGTGAGGTACTACAGGTAACACAGTGTGAGGTACTACAAGTAACACAGTGTGAGGAACTACAAGTAACACAGTGTGAGGTACTACAAGTAACACGGTGTGAGGTACTACAAGTAATACAGTGTGAGGTACAAGTAACAGTGTGAGATACTACAAGTAACACAGTGTGAGGTACAAGTAACACAGTGTGAGGTACTACAAGTAATACAGTGTGAGGTACAAGTAACACAGTGTGAGATACTACAAGTAACACAGTGTGAGGTACAAGTAATACAGTGTGAGGTACAAGTAACACAGTGTGAGGTACTACAAGTAACACAGTGAGGTACTACAAGTAACACAGTGTTAGGTACTACAAGTAACACAGTGAGGTACTACAAGTAACACAGTGAGGTACTACAAGTAACACAGTGTTAGGTACTACAAGTAACACAGTGAGATACTACAAGTAACACAGTGTTAGGTACTACAAGTAACACAGTGAGGTACTACAAGTAACACAGTGTTAGGTACTACAAGTAACACAGTGTGAGATACTACAAGTAACACAGTGTGAGGTACAAGTAATACAGTGTGAGGTACAAGTAACACAGTGAGGTACTACAAGTAACACAGTGAGGTACTACAAGTAACACAGTGTTAGGTACTACAAGTAACACAGTGAGGTACTACAAGTAACACAGTGAGGTACTACAAGTAACACAGTGTTAGGTACTACAAGTAACACAGTGAGATACTACAAGTAACACAGTGTTAGGTACTACAAGTAACACAGTGAGGTACTACAAGTAACACAGTGTTAGGTACTACAAGTAACACAGTGTGAGGTACTACAAGTAACACAGTGTGAGGTACTACAAGTAACACAGTGTGAGGTACTACAAGTAACACAGTGTGAGGTACTACAGGTAACACAGTGTGAGGTACTACAGGTAACACAGTGTGAGGTAATACAAGTAATACAGTGTGAGGTACTACAAGTAACACAGTGTGAGGTACTACAGGTAACACAGTGTGAGGTACTACAGGTAACACAGTGTGAGGTACTACAGGTAACACTGTGAGGTACTACAAGTAACACAGTGTGAGATACTACAAGTAACACAGTGTGAGGTACTACAAGTAACACAGTGTGAGGTACTACAAGTAACACAGTGTGAGGTACTACAAGTAACACAGTGTGAGGTACTACAAGTAACACAGTGTGAGGTACTACAAGTAACACAGTGTGAGGTACTACAAGTAACACAGTGTGAGGTACTACAAGTAACACAGTGTGAGGTACTACAGGTAACACAGTGTGAGGTACTACAGGTAACACAGTCTGAGGTACTACAGGTAACACAGTGTGAGGTACTACAAGTAACATAGTGTGAGGTACTACAAGTAACACAGTGTGAGGTACTACAGGTAACACAGTGTGAGGTACTATAGGTAACACAGTGTGAGGTACTACAAGTACTACAGTGTGAGGTACTACAAGTAACACAGTGTGAGGTACTACAGGTAACGCAGTGTGAGGTACTACAGGTAACACAGTGTGAGGTACTACAAGTAACACAGTGTGAGGTACTACAAGTAACACAGTGTGAGGTAGTACAAGTAACACAGTGTGAGGTACTACAGGTAACACGGTGTGAGGTACTACAAGTAACACAGTGTGAGGTACTACAAGTAACACAATGTGAGGTACTACAAGTAACACAGTGTGAGGTACTACAAGTAACACGGTGTGAGGTACTACAAGTAACAGTGAGGTACTACAAGTAACACAGTGTGAGGTACTACAAGTAACACAGTGTGAGGTACTACAAGTAACACGGTGTGAGGTACTACAAGTAACAGTGTGAGGTACTACAAGTAACACAGTGTGAGGTACTACAAGTAACACAGTGTGAGGTACTACGAGTAACACGGTGTGAGGTACTACAAGTAACAGTGTGAGGTACTACAAGTAACACAATGTGAGGTACTACAAGTAACACGGTGTGAGGTACTACAAGTAACACAATGTGAGGTACTACAAGTAACACGGTGTGAGGTACTACAAGTAACACAGTGTGAGGTACTACAAGTAACACGGTGTGAGGTACTACAAGTAACACAGTGTGAGGTACTACAAGTAACACAGTGTGAGGTACTACAAGTAACACGGTGTGAGGTACTACAAGTAACAGTGTGAGGTACTACAAGTAACACAGTGTGAGGTACTACAAGTAACACAGTGTGAGGTACTACAAGTAACACGGTGTGAGGCACTACAAGTAACACGGTGTGAGGTACTACAAGTAACACAGTGTGAGGCACTACAAGTAACACGGTGTGAGGCACTACAAGTAACACAGTGTGAGGCACTACAAGTAACACGGTGTGAGGTTCTACAAGTAACACGGTGTGAGGTACTACAAGTAACACTGTGTGAGGTACTACAAGTAACACGGTGTGAGGTACTACAAGTAACGCAGTGTGAGGTTCTACAAGTAACACGGTGTGAGGTACTACAAGTAACACTGTGTGAGGTACTACAAGTAACACGGTGTGAGGTACTACAAGTAACGACACAAGAGTGTCACAGGTCAGTGTCCCTCCTCATCAAGGACAGGAACATCATGGTTCACAAACACTTGTGTTACTACGTAACGAGTGACAACATAAGTACAGTCACGTGACCTCTCCTACCTGAGATAAACCTGTCGGATACTGTCATACACATTAGTTAAGTCACATTTCTAACCCACTACATGTTTCACACAACATACACCATGTTTCACCCAACATACACCATGTTTCACTCAACATACACCATGTTTCACCCAACATACACCATGTTTCACCCAACATACACCATGTTTCACTCAACATACACCATGTGTCACTCAACATACACCATGTTTCACCCAACATACACCATGTTTCACCCAACATACACCATGTTTCACCCAACATACACCATGTTTCACCCAACATACACCATGTTTCACCCAACATACACCATGTTTCACCCAACATACACCATGTTTCACCCAACATACACCATGTTTCACCCAACATACACCATGTTTCACCCAACATACACCATGTTTCACCCAACATACACCATGTTTCACCCAACATACACCATGTTTCACCCAACATACACCATGTTTCACTCAACATACACCATGTTTCACCCAACATACACCATGTTTCACTCAACATACACCATGTTTCACTCAACATACACCATGTTTCACCCAACATACACCATGTTTCACCCAACATACACCATGTTTCACCCAACATACACCATGTTTCACTCAACATGCACCATGTTTCACCCAACATACACCATGTTTCACTCAACATACACCAATATGTTTCACTCAACATACACCAATATGTTTCACCCAACATACACCATGTTTCACTCAACATACACCAATATGTTTCACCCAACATACACCATGTTTCACTCAACATACACCAATATGTTTCACCCAACATACACCATGTTTCACCCAACATACACCATATTTCACTCAACATACACCATGTTTCACTCAACATACACCAATATGTTTCACCCAACATACACCATGTTTCACCCAACATACACCATATTTCACTCAACATACACCATGTTTCACTCAACATACACCAATATGTTTCACCCAACATACACCATGTTTCACCCAACATACACCATGTTTCACTGAACATACACCATGTTTCACTCAACATACACCAATATGTTTCACCCAACATACACCATGTTTCACCCAACATACACCATATTTCACTCAACATACACCATGTTTCACCCAACATACACCATGTTTCACTGAACATACACCATGTTTCACTCAACATACACCAATATGTTTCACCCAACATACACCATGTTTCACCCAACATACACCATGTTTCACTCAACATACACCATGTTTCACCCAACATACACCATGTTTCACCCAACATACACTATGTTTCACTCAACATACACCATGTTTCACCCAACATACACCATGTTTCACTCAACATACACCATGTTTCAATCAACATACACCAATATGTTTCACCCAACATACACCATGTTTCACTCAACATACACCAATATGTTTCACCCAACATACACCAACATGTTTCACCCAACATACACCAACATGTTTCACCCAACATACACCAATATGTTTCACCCAACATACACCGACATGTTTCCCCCAACATCCACCAACATATTTCACCCAACATCCACCAACATATTTCACCCAACATCCACCAACATGTTTCACCCAACATACACCATGTTTCACCCAACATACACCGACATGTTTCACCCAACATACACCGACATGTTTCACCCAACATCCACCAACATGTTTCACCCAACATACACCATGTTTCACCCAACATACACCGACATGTTTCACCCAACATACAAAGCTACGGAGACAGAATTCGACGGTCTCTGTCAGTGGGGTGCTGCTTTCTACTTGGGTGGGGGACCTCAATGACACCCCCCCTCCAACACTCCGTGGGGCAAGGGAGGGGGCAGGGGAGGGGGAAGGGGAGGGGGCAGGGGAGGGGTGAAGGAGGAGACGGAAGGAGGGAAACCACAAAAAATAAATAAACAGCTGACCTCCCTCCCTTCCCTCCCTGAATCACTGCCCCTCCCTGAATCGCTGCCCCTCCCTGAATCACTCCCCCTCCCTGAATCATTTCCCCCTCCCTGAATCACTTCTTCCTGAATCCCCCTGCCCTCCCTGAATCACCCTCCCTTCCTTCCTTCAATCACCATCACCTACATGTTTGCTTGCGTTTAAAATACGCTTTCTAGTTGCTGGGGTTGCAATAAGAGAGAAACTAAGAGGCCACAGCAAGACCCCAGGTAGCAACAACAAGACCCTAGGTAGCAACAACAAGACCCCAGGCAGCAACAACAAGACCCCAGGCAGCAACAACAAGACCCCAGGTAGCAACAACAATACCCCAGGTAGCAACAACAAGACCCCAGGTAGCAACAACAAGACCCCAGGTAGCAACAAGACCCCAAGCAGCAACAAGACCCCAGGCAGCAACAAGACCCCAAGCAGCAACAACAAGACCCCAGGTAGCAACAACAAGACCCCAGGTAGCAACAACAAGACCCCAGGCAGCAACAACAAGACCCCAGGTAGCAACAACAAGACCCCAGGTAGCAACAACAAGACCCCAGGTAGCAACAACAATACCCCAGGTAGCAACAACAAGACCCCAGGTAGCAACAACAAGACCCCAGGTAGCAACAAGACCCCAGGCAGCAACAAGACCCCAGGTAGCAACAAGACCCCAGGTAGCAACAACAAGACCACAGGCAGCAACAACAAGACCCCAGGTAGCAACAACAAGACCCCAGGTAGCAACAACAAGAGCACAGGCAGCAACAACAAGACCCCAGGTAGCAACAACAAGACCACAGGCAGCAACAACAAGACCCCAGGCAGCAACAACAAGACCCCAGGTAGCAACAAGACCCCAGGTAGCAACAAGACCCCAGGCAGCAACAACAAGACCCCAGGTAGCAACAAGACCCCAGGTAGCAACAACAAGACCCCAGGTAGCAACAAGACCCCAAGCAGCAACAAGACCCCGGGCAGCAACAACAAGACCCCAAGTAGCAAGAACAAGACCCCAAGCAGCAACAAGACCCCAGGCAGCAACAACAAGACCCCAGGCAGCAACAACAAGACCCCAGGTAGCAACAAGACCCCAAGCAGCAACAAGACCCCAGGTAGCAACAACAAGACCCCAGGTAGCAACAAGACCCCAGGCAGCAACAACAAGACCCCAGGTAGCAACAACAAGACCCCAGGTAGCAACAAGACCCCAAGCAGCAACAAGACCCCAGGTAGCAACAACAAGACCCGAAGCAGCAACAAGACCCCAGGCAGCAACAACAAGACCCCAGACAGCAACAACAAGACCCCAGGCAGCAACAACAAGACCTCAGGTAGCAACAACAAGACCCCAGGCAGCAACAACAAGACCCCAGGCAGCAACAACAAGACCCCAGGCAGCAACAAGACCCCAGGCTGCAGCACATTGCTGATGTATCCAATTTTACTAAAGTAAATACTGCTGCTCTTCCTTCTCTCTCTCTTCAGTTAATTCAGAGAACACAACTTGACTGCCTTGCTCTCACCTGTCTCTCAGAGAACACAACTTGACTGCCTTGCTCTCACCTGTCTCTCAGAGAACACAACTTGACTGCCTTGCTCTCACCTGTCTCTCAGAGAACACAACTTGACTGCCTTGCTCTCACCTGTCTCTCAGAGAACACAACTTGACTGCCTTGCTCTCACCTGTCTCTCAGAGAACACAACTTGACTGCCTTGCTCTCACCTGTCTCTCAGAGAACACAACTTGACTGCCTTGCTCTCACCTGTCTCTCAGAGAACACAACTTGACCTCCTTGCTCTCACCTGTCTCTCAGAGAGCACAACTTGACTTCCTTGCTCTCACCTGTCTCTCAGAGAGCACAACTTGACTTCCTTGCTCTCACCTGTCTCTCAGAGAGCACAACTTGACCTCCTTGCTCTCACCTGTCTCTCAGAGAGCACAACTTGACTTCCTTGCTCTCACCTGTCTCTCAGAGAGCACAACTTGACCTCCTTGCTCTCACCTGTCTCTCAGAGAGCACAACTTGACCTCCTTGCTCTCACCTGTCTCTCAGAGAGCACAACTTGACTTCCTTGCTCTCACCTGTCTCTCAGAGAGCACAACTTGACCTCCTTGCTCTCACCTGTCTCTCAGAGAGCACAACTTGACCTCCTTGCTCTCACCTGTCTCTCAGAGAGCACAACTTGACCTCCTTGCTCTCACCTGTCTCTCAGAGAGCACAACTTGACCTCCTTGCTCTCACCTGTCTCTCAGAGAGCACAACTTGACCTCCTTGCTCTCACCTGTCTCTCAGAGAACACAACTTGACCTCCTTGCTCTCACCTGTCTCTCAGAGAGCACAACTTGACCTCCTTGCTCTCACCTGTCTCTCAGAGAGCACAACTTGACCTCCTTGCTCTCACCTGTCTCTCAGAGAGCACAACTTGACCTCCTTGCTCTCACCTGTCTCTCAGAGAACACAACTTGACCTCCTTGCTCTCACCTGTCTCTCAGAGAACACAACTTGACCTCCTTGCTCTCACCTGTCTCTCAGAGAACACAACTTGACCTCCTTGCTCTCACCTGTCTCTCAGAGAGCACAACTTGACCTCCTTGCTCTCACCTGTCTCTCAGAGAGCACAACTTGACCTCCTTGCTCTCACCTGTCTCTCAGAGAGCACAACTTGACCTCCTTGCTCTCACCTGTCTCTCAGAGAACACAACTTGACCTCCTTGCTCTCACCTGTCTCTCAGAGAACACAACTTGACTTCCTTGCTCTCACCTGTCTCTCAGAGAACACAACTTGACCTCCTTGCTCTCACCTGTCTCTCAGAGAGCACAACTTGACCTCCTTGCTCTCACCTGTCTCTCAGAGAACACAACTTGACCTCCTTGCTCTCACCTGTCTCTCAGAGAACACAACTTGACCTCCTTGCTCTCACCTGTCTCTCAGAGAGCACAACTTGACCTCCTTGCTCTCACCTGTCTCTCAGAGAACACAACTTGACCTCCTTGCTCTCACCTGTCTCTCAGAGAACACAACTTGACCTCCTTGCTCTCACCTGTCTCTCAGAGAGCACAACTTGACCTCCTTGCTCTCACCTGTCTCTCAGAGAGCACAACTTGACCTCCTTGCTCTCACCTGTCTCTCAGAGAACACAACTTGACCTCCTTGCTCTCACCTGTCTCTCAGAGAGCACAACTTGACCTCCTTGCTCTCACCTGTCTCTCAGAGAGCACAACTTGACCTCCTTGCTCTCACCTGTCTCTCAGAGAACACAACTTGACCTCCTTGCTCTCACCTGTCTC
>NC_091296.1:72751787-72756787 GCF_038502225.1 Cherax quadricarinatus | reverse complement strand
TCGAAGCTAAAGAATTTTCTGTCATTATCTAAATGAGTCTCACATCGGTTATCTTCCGGTATGGCACCAACAGTCTGATCGATCAGGCCAGAACCGGGAGGCCTGGTCTGGGATCGGGTCGAGGGGAGGATGAGGGAAAAGGAAGTTACCCCCCCTTCCTCCCGACATCGACGCAAAGTAGATGGAAGGCCAGGTGAATCTAGCTTAATCTAACCTAATCTGACATAACTTGGCACGACCTAATCAGACCTATCCTAACCTAGAATAATACATATCTAAATGCTGTCGTTATAAAGATGGGGAAGGAACAGATGGAGTGCACTACGTGGGGAAATGAACGTAGTACCTGCGTGGTTATGAAGAGGTTTGACCTTTAAGTGGGTCGCTACACACACTTTTGAAGGTCACGAGGGTGTGAGTGCCTTCGTTAACTGCTCAACGAGTGCCAGGTCTGAGGAGGTCGTTAGCCAGCCTCGAGAACACTCTACACTCAACCAAGGCAAAAATCTACTCGGGCAGAAAGTCCGGGAGAAAAATATACGAGGAAAAAAAGTCGAGGAAACACCCGAAGAGGGAAAAAAATCGAATGAATAACCTAAATTTATTTTATGGCGGGGAAGCACTAAACCCGTAAAGGTTGCACAGCGTCTGCGAGACGGGAATTAGGTTTGATCCAAGGAACAAGAAGGCATCTCCAGTTCCATGGTTTAAGAGCTCGTCACTAACATTAAAGCACTACCACTTAACACTGAAACATATATATATATATATATATATATATATATATATATATATATATATAGATATATATATATATATATATATATATATATATATATATATATATATATATATATATATATATATATATATATGCAATAAGATCACAGTAAACAGGTGATTTCAAAATATGCAAAACAACCACTCTGAAAGAATAGAGAAATTCCAAGCGCTTTCGTGACTACTCACATTATCAAGGAACTATGTTCCTTGATAATGTGAGTAGTCACGAAAGCGCTTGGAATTTCTCTATTCTTTCAGAGTGGTTGTTTTGCATATATATATATATATATATATATATATATATATATATATATATATATATATATATATATATATATATATATGTCGTGCCGAATATGTAAAACTGGTCAATTAGCAAGAACTCATTTAAAATTAAGTTCTTTCTGAGATTTTTTCTTATACGTTTAAATTATTATTATTATTATAATCAAGGGGGAAGCACTAAACCCGGAGGATTATACAGCGTCTGGGAGGGGATGTGGAAGGCATTCAGGCTTAATTCGGGGAACTGGAGCACATATCCAATTCCCTAAATCAAGAGCCCCTCACCAACATCAAGGAACCTTCCTTGAGGGGTTATATGTTTAAAGATATAAATATTTTTTTTTTCATTAACGTTAATGTAAATTTTTTTAATTTTGCACCAAAAGAATCTTAGAAAACTTACCTAACCTTATTATAACAAGAGCAGTTTATTTTAGCCTAACCCAACAAAATATATATTAAATACGTTTACAATAATTTAGTACTAAACAAACACAAATAAATATTTTTTTTTTCGTTAGGTTCAGAATGATTTTGGCGAAATTATTGCATACACAAATTTTCACTTGTCCTATATGGCAAGATGAGCGTTGCTATTTAAGCCAAGATCGCAAGTTCTGCCTATTCGGCACGACACACACACACACACACACACACACACACACACACACACACACATATATATATATATATATATATATATATATATATGATTAAATTTCGATTTTTTTTTTTACTCCCATAACCCGGCCTTAGGCTAGGTTCGTCTGTTGCTCGCCTTGTCAACCAGGTTTTTGCTAATGGCGGCCAACTGGCCCACATATCCATCACAGCCTGGTTGATCTGGCACCTGGTGAAGATACTTGTCCAGTTTCCTCTTGAAGACTTCTACACTTGTTCTAGCAGTGTTTCTAATATCTTCTGGTAAGATGTTTAGTAGTGTGGGACAACGGATGCTGATACAATGTTCCCTAATTTTGCCCACGGTGCCTCTGCTTTTCCTTGGGTATATTTCGCACTTCCTCCCATAACTTTCACTCCAGTATGTTGCTATGGCAGTGTGCAGACTTGTCACAAGGCTCTTAAGTAATTTTCAGGTATATTAAAACAGGATATTAAAACAGTGAATATATATTTAGGACTTCAAAGTGTTCCAAGTAATTTAAATGCTTTATTGGTTCTATGCGGGACGTAAACGATCTCTGCATCTGTTCCTGAACGGAGCCGGCAACACTGAGCAATATTCCAAATCAGAACACAATCGATTTGAAGTGTCACCATTAACACTATTTACCTTGTTTTGAAAGTTCTCATTATCCACCCTGTCATCTTCCTGGCTGTCGTGAAAATGGTCTTATTGTGTTCTTTGAAAGAAAGGTCAGTTGACATAATTACTCCCAGGTCTTTCACTTTTTCCTTTCGTTCAACTTAATGATTCTCTAGAGTTTTGTAAACAGTGTCCCTTCTTCGAAGTCAAGTGGAGTTGGAGTTATATCAGAGATTAGGAGGATGACTCCAGTATTATGAGACTCGTTCATGAAGAACCCATTTTAATCGTCAATCATAAGTACGTTTAATATGTAGGTAGAGAGTTAAGGCTTCCCCATCTAATAAATGTCACAGTTATGCTGGTATATCTCATTCATTCTCATTCTCCTTCCCCTTCTCCCTCCCTCTCTCTCTCTCTCTCTCTCTCTCTCTCTCTCTCTCTCTCTCTCTCTCTCTATCTCTCGAACGGAAACTAAATAAATTATTTATGTAAACGTTAATAAAACAGGACAAACGTTTTTTTACGAGGGATTAAAACTTTTTATATCTGGAGTAAAGTTGTAATGAAAGTAGTGAGGGGTGGGCCCCTAGGTGAGGGCCCTCTGAGGGTGGGCCTCTAGGTGAGGGCCCTCTGAGGGTGGGCCTCTAGGTGAGGGCCCTCTGAGGGTGGGCCCCTAGGTGAGGGCCCTCTGAGGGTGGGCCTCTAGGTGAGGGCCCTCTGAGGGTGGGCCCCTAGGTGAGGGCCCTCTGAGGGTGGGCCTCTAGGTGAGGGCCCTCTGAGGGTGGGCCTCTAGGTGAGGGCCCTCTGAGGGTGGGCCCCTAGGTGAGGGCCCTCTGAGGGTGGGCCTCTAGGTGAGGGCCCTCTGAGGGTGGGCCCCTAGGTGAGGGCCCTCTGAGGGTGGGCCTCTAGGTGAGGGCCCTCTGAGGGTGGGCCCCTAGGTGAGGGCCCTCTGAGGGTGGGCCTCTAGGTGAGGGCCCTCTGAGGGTGGGCCCCTAGGTGAGGGCCCTCTGAGGGTGGGCCTCTAGGTGAGGGCCCTCTGAGGGTGGGCCTCTAGGTGAGGGCCCTCTGAGGGTGGGCCCCTAGGTGAGGGCCCTCTGAGGGTGGGCCTCTAGGTGAGGGCCCTCTGAGGGTGGGCCTCTAGGTGAGGGCCCTCTGAGGGTGGGCCTCTAGGTGAGGGCCCTCTGAGGGTGGGCCCCTAGGTGAGGGCCCTCTGAGGGTGGGCCTCTAGGTGAGGGCCCTCTGAGGGTGGGCCTCTAGGTGAGGGCCCTCTGAGGGTGGGCCTCTAGGTGAGGGCCCTCTGAGGGTGGGCCTCTAGGTGAGGGCCCTCTGAGGGTGCGCCTCTAGGTGAGGGCCCTCTGAGGGTGGGCCCCTAGGTGAGGACCCTCTGAGGGTGGGCCTCTAGGTGAGGGCCCTCTGAGGGTGGGCCTCTAGGTGAGAGCCCTCTGAGGGTGGGCCTCTAGGTGAGGGCCCTCTGAGGGTGGGCCTCTAGGTGAGGGCCCTCTGAGGGTGGGCCTCTAGGTGAGGGCCCTCTGAGGGTGGGCCTCTAGGTGAGGGCCCTCTGAGGGTGGGCCTCTAGGTGAGGGCCCTCTGAGGGTGGGCCCCTAGGTGAGGGCCTTCTGAGGGTGGGCCTCTAGGTACGGGTCCTCTGAGGGTAGGCCTCTAGGTGAGGGCCCTCTGAGGGTGGGCCTCTAGGTGAGGGCCCTCTGAGGGTGGGTCTCTAGGTGAGGGCCCTCTGAGGGTAGGCCTCTAGGTGAGGGCCCTCTGAGGGTGGGCCTCTAGGTGAGGGCCCTCTGAGGGTGGGCCTCTAGGTGAGGGCCCTCTGAGGGTGGGCCTCTAGGTGAGGGCCCTCTGAGGGTGGGCCTCTAGGTGAGGGCCCTCTGAGGGTGGGCCTCTAGGTGAGGGCCCTCTGAGGGTGGGGTGAGGGCCTCTAGGTGAGGGCCCTCTGAGGGTGGGCCTCTAGGTGAGGGCCCTCTGAGGGTGGGCCTCTAGGTGAGGGCCCTCTGAGGGTGGGCCTCTAGGTGAGGGCCTTCTGAGGGTGGGCCTCTAGGTGAGGGCCCTCTGAGGGTGGGCCCTCTGAGGGTGGGCCCTCTGAGGGTGGGCCTCTAGGTGAGGGCCCTCTGAGGGTGGGCCTCTAGGTGAGGGCCCTCTGAGGGTGGGCCTCTAGGTGAGGGCCCTCTGAGGGTGGGCCTCTAGGTGAGGGCCCTCTGAGGGTGGGCCTCTAGGTGAGGGCCCTCTGAGGGTGGGCCTCTAGGTGAGGGCCTGCTGAGGGTGGGCCTCTAGGTGAGGGCCCTCTGAGGGTGGGCCTCTAGGTGAGGGCCCTCTGAGGGTGGGCCTCTAGGTGAGGGCCCTCTGAGGGTGGGCCTCTAGGTGAGGGCCCTCTGAGGGTGGGCCTCTAGGTGAGGGCCCTCTGAGGGTGGGCCTCTAGGTGAGGGCCCTCTGAGGGTGGGCCTCTAGGTGAGGGCCCTCTGAGGGTGGGCCTCTAGGTGAGGGCCCTCTGAGGGTGGGCCTCTAGGTGAGGGCCCTCTGAGGGTGGGCCTCTAGGTGAGGGCCCTCTGAGGGTGGGCCTCTAGGTGAGGGCCCTCTGAGGGTGGGCCTCTAGGTGAGGGCCCTCTGAGGGTGGGCCTCTAGGTGAGGGCCCTCTGAGGGTGGGCCTCTAGGTGAG
>NC_091296.1:72601787-72746787 GCF_038502225.1 Cherax quadricarinatus | reverse complement strand
ATATAAATGTTTATTTACTCTATGTGAGCCGTAACTGATTTCTGTATCAGTTCCACTTCTGATATTTTTCCTGCCCTGGAAGGAGCCGTCAACACTGAACAGTACTTTAAAAGAGAGTACCAGCAATTTGAAAGGTGTCACCACTGGCACTATTTTCCTTGTTTTGTAAGTATGTGAATCAGTAACTACCCACGCCACTATAACCATCACTATTCACTCATATAATTACCACTATCGCGTAATTACCAATACCAGAACCACTGCAACTTATACCACCACCTCAGTAACTGTGGGGGAGGTGGAAAGGAAAATGACTCACAGTGGCTGCCATAAAGAGCAAGCTGGTCCCTTTACGAACAGTATATAACATTATATATTAATGTATGGTGGCAATGTGTAGTGTGGGCGAGGAGGGTTGATTGTTGTGTGAGTGAGGATGATTGTGTGGTGACAACCAGGCTTGTTACTGTGCTCACAACCTGGACTCTCACAATAATGTACATGGTGTGTGTTTTTTTACGGGGTGCAAGGGTAAACCAGGGAAAGGCCTCGCTCCCAAAAGTTCCACTCAGTGTTTCACCACATGATGTAGGTTCCACTCAGTGTTTCATCACATGATGTAGGCTCCACTCAGTGTTTCATCACATGATGTAGGTTCCACTCAGTGTTTCACCACATGATGTAGGCTCCACTCAGTGTTTCACCACATGATGTAGGCTCCACTCAGTGTTTCACCACATGATGTAGGTTCCACTCAGTGTTTCATCACATGATGTAGGCTCCACTCAGTGTTTCACCACATGATGTAGGTTCCACTCAGTGTTTCACCACATGATGTAGGTTCCACTCAGTGTTTCATCACATGATGTAGGCTCCACTCAGTGTTTCATCACATGATGTAGGCTCCACTCAGTGTTTCATCACATGATGTAGGTTCCACTCAGTGTTTCACCACATGATGTAGGCTCCACTCAGTGTTTCACCACATGATGTAGGCTCCACTCAGTGTTTCATCACATGATGTAGGTTCCACTCAGTGTTTCATCACATGATGTAGGCTCCACTCAGTGTTTCACAACATGATGTAGGTTCCACTCAGTGTTTCATCACATGATGTAGGCTCCACTCAGTGTTTCACCACATGATGTAGGTTCCACTCAGTGTTTCATCACATGATGTAGGCTCCACTCAGTGTTTCACCACATGATGTAGGTTCCACTCAGTGTTTCATCACATGATGTAGGCTCCACTCAGTGTTTCATCACATGATGTAGGTTCCACTCAGTGTTTCATCACATGATGTAGGCTCCACTCAGTGTTTCATCACATGATGTAGGCTCCACTCAGTGTTTCATCACATGATGTAGGTTCCACTCAGTGTTTCACCACATGATGTAGGTTCCACTCAGTGTTTCATCACATGATGTAGGCTCCACTCAGTGTTTCACCACATGATGTAGGTTCCACTCAGTGTTTCACCACATGATGTAGGTTCCACTCAGTGTTTCACCACATGATGCAGGCTCACGTAAGGACACGTGTTACTTGTATGAAATACCTCCCTTGTTCCCCCACTTCCTCTCTCTCTCTCTCTCTCTCTCTCTCTCTCTCTCTCTCTCTCTCTCTCTCTCTCTCTCTCTCTCTCTCTCTCTCGGTCACTGCACGATATCATTACTCCCTGACACTGCCTGACGCTCCACCACAGGTGAGTGCTTCACTTTGAGGATAATCTATCGACCTTGATGCTTGAGGTTATGAGGACGCTGTTGAGAACGAAGAGGAGAAGGAAGAAGTAATCTCCCCCTTCCCAGGCCCGTCCCTCACCCCCCTCACTCCAACATGGTCCACAACATCCTGCACGATGGAACATGACAGTGCAACATGACTACCTTTTGTTCCCACAGTATAACTATCATAGCACCACACACACACACACACACACACACACACACACACACACACACACACACACACACACACACACACACACACACACACACACACACACACACACACATACACAGTCACACAGAAAGTGGAAGGGGAAACTTATGAACAAGAACACCGGAGAAAAAAAGTGATTGAAAATATCATGATAGCAATAGGAGAGGATGACACGACCCAGTTGACAAATTTTCGGAGAATTGGGTGGTTTGTAAGTGGAAAAAAACGGCCAAAGTGATTTTCAAGGCAGAATCCGCTCGAAACAGGATCCTGTAGGCGAAAGCACGACTAAGGGACAAACCGAACTACCGGAGAATGTACCTCGACCGAGACAGAACACATGAAGAAAGGAGGACGCTGAAAGAGAGGGTACAAAGATGCAAGGAGGACCGAGAAGCAATGGGAAAGATGAGCAGGAGAACCCAGACCCACGTGGAAGAGCAAACACAACCTCCTCCAGAACCAACCACAAAAGGAATCCAACCACGGCAATCCCAATGCAACCAAACAATCTAAACCAAAACCCCCCACACTGTACCCTCCGTCACACCCCCTCATCACAAACCCCACCCCCACATCAACCCCCCATAGGCCCTCTGCCCCCATCCCCCATCACAAACCCTACCCCACAGCAAACCCCCCACAGGCCCCCACCAGCGCTCCTGCTTCCCCCAACCCCACCATTCTCCCCGGACTACAGTTTTAGAAAAGTTGAAGGTTTGGTATACAAACACGGATGGAAAAACAAATAAATGTGAGGAGTGGTATGAAAGAATCAAGGCGACGTCCCCAGACGTCATAACAGTCACAGAAACGAAACTCACTGGGATAACAGATATCAGATCCTGAGGAAAGACAAAAGGAGCAGAGGGGAGGAGGGGGTTGCACTGCTCATTAAAAACTGATGAGGATTTGAGGAAATAGAAGGAATGGACGAGATTGGAGAAAGGGATTACATAGTAGGTACAATTCAGTCTGGGGGATATAAGGTAGTTATTGTAGTGATGTATAACCCACCACAGAACTGCAGGAGGCCAAAAGAGGAATATGAAGAGAGCAACAGAGCAATGGTGGACACACTAACTGAGGTGGCCAGAAGAGCTCACTCAAGTAGAGCAAAGTTACTGGTTATGGGTGATTTCAACCACTGGGAGATTGATTGGGAAAACCTGAAGCCACATGAGGGTCCCAAAACATGGAGAGCCAAGATGATGGATGTGGTACTGGAAAACCTCATGCATCAACATGTGAGGGACACAACCAGAGAGAGAGGGGAGGATGAACCAGCAAGACTGGACCTTGACTAGCTCGCACATTGAGGATATCACATATGAATACATAGTAGAGTTACAAGTGGAGAAGGTAACAGGAGTAGAATGGGAAAAGCCAAACTACAAAAGGGAGTCCTACACAGATATGAGGAACTTCCTGCAGGAGGGTCAGTGAGAAAGAGAATTAGTAGAAAAGTCAGTAATCGAAATGATGGACTACGTAACAACAAAATGCAAGGAGGCAGAGGAAAGGCTTGTTCCCAAGGCCAGCAGAAATAATGGAAAGACCAGAACGAGCCCTTGGTTTACCCGAACGGAAAAAGTACAGAAGGCAAAGGACCCAGGAAAATAAAGACATTAGTCGAAGAGCCAGAAACGAGTATGTACAGATAAGGAAGGAGACCCAGCGACAGTACGAAAACAATATAGCATCGAAAGTCAAGTCTGACTCGAAACTGCTGTATAGCCACATCAGGAGGAAGACAACAGTCAAGGACCAGGTAATCAGGCTGAGGAAATAAGGTGGGGAGCTCACAAGAAACGACCAAAAAGTATGTGAGGAGCTCAACACGAGATATAAGGAAGTATTTACAGTAGAGACAGTAAGAACTCTGGGAAGACAGAACAGAGGGGTACACCAACAAAGGATATACCAACAAGTGTTAGATGAAACACTCACAACCGAGGAGGAGGTGAAGAAGCTGCTAAGTGACCTTGATACCTCAAAGGCGGTGGGACTGGACATCTATCCGTGGGTCCTTAGAGACGGAGCAGAGACGCTATGTGTGCCAATAACCACAATTTTCAACACATCCCTTGAAACTGGGCAACTACCTGAGGTATGGAAGACGGCAAATGTAGTCCCCATTTTTAAGACAGGAAACAGAAACGAGGCACTAAACTACAGACTAGTGTCACTGATGTGTATACTATGCAAAGTCATGAAGAAGATTATCAGGAGGAGAGTGGTAGCGCACCTGGAACGGAACAAGATTATAAACGACAACCGCCACAGATTCATGGAATGCAAATCCTGTGTCACAAACCTACTGGAGTTTTATGACAAGGTAACAGAAGTAAGACAAGAGAGAGGGGGAGGGGTTGACTGCCTTTTATTGGACTGCAAGGCCCCTGACACAGTTCCTCACAAGAGATTAGTTCAGAAGCTAGAGGATCAAGCACCTATAACAGGAAGGGCATTGCAGTGGATCAGAGAATACCTGACAGGGAGGCAACGAATCATGGTACATGACGAGGTATCATAGTGGGCGCCTGTGATGAGCGGGGTCCCACAGGGGTCAGTCCTAGGATCTGTGCTATGTTTGGTATATGTGAATGACATGATGGAAGGATAGACTCAGAAGTGTCCCTGTTCACAGATGATGTGAAGTTAATGAAGAGAATTAAATCTGCTGAGGATCAGGTAGGACTACAAAGAGACCTGGACAGATGGGCATATGGGCGCCTGGCAAACCTGAGAATAGCGTTCCGATACCTCAGTAAGGAATCGTTCAAGGCTCTGTACACAGTGTACGTCAGGCCCATACTGGAGTATGCAGCACCAGTTTAGAGCCCACACCTGGTCAAGCATGTCAAGAAATTAGAGAAAGTGCAAAGGTTTGCAACAAGACTAGTTCCATAGCTAAGGGGAATGTCATACGAAGAAAGGTTAAGGGAAATCGGCCTGACGACACTGGAGGACAGGAGGGTTAGGGGAGACATAATAACGACATACAAAATACTGTGAGGAACAGATAAGGTGGGCAGAGACAGGATGTTCCAGAGAGGGGACACAGACACAAGGGGTCACAACTAGAAGTTGAAGACTCAGATGAGTCAAAGGGATGTTAGGAAGTATTTCTTCAGTCATATAGTCAGGGAGTGGCATAGTCTGGCAAGTGATGTAGTGGAGGCAGGAACCATACATAGTTTTAAGACGAGGTATGATAAAGCTCGTGGAGCAGGGAGAGAGAGGACCTAGAAGCGACCAGTGAAGAGGCGGGGCCAGGCGCTGAATCTCGATCCCTGCAACCACAATTAGGCGAGTACACACACACACAATAGGAAGTGATGTAGTGGAGGCAGGATCCATTCATAGCTTTAAGGAGAGGTATGATAAAGCTCATGGAGCGGGAAGAGTGACCGAGTAGCGACCAGTGAAGACGCGGGGTCAGGAGCTGTGATTCGACTCCTGCAACTACAAGTAGGTGGGTGAGTACATACACGCATGCATATACAACAGGCCTAGTGTCCAATCGACATATTCCTAGGACAAAATAGTAACAAACACAAACCAACACCACATATAGGTGAGTATAACAGATGACAGTGTGTATATATATATATATATATATATATATATATATATATATATATATATATATATAATAATAATAAGGTGTATATCCTCCTCCTCCTCCTCCTCCTCCTCCCTTCTTTTCTTCTACTTCCTCTTTTTGCACCTCATTATCGTCTCGCTCCTCCTTCATTACTGACGGACGGTTGTTCTGAACACGTATCAAGTGCAGGCCAAGAAGAGCCAAGGAGCAGAGCTCAACCCTGCAGAAACGTCTAGATTAACGCATCTAAGATAATAATCACACATCAAATGGATCTAGAATGAAAGTTGGTTGAACGGTTAATGGGGTTTCAATCTTATCAACTACACGAGGGTTATGAAGGCTGCATGGCATCTGTCCATCACCAGTCAAGAATATTTTAATACCTATAATAGGGATTAAAGTCTCAGTGTATCTACACTGAGAGACACTCTTCAACACCCTCCTTCATGCATGACGGGGATCACCGTCAACCTCCTGCCTCTCCAACACGAAACTTGACAGAGTCCTCAAATCAGTTCCTGATTAGCTGCGTTGTGGTGCATACGTGGAGGGTAACAACAGCTTGACTGATCAAGACAACCAGAAGGCTTGGTCTGGGACCGCGCAGCGAGGGTGGTCACCTTTCGAAGCAGCTATAGGTAACCTACAGGCAACCACTAGAGAGAGAGAGAGAGAGAGAGAGAGAGAGAGAGAGAGAGAGAGAGAGAGAGAGAGAGAGAGAGAGAGAGAGAGAGAGCCATACCTGAGGGTATCAAAGGTAGGGCAGCTTAGGAAAGTTAAGTCTGCCGTAAATACTGAGACCATCCCAAGATGTTCTTGCTGCTGGCCAGAGTTAGAGTTAATCCTCAGACTGTGGAAGAGGTGGTGGAGAGGTGTGTAGGGGAGTTGGGGGGTGTATGGAGGAGGTGGTGGAGAGGTGTGTAGGGGAGGAGGGGGGTGTATGGAGGAGGTGGTGGGGTGTGTGTGGGAGAGGGGGTGGACGACTGTGTGGGAGAGGGGGTGAGGGGAGTGTATGGGGGAGGTGGCGGGGTGTGGGCAGGGGGGTGGTGGAGGGGTGCGGGTGGGGGAGGTGGTGGGCGAATGTGTGGGTTACACTCAAAGAAAATGGATGAAGAGGAGAAGTGCAGAAATTAAAGAAACGAAGGAATAACAATAACATATCTTTATTTACTACAAGTACTTGTACAAGGTATACAGTCCTAGCTGACACCAGTAACATACTACTACAAGTACTTGTACAAGGTATACAGTCCTAGCTGACACCAGTGACATACTACTACAAGTACATGTACAAGGTATACAGTCGTAGCTGACACCAGTGACATACTACAAGTACATGTACAAGGTATACAGTCGTAGCTGACACCAGTGACATACTACTACAAGTACATGTACAAGGTATACAGTCCTAGCTGACACCAGTGACATACTACTACATGTACATGTACAAGGTATACAGTCGTAGCTGACACCAGTGACATACTACTACAAGTACATGTACAAGGTATACAGTCCTAGCTGACACCAGTGACATACTACTACAAGTACATGTACAAGGTATACAGTCGTAGCTGACACCAGTGACATACTACTACATGTACATGTACAAGGTATACAGTCCTAGCTGACACCAGTGACATACTACTACAAGTACATGTACAAGGTATACAGTCCTAGCTGACACCAGTGACATACTACTACAAGTACATGTACAAGGTATACACTCCTAGCTGACACCAGTGACATACTACTACAAGTACATGTACAAGGTATACAGTCCTAGCTGACACCAGTAACATACTACTACAAGTACTTGTACAAGGTATACAGTCCTAGCTGACACCAGTGACATACTACTACAAGTACTTGTACAAGGTATACAGTCCTAGCTGACACCAGTGACATACTACTACAAGTACATGTACAAGGTATACAGTCCTAGCTGACACCAGTGACATACTACTACATGTACATGTACAAGGTATACAGTCCTAGCTGACACCAGTGACATACTACTACAAGTACATGTACAAGGTATACAGTCCTAGCTGACACCAGTGACATACTACTACAAGTACATGTACAAGGTATACAGTCCTAGCTGACACCAGTGACATACTACTACAAGTACATGTACAAGGTATACAGTCCTAGCTGACACCAGTGACATACTACTACATGTACATGTACAAGGTATACAGTCCTAGCTGACACCAGTGACATACTACTACATGTACATGTACAAGGTATACAGTCCTAGCTGACACCAGTGACATACTACTACATGTACATGTACAAGGTATACAGTCCTAGCTGACACCAGTGACATACTACTACATGTACATGTACAAGGTATACAGTCCTAGCTGACACCAGTGACATACTACTACATGTACATGTACAAGGTATACAGTCCTAGCTGACACCAGTGACATACTACTACATGTACATGTACAAGGTATACAGTCCTAGCTGACACCAGTGACATACTACTACAAGTACATGTACAAGGTATACAGTCCTAGCTGACACCAGTAACATACTACTACAAGTACATGTACAAGGTATACAGTCCTAGCTGACACCAGTGACATACTACTACAAGTACATGTACAAGGTATACAGTCCTAGCTGACACCAGTAACATACTACTACAAGTACATGTACAAGGTATACAGTCCTAGCTGACACCAGTGACATACTACTACATGTACATGTACAAGGTATACAGTCCTAGCTGACACCAGTGACATACTACTACAAGTACATGTACAAGGTATACAGTCCTAGCTGACACCAGTGACATACTACTACATGTACATGTACAAGGTATACAGTCCTAGCTGACACCAGTGACATACTACTACATGTACAAGGTATACAGTCCTAGCTGACACCAGTGACATACTACTACATGTACATGTACAAGGTATACAGTCCTAGCTGACACCAGTGACATACTACTACATGTACAAGGTATACAGTCCTAGCTGACACCAGTGACATACTACTACATGTACATGTACAAGGTATACAGTCCTAGCTGACACCAGTGACATACTACTACAAGTACATGTACAAGGTATACAGTCGTAGCTGACACCAGTGACATACTACTACAAGTACTTGTACAAGGTATACAGTCCTAGCTGACACCAGTGACATACTACTACATGTACATGTACAAGGTATACAGTCCTAGCTGACACCAGTGACATACTACTACATGTACATGTACAAGGTATACAGTCCTAGCTGACACCAGTGACATACTACTACATGTACATGTACAAGGTATACAGTCCTAGCTGACACCAGTGACATACTACTACATGTACAAGGTATACAGTCCTAGCTGACACCAGTGACATACTACTACAAGTACATGTACAAGGTATACAGTCGTAGCTGACACCAGTGACATACTACTACAAGTACTTGTACAAGGTATACAGTCCTAGCTGACACCAGTGACATACTACTACATGTACATGTACAAGGTATACAGTCCTAGCTGACACCAGTGACATACTACTACATGTACATGTACAAGGTATACAGTCCTAGCTGACACCAGTGACATACTACTACATGTACATGTACAAGGTATACAGTCCTAGCTGACACCAGTGACATACTACTACATGTACATGTACAAGGTATACAGTCCTAGCTGACACCAGTGACATACTACTACAAGTACATGTACAAGGTATACAGTCGTAGCTGACACCAGTGACATACTACTACAAGTACTTGTACAAGGTATACAGTCCTAGCTGACACCAGTGACATACTACTACATGTACATGTACAAGGTATACAGTCCTAGCTGACACCAGTGACATACTACTACATGTACATGTACAAGGTATACAGTCCTAGCTGACACCAGTGACCTACTACATGTACATGTACAAGGTATACAGTCCTAGCTGACACCAGTGACATACTACTACATGTACATGTACAAGGTATACAGTCCTAGCTGACACCAGTGACATACTACATGTACATGTACAAGGTATACAGTCCTAGCTGACACCAGTGACATACTACTGCAAGTACATGTACAAGGTATACAGTCCTAGCTGACACCAGTGACATACTACTACAAGTACTTGTACAAGGTATACAGTCCTAGCTGACACCAGTGACATACTACTACAAGTACTTGTACAAGGTATACAGTCGTAGCTGACACCAGTGACATACTACTACAAGTACTTGTACAAGGTATGCAGTCCTAGCTGACACCAGTGACATACTACTACATGTACATGTACAAGGTATACAGTCCTAGCTGACACCAGTGACATACTACTACAAGTACATGTACAAGGTATACAGTCGTAGCTGACACCAGTGACATACTACTACAAGTACTTGTACAAGGTATACAGTCCTAGCTGACACCAGTGACATACTACTACATGTACATGTACAAGGTATGCAGTCCTAGCTGACACCAGTGACATACTACTACATGTACATGTACAAGGTATACAGTCCTAGCTGACACCAGTGACATACTACTACAAGTACATGTACAAGGTATACAGTCGTAGCTGACACCAGTGACATACTACTACAAGTAATTGTACAAGGTATACAGTTCTAGCTGACACCAGTGACATACTACTACAAGTACATGTACAAGGTATACAGTCCTAGCTGACACCAGTGACATACTACTACATGTACATGTACAAGGTATACAGTCCTAGCTGACACCAGTGACATACTACTACAAGTACATGTACAAGGTATACAGTCCTAGCTGACACCAGTGACATACTACTACAAGTACATGTACAAGGTATACAGTCCTAGCTGACACCAGTGACATACTACTACATAGAAACCCGCTTGTTATGCTGAGAATTCGGGCAAATTAGGTCAGTTTTGTCCCAGGATGCGACCCACACCAGTCGATTAACACCCAGGTATCAATTTTACTGATGGGTGAACATAGACAACCGGTGTAAGGATACACACCCAATGTTTCCTCCCTCGCCGGGAATAGAACCCGGACATCACCGTGTGAAGCGAGAGCTTTAGCCACCAGGCCGCGGAGCCTGGGGAAGGAGAAATGGATTAAGAAAATGAAGGAGGGAATGAAGTAGTGAGGGGAGAGTGAATGAAGGAGTGAGAAAAGGAAGGGAATGAAGGAGGGAAGGGAGGTGTAGAGGGAAGGAAGGTGTAGAAATAAGGGAGGTGCAGAGGGAAGGGAGGTGCAGAGAGAAGGGAGGTGCAGAGGGAAGGGAGGTGCAGAGGGAAGGGAGGTGCAGAGGGAAGGGAGGTGCAGAGGGAAGGGAGGTGCAGAGGGAAGGGAGGTGCAGAGGGAAGGGAGGTGCAGAGGGAAGGGAGGTGCAGAGGGAAGGGAGGTGTAGAGGGAAGGAAGGTGTAGAAGGAAGGGAGGTGCAGAGGGAAGGGAGGTGCAGAGGGAAGGGAGGTGCAGAGGGAAGGGAGGTGCAGAGGGAAGGGAGGTGCAGAGGACGGGTACACAGGTAAGCTGTTCATAGCGTCTCGTACAGTGAGATTAGGAAGGTTTCTCAGTGACACAAAGCCTAGGTGGCAGCCAGCAGTGGCAAGTGTGTTAGAGAAGCAGGTGTGCTGTATAACAGCAAGTATGTTAACTGTGAGAGAGAGTAGCAGGTGTGTTAACTATGAGAGAGAGCAGCAGGTGTGTTAACTACGAGAGAGAGCAGCAGGTGTGTTAACTACGAGAGAGAGCAGCAGGTGTGTTAACTATGAGAGAGAGCAGCAGGTGTGTTAACTATGAGAGAGAGCAGCAGGTGTGTTAACTATGAGAGAGAGCAGCAGGTGTGTTAACTACGAGAGAGAGCAGCAGGTGTGTTAACTATGAGAGAGAGCAGCAGGTGTGTTAACTATGAGAGAGAGCAGCAGGTGTGTTAACTATGAGAGAGAGCAGCAGGTGTGTTAACTATGAGAGAGAGCAGCAGGTGTGTTAACTACGAGAGAGAGCAGCAGGTGTGTTAACTATGAGAGAGAGCAGCAGGTGTGTTAACTATGAGAGAGAGCAGCAGGTGTGTTAACTACGAGAGAGAGCAGCAGGTGTGTTAACTATGAGAGAGAGCAGCAGGTGTGTTAACTATGAGAGAGAGCAGCAGGTGTGTTAACTACGAGAGAGAGCAGCAGGTGTGTTAACTATGAGAGAGAGCAGCAGGTGTGTTAACTACGAGAGAGAGCAGCAGGTGTGTTAACTATGAGAGAGAGCAGCAGGTGTGTTAACTACGAGAGAGAGCAGCAGGTGTGTTAACTATGAGAGGGAGCAGCAGGTGTGTTAACTACGAGAGAGAGCAGCAGGTGTGTTAACTATGAGAGAGAGCAGCAGGTGTGCTGTATAACAGCAGATGTGCTAGCTTTGAGAGAACAGCAGATATGTTAGCTATGAGAGAGAGAGAGAGAGAGAGAGAGAGAGAGAGAGAGAGAGAGAGAGAGAGCAGCAGCAGGTGTATTAACTATGAGAGATCAGCAGGCGTGTGTTAGAACAGCAGGTGTGTTTTAGAGCAGGTGTGTGTTAGAACATCAGGTGTGTTTTAGAGCAGCATGTGTGTTAGACCAGCAGGTGTGTTAGCTATGAGGCAGAGTAGCAGGTGTATTAACTATGAGAGAGAACAGCAGGTGTTTGTCAGAACAACAGATGTGTTAGCTATGAGAGAGAGAGAGAGAGAGAGCAGTAGGTGTGTGTTAGATCAGCAGGTGTGGTAGAGCAGTAGGGGTGTGTCAGAGCAGCAGGTGTGTATTAGAGCAGGTGTGTGTCAGAGCAGCAGGTGTGTATTAGAGCAGGTGTGTGTCAGAGCAGCAGGTGTGTGTCAGAGCAGTAACTGCGTGGGACAGTGGACGACAGGTGGGACAGTGGACGACAGGTGGGACAGTGGACGGCAGGTGGGATAGTGGACGGCAGGTGGGACAGTGGACAGCAGGTGGGACACTGGACAGCAGGTGGGATAGTGGACGGAAGGTGGGATAGTAGACAGCAAGGTGGGATAGTGGACAGCAGGTGGGAGAGTGGACGGCAAGTAGGATAGTGGACGGCAGGTGATACAGTGGACGGTAGGTGGGACAGTGGACGGCAGGTAGGACAGTGGACGGTAGGTGGGGCAGTGGACGGCAGGTAGGACAGTGGACGGTAGGTGGGGTAGTGGACGGCAGGTGGGATAGTGGACGGCAGGTTGAACAGTGGACGGCAGGTGGGATAGTGGACGGCAGGTGGAAGGGTAGACGACAGGTGGGACAGTGGACGGCAGGTGGGACAGTGGACGGCAGGTGGGACAGTGGACGGCAGGTGGGAGGGTGGACGGCAGGTGGGACAGTGGTCAGCAGGTAGGACAGTGGATGGCAGGTGGGAGGGTGGACGGCAGGTGGGATAGTGGACGGGAGATGGGACGGTGGACGGCAGGTGGAAGGGTTAGACGGCAGGTGGGACAGTGGATGGCAGGTGGGAGGGTGGATGGCAGCAGTGAAACACTACTCCACGTCAGCTGGTGCTCCTGACAAGGATGTTTCTGGCCAGGTGGGGAGAGGGGCGAGGCTCCCTATTCTTCCTCCTCTGTCTCGTGCACTTTCTCTTCCCATCTCCTAGTTTTCATTTCTTCTACTATTCCATCTTTTTTACTTGCCATCTTAAATTCCCTCATCATTTTCCACCTCATTCCTATGCAGTTTCCCTTTCATCTGTTCATCCCTCCATTCTTCCCTTTCTACCCGTTTGTCTCCCTCCTTCCTTCCCCCCCCCCTCTTTCTCCATTCCTTCTTTCCTGCTTCCCTCTCTACCCCTTTGTCTTTCTCCATCTTCCCCTTTCTCTCTCTCTCTCTCTCTCTCTCTCTCTCTCTCTCTCTCTCTCTCTCTCTCTCTCTCTCTCTCTCTCTCTCTCCATTCCCTCTTTCCTCTCTACTTTTTTTACTGTCTCTCCCTCCCTCCCTCTCTTCTTCCCTCCCACTCTCCCAAGCCTGACACACTACGTCAGTTCCACAACACAACACTGACCATTCTTGTATTCTGTTGCAGTGTTGCAAGCAGTGTTCTGGGTCAGCATCATCAGCAGCAGTATACTACAGTCTTCTAAAGATGTGTAAGGAACAATACAAAAAACAATATTAATATTTTAAATGGTTTAAAGATTTGAATCAGAGCATAATGTGTTATGTATAATTTGAGTTTGTGATGATGGTGACAGGTGTCGTGTGGTGCATGATGACTGCTAGCAGGTGGCTACATGAAGCAGTTCCCCGGCCACAAACTACATGTGTATTGTACGGGTATAAGAGAGTAGTAGTAGCAGTGTAAGTGGCGTAAACTGGGCAACAAGACAGCGAAGTGTACAGAGTATACCTACAGTTTTCCCTAAGTTGTTGATATATGTTGTATCTACTCGTTAAATTTCATTACATTATCCACGAGTAGACCTGCGACCTTTCCCTTGTCTGTTTTTTCTTACTTCGCCTTCGTTAATTTTAACATGCACTTATTCCCAAACGTCATTTAAAATGTTTACTTACGTATATTAAAGTTTTTTTTTTTTTTAGCCTATCACCAAAATATAGATTTTAAGTCATTATTAACTACAGTATTTAATGTCAGGGGTCAGAGCATTAGATGAAGGTTCTGACATCAACAAAGAAGGAAAACAAGAGGACTGGATGGTACTTGTTAGGTCACTGATATAAAGACGCAGAGACGAGGGGCCCAGGATGCAACATTTGAATTAATTAAGACGAAACAAAATCACAAAAACGCTCACAAATAGGCAAGAAACCGTACCACGACATTTCGGTCCCTCCTGAACCATTATCAAGTCACAACTGGTGAGTTTATTAGCAAGGTACGTACAGAAGGCACAACAGCAGCAGTATGGCATTCATAATGGAAACGTTTCGCTCACTCTGAGCTCTGTTAATCCAATGGATTGAGAAAAACACTTAGGTCTTATTGTCATGTCTAGAGGGTATCAGACAGCAATCTTTGACCACTGGACGGGTAACTGCACACGTCATGTGTATGGTTATATACGTTACTGCTCTATATTACTGGGGTAGTACTGAAAGAAAGCACTTGTATGTGTGACCTCTGAGATCGTGTGTGACCTCTGAGATCGTGCGTGTGACCTCTGAGATCGTGTGTGTGTCCTCTGAGATCATGTTTATGACCTCTGAGATCGTGTGTATGACCTCTGAGATCGTGTGTGTGTCCTCTGAGATCATGTGTATGACCTCTGAGACCGTAGTAATTAAGTCTCAGAATAATAGCACTGACCAGTACAAGTATCAACAACCTCTAGCAGATCAATATAACGAAGGGATATGAGGAAGGGGTGAGAAAAGAGGGGATACGGGAGAGGAGATTAAAGAAGGACGAGGGGGAGAAAAGGAAAGAGGGGATAGGGGAGGGGAGAGGAGTAAATACAACCTTCAGAAACCGTCCAAACAACCATTAGCGAATGAGAGGAAACCTTAAGTGAGGGGAAGATAACATATGGTTGATGGGGGAGGGAAGGGGAGAGAGAGAGAGAGAGAGAGAGAGAGAGAGAGAGAGAGAGAGAGAGAGAGAGAGAGAGAGAGAGAGAGAGAGAGAGAGAGAGAGAGAGAGAGAGAGAGAGAGAGATTTTGTAAACGTACATATAAAGAACGCAGCAATTATACTACTACTACTAATAATAATAATGGCAATAATTTGATGGGAAAAATATCAATGAAATAGTATTCTTCCCCTTTCTATAGTTTTACTGCCATTCTCTCTCTCTCTCTCTCTCTCTCTCTCTCTCTCTCTCTCTCTCTCTCTCTCTCTCTCACTCGTGCTGTTTCCCTCATTAACCCTCACACCGTCCGGGAATCTTCGTGACTTCCTCTCACACCTCCCTCCCTCCCGCAACATCCGCTCCTCTTTATCCCTTCATTTCCGTGGCGTTATCCTTTCATTTCCGCATTCCTCGCACTCCTCCCCTCTCTTCCTCTCTTTGCATCCGCCAATTTCTGTCTGCCAGTCTGATGTCACGTGCTGTCTCTCCCGCTCAGCTGAAGTCCTGCCTAGCGTCTCCTGTAAAGATCACACCTGCCAGTCTAGTATCTCGTAGCGTCCTCTGTCTCTCCTGCAGAGATCACACCTGCCAGTCTCGTATCTCGTAGCGTCCTCTGTCTTTCCTGTAGAGGTCACGCCTGGCAGTCTCGTACCTCCTAGCGTCCTCTGTCTCTCCTCTGGAGACCAAACTTGCAACAGTCTTGTGGAACTATTTCGAGTACTGTGCCTTGAGCAACAGTGTGTTTCACTGTGGCAGCCTCCGACTTCGCTCTGATGACTATTATCCTCTCTCTGGGTTTTATGTGTTAATAAATTAACTATCCATGTGTCCACTTTTCCAGATATTTCTTTGGCATGAATTTTGTGAACTTTCACTTCTCGTCGCACTTGTCGAAGGCTGTGGCAAAAATACTACAGTTACTACAATTAGCTTGTCTTGCAGGGGATCCAGAACCACATCGTAATGATCTAGCAATTGTGGAAGGTAGGAGTGACCTACTCTAAACCCATGCTGCCCTGGCTTGTGCAACTGTTTTGATTCCATGTGATTGGTAATCTTGCTACATGTGACCCTTTCAAAGATTTTGATAACGCGTAAAGTTGGCATTATTAGTTTATAGTTTTTCGTGAGTGGTTTACTGCCACCCTTGTGTTATGCGACATCAGTAGTTTTTAATAAGTCTGGAATGGCACCTGTGTTTAGGCTCTTCCACAGAATAACAAAGTCCCGCCACAGTGCTGGTTTGTTCCAATTTGTGATGAATACGGAGTTCTACCAGGTTGAACCTGTGGCACGGTGCACGGTAGGTACAGAGCGGTACACGGCTACAGATTCAGATGTTAGAGATAAAGATTTAGATACAGATGAAAGAAGTATAGCTTTAGATAAAGATACTTTTCACATCTAGTTTTCTATACATTCTTGTCAGAAAATGAGACTATACATAGCAATTGGTTTTCTAAGTACCCCAGCTAGTGCTAAAAGTTATGTACCACACCTTGTTTCCCCACAGAACCATGCCAGGCTCATGGGCTGTGTAACCACACCCTGTTTCCCCACAGAACCATGCCAGGCTCATGGGCTGTGTAACCACACCCTATTTCCTATAGAACCTTGCCAGGGTGGACGGTAATTACCAGGGTAGGGTCCACCAGACGCTGGTCCACTCAGGTATTTCCTGAAAATCGCTAACATCAGTGGTAGGAAGGAGTGCTTCGTTTGAAGGTAGGAAGGTACACAGTGCCAGGTTCACCGTAATAAGATCACTCTAGGCTGCACGGTACGTAGGAAGGTACACAGTGCCAAGTTCACTGTAACAGGAAGGTACATAGTGCCAAGTTCACTGTAACAGGAAGGTACACAGTGCCAAGTTCACTGTAGCAACATTATAGACTGGTGTATGTAATGCACGGTACTTAGTAAGGTACACCGTGCCAAGTTCACTGTAACAGGAAGGTACACAGTGCCAAGTTCACTGCAGCAACATTATAGACTGGTATATGTACTGCACGGTACTTAGTAAGGTACAACGTGCCAAGTTCACTGTAACAGGAAGGTACACAGTGCCAAGTTCACTGTAACAGGAAGGTACATAGTGCCAAGTTCACTGTAACAGGAAGGTACACAGTGCCAAGTTCACTGTAGCAACATTATAGACTGGTGTATGTAATGCACGGTACTTAGTAAGGTACACCGTGCCAAGTTCACTGTAACAGGAAGGTACACAGTGCCAAGTTCACTGCAGCAACATTATAGACTGGTATATGTACTGCACGGTACTTAGTAAGGTACAACGTGCCAAGTTCACTGTAACAGGAAGGTACACAGTGCCAAGTTCACTGTAACAGGAAGGTACATAGTGCCAAGTTCACTGTAACAGGAAGGTACACAGTGCCAAGTTCACTGTAGCAACATTATAGACTGGTGTATGTAATGCACGGTACTTAGTAAGGTACACCGTGCCAAGTTCACTGTAACAGGAAGGTACACAGTGCCAAGTTCACTGCAGCAACATTATAGACTGGTATATGTACTGCACGGTACTTAGTAAGGTACACCGTGCCAAGTTCACTGTAACAGGAAGGTACACAGTGCCAAGTTCACTGTAACAGGAAGGTACACAGTGCCAAGTTCGCTGTAACAGGAAGGTACACAGTGCCAAGTTCACTGTAACAGGAAGGTACACAGTGCCAGGTTCACCGTAATAAGATCACTCTAGGCTGCACGGTACGTAGGAAGGTACACATTGCCAAGTTCACTGTAACAGGAAGGTACATAGTGCCAAGTTCACTGTAACAGGAAGGTACACAGTGCCAAGTTCACTGTAGCAACATTATAGACTGGTGTATGTAATGCACGGTACTTAGTAAGGTACACCGTGCCAAGTTCACTGTAACAGGAAGGTACACAGTGCCAAGTTCACTGCAGCAACATTATAGACTGGTATATGTACTGCACGGTACTTAGTAAGGTACACCGTGCCAAGTTCACTGTAACAGGAAGGTACACAGTGCCAAGTTCACTGTAACAGGAAGGTACACAGTGCCAGGTTCACCGTAATAAGATCACTCTAGGCTGCACGGTACGTAGGAAGGTACACATTGCCAAGTTCACTGTAACAGGAAGGTACACCGTGCCAAGTTCTCTGTAACAGGAAGGTACACAGTGCCAGGTTCACTTTAACAGGAAGGTACACCGTGCCAAGTTCTCTGTAACAGGAAGGTACACAGTACCAGGTTCACTGTAACAGGAAGGTACACAGTGCCCAGGTTCACTGTAACAGGAAGGTACACAGTGCCAGGTTCACCGTAATAAGATCACTCTAGGCTGCACGATACGTAGGAAGGTACACAGTGCCAAGTTCACTGTAACAGGAAGGTACACAGTGCCAGGTTCACTGTAACAAGGTACACAGTGCCAGGTTCACTGTAACAAGGTACACAGTGCCAGGTTCACTGTAACAAGGTACACAGTGCCAGGTTCACTGTAACAAGGTACACAGTGCCAGGTTCACTGTAACAAGGTACACAGTGCCAGGTTCACTGTAACAAGGTACACAGTGCCAGGTTCACTTTAACAAGGTACACAGTGCCAGGTTCACTGTAACAAGGTACACAGTGCCAGGTTCACTGTAACAAGGTACACAGTGCCAGGTTCACTGTAACAAGGTACACAGTGCCAGGTTCACTGTAACAAGGTACACAGTGCCAGGTTCACTGTAACAAGGTACACAGTGCCAGGTTCACTGTAACAAGGTACACAGTGCCAGGTTCACTGTAACAAGGTACACAGTGCCAGGTTCACTGTAACAAGGTACACAGTGCCAGGTTCACTGTAACAAGGTACACAGTGCCAGGTTCACTTTAACAAGGTACACAGTGCCAGGTTCACTGTAACAAGGTATACAGTGCCAGGTTCACTGTAACAAGGTACACAGTGCCAGGTTCACTGTAACAAGGTACACAGTGCCAGGTTCACTGTAACAAGGTACACAGTGCCAGGTTCACTTTAACAAGGTACACAGTGCCAGGTTCACTGTAACAAGGTATACAGTGCCAGGTTCACTGTAACAAGGTACACAGTGCCAGGTTCACTGTAACAAGGTACACAGTGCCAGGTTCACTGTAACAAGGTACACAGTGCCAGGTTCACTTTAACAAGGTACACAGTGCCAGGTTCACTTTAACAAGGTACACAGTGCCAGGTTCACTTTAACAAGGTATACAGTGCCAGGTTCACTGTAACAAGGTACACAGTGCCAGGTTCACTGTAACAAGGTATACAGTGCCAGGTTCACTGTAACAAGGTACACAGTGCCAGGTTCACTGTAACAAGGTACACAGTGCCAGGTTCACTGTAACAAGGTACACAGTGCCAGGTTCACTGTAACAAGGTACACAGTGCCAGGTTCACTGTAACAAGGTACACAGTGCCAGGTTCACTGTAACAAGGTACACAGTGCCAGGTTCACTGTAACAAGGTACACAGTGCCAGGTTCACTGTAACAAGGTATACAGTGCCAGGTTCACTGTAACAAGGTACACAGTGCCAGGTTCACTGTAACAAGGTACACAGTGCCAGGTTCACTTTAACAAGGTACACAGTGCCAGGTTCACTTTAACAAGGTACACAGTGCCAGGTTCACTTTAACAAGGTATACAGTGCCAGGTTCACTGTAACAAGGTACACAGTGCCAGGTTCACTGTAACAAGGTATACAGTGCCAGGTTCACTGTAACAAGGTACACAGTGCCAGGTTCACTGTAACAAGGTACACAGTGCCAGGTTCACTGTAACAAGGTACACAGTGCCAGGTTCACTGTAACAAGGTATACAGTGCCAGGTTCACTGTAACAAGGTACACAGTGCCAGGTTCACTGTAACAAGGTACACAGTGCCAGGTTCACTTTAACAAGGTACACAGTGCCAGGTTCACTTTAACAAGGTACACAGTGCCAGGTTCACTTTAACAAGGTATACAGTGCCAGGTTCACTGTAACAAGGTACACAGTGCCAGGTTCACTGTAACAAGGTATACAGTGCCAGGTTCACTGTAACAAGGTACACAGTGCCAGGTTCACTGTAACAAGGTACACAGTGCCAGGTTCACTGTAACAAGGTACACAGTGCCAGGTTCACTGTAACAAGGTACACAGTGCCAGGTTCACTGTAACAAGGTATACAGTGCCAGGTTCACTGTAACAAGGTACACAGTGCCAGGTTCACTGTAACAAGGTACACAGTGCCAGGTTCACTGTAACAAGGTACACAGTGCCAGGTTCACTGTAACAAGGTACACAGTGCCAGGTTCACTGTAACAAGGTACACAGTGCCAGGTTCACTGTAACAAGGTACACAGTGCCAGGTTCACTTTAACAAGGTACACAGTGCCAGGTTCACTTTAACAAGGTACACAGTGCCAGGTTCACTTTAACAAGGTATACAGTGCCAGGTTCACTGTAACAAGGTACACAGTGCCAGGTTCACTGTAACAAGGTATACAGTGCCAGGTTCACTGTAACAAGGTACACAGTGCCAGGTTCACTGTAACAAGGTACACAGTGCCAGGTTCACTGTAACAAGGTACACAGTGCCAGGTTCACTGTAACAAGGTATACAGTGCCAGGTTCACTGTAACAAGGTACACAGTGCCAGGTTCACTGTAACAAGGTACACAGTGCCAGGTTCACTTTAACAAGGTACACAGTGCCAGGTTCACTTTAACAAGGTACACAGTGCCAGGTTCACTTTAACAAGGTATACAGTGCCAGGTTCACTGTAACAAGGTACACAGTGCCAGGTTCACTGTAACAAGGTATACAGTGCCAGGTTCACTGTAACAAGGTACACAGTGCCAGGTTCACTGTAACAAGGTACACAGTGCCAGGTTCACTGTAACAAGGTACACAGTGCCAGGTTCACTGTAACAAGGTATACAGTGCCAGGTTCACTGTAACAAGGTACACAGTGCCAGGTTCACTGTAACAAGGTATACAGTGCCAGGTTCACTGTAACAAGGTACACAGTGCCAGGTTCACTGTAACAAGGTACACAGTGCCAGGTTCACTGTAACAAGGTACACAGTGCCAGGTTCACTGTAACATTACAGACTGGTGTTGTTCACAATGCTGTAGACTAAAAAGTAGATCACATCTTCACTGGAACTATTTCTTCACTGTTGATGGGTTGATCCTCACATCTTTATCTCTCCACTGCTTCTGCTGTCTCCATGTTTATCACCTCTGTATTAGACTGATCAAGTCTACTGTGTAGGTGAAACGCTCCTGAATAAAGACACCTAATTATTACACTTGCGAGAACACAAGTGATTTCACTTGCAACATCACTGGCGTTGTTTCTGTTGTTTTGAAAGTTCTCATTATCCAGCCTGTCATCTTTCTGACCTTCACTGCATTTGTTTTATTGTCTTCTCTAAATAACAGATCAACTGACGTTATTATTATTCCTAAGACTGTTACTTGTTTCTTACATTATATGAGATGGTCTGTGTAACGTGTTCTTCATTCTCGCTATTATTAAGTAGTTGAAATATGTCATCTTCTGAGCACCATGTTTTCATCTGCCTAGTAGAAGGCTTTGTTGATATCTGATTGTCAAGGGAAGACTCCGCTGATACCTGATTGTAATTTTTCTGTATCAGAGGCGACTCAATACAGGTTTCTTCACAATACCTCTGATAAGTTTCGAGAGTTTTCCTACACCCGCAGCTTCTCCTTGGCACCTGACTCTGGCACTGTGATGGAAGGTGACTCGGACATACCAGATATTGCTGATCTCCTCGGCTGCCACCTGCAAACCACCTGTGGCCCAGCTGGGGTCTACCAGTGACCCACCCCGTCCTCCACCCTCAGTCTCACACACACATAGCAGTCAGTGTTCCTTAAAATACCACAAATACCACACACACCACAGAGATAATGACCAAGATATGAATCATCACAGAGATGTTTTACCCCTAGCGAACACAACTCCAAAAATCAACATTCTAGTCACCAGGTGACCATCTCACTATCAACAACATTCTAGTCACCAGGTGAACACCTCACCATCAACAACATTCTAGTCACCAGGTGACCACCTCACCATCAACAACATTCTAGTCACCAGGTGACCACCTCACCATCAACAACATTCTAGTCACCAGGTGACCACCTCACCATCAACAACATTCTAGTCACCAGGTGACCACCTCACCATCAACAACATTCTAGTCACCAGGTGACCATCTCACCATCAACAACATTCTAGTCACCAGGTGAACACCTCACCATCAACAACATTCTAGTCACCAGGTGACCACCTCACCATCAACAACATTCTAGTCACCAGGTGACCACCTCACCATCAACAACATTCTAGTCACCAGGTGACCATCTCACTATCAACAACATTCTAGTCACCAGGTGACCACCTCACCATCAACAACATTCTAGTCACCAGGTGACCATCTCACCATCAACAACATTCTAGTCACCAGGTGAACACCTCACCATCAACAACATTCTAGTCACCAGGTGACCACCTCACCATCAACAACATTCTAGTCACCAGGTGACCACCTCACCATCAACAACATTCTAGTCACCAGGTGACCATCTCACTATCAACAACATTCTAGTCACCAGGTGAACACCTCACCATCAACAACATTCTAGTCACCAGGTGACCATCTCACTATCAACAACATTCTAGTCACCAGGTGAACACCTCACCATCAACAACATTCTAGTCACCAGGTGACCACCTCACCATTAACAACATTAACCTGCTTCAGCACAAAAGTTAATTTCACGCTCTCTTCACTCTTCGTGTTTTCCATCAAAATTTATAATAACCTTATCGTATTAAAACATTTATTTGTCAATGTCAATGGATAAAGAGGTCAATAATATATATATAAGTATAATTGGTCAATTAGCAAGATCTCATTTAAAATTAAGTCCTTTCTAAAATTTTCTCTTATACGTTTAAAGATATATTTTTTCATTTATGCTAATGTAAAAATTAATAATTTTGTACCAAAAGAACCTTAGAAAACTTACCTAACCTTATTATAACAAGTGCAATTTAATTTAGCCTAATCCAACTAAATATGTTTTAGATAAGTTTACAATAATTTGATAATAAACAAACACAATGAAATATATGTTTTCTGTTAGGTTCAGCATGATTTTTGCGGAATTATTGCATACACAAATTTCCACGTGCCTTATTCGGCAAGAAGAACGTTGCTGTTTAAGCCAAAATAGCAAGTTTTACCTATTCGGCACGACATTATATATATATATATCTATATATATATATATATATATATATATATATATATATATATATATATATATATATATATATATTTTCTCTCTCTCTCAACAAGTCGGCCGTCTCCCACCGAGGCAGGGTGACCCAAAAAAGAAAGAAAATCCCCAAAAAGAAAATACTTCCATCATTCAACACTTTCACCACACTCACACATTATCACTGTTTTTGCAGAGGTGCTCAGAATACAACAGTTTAGAAGCATATACGTATAAAGATACACAACATATCCCTCCAAACTGCTAATATCCCGAACCTCTCCTTTAGAGTGCAGACATTGTACTTCCCATTTCCAGGACTCAAGTCCGGCTATATAAAAATAACCGGTTTCCCTGAATCCCTTCACTAAATATTACCCTGCTCACACTCCAACAGATCGTCAGGTCCCAAATACCATTCGCCTCCATTCACTCTAATCTAACACGCTCATGCACGCCTGCTGGAAATCCAAGCCCCTCGCCCACAAAGCCTCCCTTACCCCTTCCTTCCAATATATATATATATATATATATATATATATATATATATATATATATATATATATATATATATATATATATATATATATATATCGCAGTCTACAGCAGGAGTAGAACCTACACACTCTGCATCAGAGTACGCAGTACTCTGTCAATACAGAGAGACAACAGATAATTATTGGAGCCTAGCCGAATCTAGGCGGTTACTTCCATACCCTGTTTCGCCTGCTGAGCAGGTGAAACATTTTGACAATACACATGCATCTTACGAGGAGAGAGGTTCAGGAGGTTACACATGCATCGTACGAGAAGAGAGGTTCAGGAGGTTACACATGCATCGTACGAGGAGAGAGGTTCAGGTTACAAATGCATCGTACGAGGAGAGAGGTTCAGGTAACATATACATCGTACGAGGAGAGAGGTACAGGTCACACATACATTATACGAGGAGAGGGATTCAGGTCACACATGCATCATACGAGAAGAGAGGTTCAGGTTACATATACATCATACGAGGAGAGAGGTTCAGGTCACATATACATTGTACGAATAGAGAGGTTCAGGAGGTTATAAGCATTAATTCCACGTTATGAGTAAAAGTAGAGGTTCAAAGGGCTCTATGAACAACACAAGAACCTCCTGTTGTGGGTACAAGAAGAGATGTTCAAGATATCAAGGACACAAGAAGCTCTTGTGGGTACTCACAGCCATCTCCTCTGAACGGTAGGCGGTGAAGGTAGTTTCATCCTGCAGGAGCACACAGAAGAAGGGCTCCCAGGTGGCCAGCGGCATCTTGTCCGAGCGGAAGGCATTGCTGGAGCGGTGGCAGTCACGGACCTCCCGATCTGCCGAATCGGAGAGAGAAGACACGGTGAGTAATTGAGCATGTTGAAGTATCGCACTGACATTATACTCACAGGAAAGCGTTAAACCCGTAGAGGCCATACATAAACCCTGGATGAAGAACCCTTCCCCCCGTTCAAAGGCACTCACTCCTCACCTGGGTGCCTTTGTGCCACGTACAGTGGTGCCTACGTGGGCGACCTGTGAGAAGGAAAAGCAAATGGCACCTCGGGACTCCATGCTTATGTGGCACCTCGGGACTCCCTGTTTATGTGGCACCTCGGGACTCCCTGTTTATGTGGCAGCACCAATGTACCCCCTGTTTACATTACAAAAAACATGATAGTATGGACACAAGAGGAAAGCCTACCGTCAAGGCAGGCCGGGGAACGACAACACACACTCAACACTTCACTGGCAGGTTACGGTGCCGCTCGCAACGGTCAACGGGCTCGTAACTGTTACGACAATGTGAGAAATTAATAACAACACACCTCGTTAGTCCTTGTTGGAACTACTACACAAATAACTTCGCAAAAATCGCTTGAGAACGGTACGTGGCTGGACGCTATACTATCAGCCAGCCAAGAACGGTCCGTGGCTTTACGCTATACTACCAGACAGCAAAGAACGGTCCGTGGATCGACGCTATACTATCAGCCAGCCAAGAACAGCCCGTGGCTGGATGCTATACTACCAGACAGCCAAGAACGGTCCGTGGCTGGATACTTCCAGCCAGCCAGACATGAACGGTCTGTGGCTGGACACTACCAGAGAGCCTGAAAACGGTCCGTGGCTGGACACTTCCAGCCAAACAAAAACGGTCCGTGGCTGGACACTACCACCATCCCGCTAAGTGTGATAATTGCTGCCACCTGTTTTACTGTAGATATATGTACACCGTGCGGAGTCTGCCTGACGACTGACACTACACTGTGTGGTGTTAGTGTAAGGTCTGCCATCTACACTGTGTGGTGTTCACGTAAGGTCTGCCATCTACACTGTGTGGTGTTCACGTAAGGTCTGCCATCGACACTGTGTGGTGTTCACGTAAGGTCTGCCATCTACACTGTGTGGTGTTCCTGTAAGGTCTGCCATCTACACTGTGTGGTGTTCACGTAAGGTCTGCCATCTACACTGTGTGGTGTTCACGTAAGGTCTGCCATCGACACTGTGTGGTGTTCACGTAAGGTCTGCCATCTACACTGTGTGGTGTTCCTGTAAGGTCTGTCATCTACACTGTGTGGTGTTCATGTAAGGTCTGCCGTCTATATACAGGGGGACAGTGCTTCTGTTGTATCAACGGTAATGCCACGGATGACGGTGCTTCTGTTGTATCATGGTAATACCACGGGGGGCGGTGCTTCTGTTGTATCAACAGTAATGCCACGGGGGACAATGCTTCTGTTGTATCAATGGTAATGCCACGGGGGACGGTGCTTCTGTTGTATCAACGGTAATGCCACGGGGGACGGTGCTTCTGATGTATCAACGGTAATGCCACGGGGGACGGTACTTCTGTTGTATCAAAGGTAATGCCACGGGGGACGGTGCTTCTGTTGCATCATTGGTAATGCCACAGGGGACAGTGCTTATGTTGTGTCAACGGTAATTACACGGGGGACGGTACTTCTGTTGTATCAATGGTAATGCCACGGGGGACGGTGCTTCTGTTGTATCAACGGTAATGCCACGGGGGACGGTGCTTCTGATGTATCAACGGTAATGCCACGGGGGACGGTACTTCTGTTGTATCAAAGGTAATGCCACGGGGGACGGTGCTTCTGTTGCATCATTGGTAATGCCACAGGGGACAGTGCTTATGTTGTGTCAACGGTAATGACACGGGGGACGGTACTTCTGTTGTATCAAAGGTAATGCCACGGGGGACGGTGTTTCTGTTGTATCAATGGTAATGCCACGGGGGACGGTGCTTCTGTTGTATCAATGGTAATGCCACGGGGGACGGTGCTTCTGTTGTATCAATGGTAATGCCACGGGGGACGGTGCTTCTGTTGTATCAATGGTAATGCCACGGGAGACGGTGCTTATGTTGTGTCAACGGTAATGCCACGGGGGACGGTGCTTATGTTGTGTCAACGGTAATGCCACGGGGGACGGTGCTTATGTTGTGTCAACGGTAATGCCACGGGGGACGGTGCTTATGTTGTGTCAACGGTAATGACACGGGGGACGGTACTTCTGTTGTATCAACGGTAATGCCACGGGGGACGGTGCTTCTGTTGGCAACGGTTAAAAAAAGGTAGTGCAGAATAAGTGCACTACAAACAGTAATGAAGCGGCCACTACTTCAGCTAACGCTACGTGCAACACTCCACTAATCACCTGACCACTCCACTCAACATACCATTAATCACACCACCACCAAGATTCTGGAAGACTGTAAACCTCATTCCTTCTTCCCACTATCTCTGTCTTTCTTAAGAATTCATAATTATGGAATATGCTGCAACATTTTAAATCACTTCAGATGAAAGAAGAAAGGGTCACCATCTCTCTCACACACACATGTCGTGGGGATTCGCTGGGGATGTTACGGAGAAAGATAAACACTGATGGATGTCTTGGAGGAGTATAATTAAGTCTTGAGAGAAGAGCTCAGACCTGCCTGTCACAGTCTTGCAAGTCTAGCAGAGAGTATTAGCGAGGCCTATGGCTCACATGTGAGGGGTCTCGTGACGTCACAACTAATGTGGATAATGTGGATGAAATATCTAAGTGTATAAGCGTACTACACAAGTAATAAAGGAGACAGCTCAGTGATGCTAATGTATGGCGTCCCCAACATATGGCTCCCTTATACATAGGATAGACAGAAGGCATTTTGGCTTTGGGCTGATTCTATACAATACTAGTGAACTTATCACATAACATAAGTATTAATTATAAAGCTTAAAATTGACTGTAATGCATTACAAATTATAATTCACAAAATCATGGTAAATAATAGAGTCAATAAGGGTACAGTTTAACAAAAGAGGAATCAAGATAGAGAAAGAGATCAATCGATTTGTATTCATGTGATCTACAGATTCTGCGGAAGTATATTTACAAAGAAGAAAGTGTTTAACAGAAAAGGTAAACTTGGTGCACACAACTCTTTTACTGTTAAATCTCAGAATCCGAAGAGAATGTGAACACATAAAAAAATCTGAACATTTTTAAGATGACATTGTAGACACACAGTTGAAATACTCGTTAGATGCACTACCTATCTATAAAGATTATTTACATTTAACCGCAACTCTGCAAGAGTGCGATTTACATATGCAGAGTGGTCATTTCTAGGAGGGTCAAATTCTGTAGCAACAGCTAACACATGTCGTGGCTGAGGAGGATCTAAATTGGTATTTATAAATGAAACTTAGGGATTCCTCAATACTTGTCATGTACTGAGGGAATAATGATAATCAGGTTGTTCGTCTGTCTGGTTGGTAAAGGGTACTAAATCAGGAGGATTATCAGCCACATTCGTCTGGGTGTCAGGAATCTCGACATCGCATACTAACTTCATATGATCTAAATGCGATTCTTAATACTAACCAGTACTAATTTCTCTAACTTTATATTTATTGACACTGACATGGTCGACTACTCGATACAAACCAACAAACTTTTGATGGAGCTTTGGTATTGCGGATGTTTTACTGAAATTAGTCAGTACAGGAAAAGTTGGTATATGGATCTATAACTTCTTAACAAATAGAACATAAAGTGTAATAGTACACAGAATAAAGGTCCAGGCAGCCACGGTGAAAAGCTCTGTTCTACAAGGCGCAGTACTCTCTCCCATTCTATTTCTCATCCTCATTTCTGACTCTGTGTCTTCCTTTGCGGATGACACCCAGATTGCCATGGCACTGACCTCCATCGAAGACACTGGAAGACTCCAAGCGGACATCAACCAAATCTTCCAATGGGCCACTCAAAACAATATGAAGTTCAACGAGGAGAAATTTCAACTACTCAGATATGGAAAACTTGAGCAAATTAAAAATATATCAGGGTATACGACAAATTCTAACCATACAATAGAGCGAAAAAGAAATGTGAAGGACCTGAGAGTGATAATGTCAGAGGATCTCGCCTTCAAAGACCACAAGAATGTATCTACCTCATCCGCTAGGAAAATGATTGGATGGATAATGAGAACCTTCAAAACTAGGGATGCCAAGCCCATGATGATTCTCTTCAAATCGCTTGTTCTCTCTAGGCTGGAATACTGTTGTACACTAATGGCCCTTTTCAAGGCTGGCGACATTGTAGACCTGGGGAGCATACAAAGAACTTTCACAGCACACATAAGTACGATAAGGCACCTAAATTGCCGAGAACGATTGAAGGTCCTTGATCTGTATTCCATGGAAAGCAGGCGAGGGAGATGCATGATAATATACACTTGGAAGGTCCTGGAGGGATTAGTACCAAACCTGCACACGAAAATCACTCCCTATGAAAGCAAAAGACTCGGCAGGAGATGCAATATTTCATCCCCCGATGAAAAGCAGGGGCGCCACGAGTACAATGAGAGATAACACAATAAGTGTCCAGGGCCCAAGACTGTTCAACTGCCTCCCAGCATACATAAGGGGGATTACCAATAGACTCCTGGCTGCCTTCAGAAAAGGTACTGGACAGGCACCTAAAGTCAGTACCTGACCAACCGGGCTGTGGTTCGTAAGCCAGTTTGCGTGCGGCCAGCAGTAACAGCCTGGTTGTTAAGACCCTGATCCACCATGAGGCCTGGTCTCAGACCGAGCCGCGGGGATGTTGACCCCCGAAACCCTCTCCAGGTAAACTCCAGGTAAACCTACTTTAATTTTGGTTGGTTTTGCTAGAGTGTTAATGACTCTTGTAAATTCTGCTGTTGACTTACGAAGTGTTTCTCGGATTCTTCTGAAGACACATTGAGCTAAACGAAATGCAAATAACTCGACTAAGTACTTTTGTGATAGAGAGAGAGAGAGAGAGAGAGAGAGAGAGAGAGAGAGAGAGAGAGAGAGAGAGAAAGTGATAAGGAAACAGACTTGCGTGATACATGTTGTTAAGATGATGGATATAGAACACACGTTCACCTGAGAGAAAGTATCAACTCTGTGTGTGTGTGTGTGTGTGTGTGTGTGTGTGTGTGTGTGTGTGTGTGTGTGTGTGTGTGTGTGTGTGTGTGTGTGTGTGTGTGTGTGTGTGTAGAGGAAAACAGCAGTAGGCGACCGAGGACAATTTGTCACCACATGTGCCTGGGTAAGCAGGTAGGTGGCACCTGTGCCTGGGTAAGCAGGTAGGTGGCACCTGTGCCTGGGTAAGCAGGTAGGTGGCACCTGTGCCTGGGTAAGCAGGTAGGTGGCACCAGGGACAGAAGGCACTGGTATTTGCATGAGAGGAGTTACTGTGTTGGCACTGACCCATCACACCTGTACCCTCAACTAGTGACACCCCCTTCCTCGCTCCATCAACCTCGTCCCGTCCCTCATTCACATCTACCTCACTCCATCTACTTCACCCCTCCCTTAGTTCACCTCCCTCACTCCTTAGGGATTGGGGAGAGAGAGAGAGAGAGAGAGAGAGAGAGAGAGAGAGAGAGAGAGAGAGAGAGAGAAAGAGAGAGAGAGAGAGAGAGAGAGAGAGAGAGAGAGAGAATGGGAAAAAGACACGTTGCAAAACAAGACTTTATTGGGACAACTTTTCGCTCTTTTTAGAGTTTTATCAAGTCATGTTTCACTCTTCGTAGAGCTTAATCAAGTCATGTTTCACTCTTTGTAGAGCTTTATCAAATCATGTTTCATTCTGTCCAGACCTTTATCGGGTCACGTTTTGCTCTGTATACAAGTTGAGTTTCATCCAATCGCGTTTCGCTCTGTGTGGAGCTTTACTAAGTGAACACCTACTCTATAGTGATGACAGTATTATGAAGTACACCAGGAACCGTAATTGAACCCCCACGGACCCACTCAGGTCAACACACACACACACACACACACACACACAAGGTGGACAGAGACAGGATGTTCCAGAGATGAGACACAGCAACAAGGGGACACAGTTGGAAGTTGAAGACTCGGATAAATCACAGGGATGTTAGGAAGTATTATTTAGTCACAGAGTTGTTAGGAAGTGGAATAGTCTGGGAAGTGATGTAGTGGAGGCAGGATCCAATGGATACAATGCTTTAAGAAGAGGTATGATAAAGCTCATGGAGCAGGAAGAGTGACCTAGTAGCGACCAATGAAGAGGCGGGGCTAGGAGCTGTAAATCGATCTCTGCAACCACAACTAGGCGAGTACACACACACACACTAGCACACACACACACACACACACACACACACACAATAACACAACACACACACACACACACACACACACAATAACACAACACACACACACACAATAACACAACACACACACACACAATAACACAACACACACACACAATAACACACTCATTAACGCAATAACACACACACACACACACACACACACACACACACACACACACACACACACACACACACACACACACACACACGAACACACACACACCTGTGGCTTGACGTGGTCAACCCACACATCACAAACTAAAAACTGTCCCAACAATAAACGGTTAAAACAAACGGTTACAATGAACTGTATCAACGAACAGTTACAACGAACGGTAGCAACTAACAGTTACAAAGAACTATTTCAGCGAACAGTAATAAAGAGGGGTTACAAACAACGGCTGCAAAACAAACAGGAACAACGAATGGTTACAAACAACAGTTAAACGTTAAGGACTGAAGAGCGAGGCTACAACTGTTTTCCTTGGCGCTCACTATATTCTCTTCTCCGTTTGTTGAAACTAGGAAAACAGGTGTGCCAGCGGCTCACACCTGTTTTATGCATGTTTGTTTGTTTTATGTATGACTGGATATACTGGGTCGAGGAAACAGCCACACTAGTCACACATACACACACCATCACCCTCTCAGCTACACACAGCTACTTGTCAAACCTGTTACATACCTGTATTTGTGATAGACCTGTCACCGAGCTACCTACTAGCCCAGCCTTTGACCAAGCCTCCTTACTGAGTGCCTTTTCGACGAGGCTGGTGCTGTTAGTGGTTCGCTGGTCCTACCTATCACAGCCTGGTTGACCTGGCACTAGTGACTTACTGGTTCCATCACAGCCTGGTTGACCTGGGACTTGGTGGAAATAGTGCTCTAGTTTGCTTTCGAAGACTTCCACATTTGTTCCAGCAATATTTTATATCTGCTGGTAGCAGGTTGAAGAGTCTTGGACTACTTATGTTGACACAATATTCTCTTATTATGCCCACAGTGCCCTTATTTTCACTGGGTTTATTTTAAACTTCCTCCCACATCTCTCACTCCAGTATATTGTTATGACAGTGTGTGCGCATTAAGGACCTGGCGCTCAAGTACTTTCCATGCATATATTATCTCTTCTCCCTTGTCAAGAGTACATTCCGAGTCTTACGTTGAGGTGTTCCCAGCAGTCTAAATATTGTAGACGTTCTCGGTACATGTTCCAGGTCAATTATCTCTCCTGCCTTGAACGGAGCTGCAAGCATAGAAGAATCGAATTTTGAGCCTCTGAGTTGTGAGCACATAACAATGTTCTAGAGGTGAGAACACAAGATATTTCACTAGTACCATCACTGGGGTTGTATCTCTTGTTTTGAAAGTTCTCATTATCCAGTCTGTCATCTTTCTGGCCTTTACCACATTTTCTATATTTCTTCTGTAAATAACAGATCATCTGACATTATTATTCCTAAGTCTGTTTTTTTATGTTCTAGGAGATGATCTATGTTCTGTGTTCTTTGTTCTGTACTTGTATTGAGTACCTTTAATGCACGTATAACTTCCATCAAACACTTTAACTACTGGAAACGCCTGGAAGCACTTGACTTGTACTCACTGGAGCGCAGGCGAGAGAGACATCATAATCTGCACCTGGAAGATTCTGGAGGGACTGGTTCCTAATCTGCACACAGAAATCACTCCCTAAGAAAGCAAGAGACTTGGCAGGCGATGCAACATACCCCCAGTGAAAAGTAGGGGCGTCACTAGTACACTAAGAGAAAGCGCAATAAGTGTCCGGGGCCCAAGACTATTCAACAGCCTCCCACCAGCCATAAGGGAATTACCAGTAGACCCCTGGTTGTCTTCAAGAGGGAGCTGGACAGATACCTAAAGTCAGTGCCGGATCAGCCAGGCTGTGGTTCGTAGATTGGACTACGTGCGGTCAGCAGTAACAGCCTGGTTGATCAGGCCTTTATCCACCGGGAAGCCTGGTCGTGGACCGGGCCGCGGGGGCGTTTATCCCCGGAATATCCTCCAGGTAGACTCCAAGTAGCTCTTCAAGTCTTGCTGTATCTAAGCAGTCGAAATTTGTCCCCAATGGTCGTTTTTCATCTGCCCACCAGAAGACTTTTTTGATATCTGATTGTCACTGGAAAACACTGTTGATATCTGATTGTCACTGGAAGACACTGTTGATATCTGATTGTCACTGGAAGACACTGTTGATATCTGATTGTCACTGGAAGACACTGTTGATATCTGATTGTCACTGGAAGACACTGTTGATATCTGATTGTCACTGGAAGACACTGTTGATATCTGATTGTCACTGGAAGACACTGTTGATATCTGATTGTCATTGGAAGACACTGTTGATATCTGATTGTCATTGGAAGACACTGTTATCTGATTGTTATTGGAAGACACTGTCGATATCTGATTGTTATTGGAAGACACTGTTGATATCTGATTGTTATTGGAAGACACTGTTGATATCTGATTGTTATTGGAAGACAATATTGATATCTGATTGTCAATGAAAGACACTGTTGATATCTTATTCTCATTGGAAGACACTGATATTTGATTGTCACTGGAAGATACTGTTGATATCTGATTGTCACTGGAAGATACTGTTGATATCTGATTGTCATTGGAAGACACTGTTGATATCTGATTGTCATTGGAAGACACTGTTATCTGATTGTTATTGGAAGACACTGTCAATATCTGATTGTTATTGGAAGACTCTGTTGATATCTGATTGCTATTGGAAGACAATATTGATATCTGATTGTCATAGAAAGACACTGTTGATATCTCATTCTCATTGGAAGACACTGATATCTGATTGTCACTGGAAGACACTGTTGATATCTGATTGTCATTGGAAGACACTGTTGATATCTGATTGTCATTGGAAGACACTGTTATCTGATTGTTATTGGAAGACACTGTCGATATCTGATTGTTATTGGAAGACACTGTCGATATCTGATTGTTATTGGAAGACAATATTGATATCTGATTGTCATTGAAAGACACCGTTGATATCTCATTCTCATTGGAAGACACTGATATCTGATTGTCACTGGAAGACACTGCTGATTTCTGATTGTCACTGGAAGACACTGCTGATTTCTGATTGTCACTGGAAGACGCTGCTGATTTCTGATTGTCACTGTTGATATCTGATTGTCACTGGAAGACACTGTTGATATCTGACTGTCACTAGAAGACACTGATGATATCAGATTGTCGTTTTTTAAGTAGGTACATAGACGCCCACAGATCGTTCACAGAACACCCAAAGAACTCCCATAGAACACAAACAGAACGTCCACAGAACCTCCACAGCTACACACAGCCACCTCTATCATGCACTCACACCAACACGCACTCAATCACTCACGTACTTCACGCACGGTTTCCCACAAGCACGCACGCACTAACATCAGCTTACACTCTCACTCTCACACACACACACAATGCTAAACAATTATATGAGAGATTTAATACTGAGCAACAGAGGGTAATAACAGTTGATAGAAGGAGGAGCCTCAATTCCCTGGATCAAGAGCCCTTCACCCAGCATTAAAACTTTGCCCTTACAGAGGACATGTTTAAGAAAGAGTCAGTCAGGCAGAAAACAACTCTGAGTACACACCACTGCGAGTACACACCACTGCGAGTACACACCACTGCGAGTACACACCACTGCGAGTACACACCACTGCGAGTACACACAACTTCCACAATTGTTCAAACTTTTCTCTTTTTCCCTTCCCTCTTCCCTTTCTCCCTCCCGTATTCCCTTTCCCGCATTCACTTCTTCCTCTCCCCCCTCTCCTCTTCTTCTCCCGCCACCATTCTTCCTCTACCTCACCTCTTTTTGCTCTCTTCCTCCTGCTTCTCCCCACTTTCTCATGGCTCTCTACCTACACCTTCACACCTGCGATATTCTCTGTCTTAACAAAATCCCCTCTCACTCTCTCTAAATCCTCCCCCCCTCTCTCTCACTCTTTCTTGCTAAACCAACAGATCCCTCCCGTTCCTGGGTTAAATCCCCTTTCCTTTCCTTTCCCTCCCTCCCTCTCTTTCTCCCTTTCTGTGCAAACCTTTCGTCACATCAGTTCATGTCCCCCACCACGCCACTCCTCCCCACCACGCCACTCCTCCCCACCATGCCACTCCTCCCCACCACGCCACTCCTCCCCACCACGCCACTCCCCACCACGCCACTCCTCCCCACCACGCCACTCCTTAACACCACGCCACTCCTCCCCAAAACGCCACTCCTCCCCACCACGCCACTCCTCCCCACCACGCCACTCCTCCCCACCATGCCACTCCTTACCACCACGCCACTCCTCCCCACCATGCCACTCCTTACCACCACGCCACTCCTCCCCACCACGCCACTCCTTACCACCACGCCACTCCTCCCCACCATGCCACTCCTTACCACCACGCCACTCCTCCCCACCATGCCACTCCTTACAACCACGCCACTCCTCCTCACCATGCCACTCCTTACCACCACGCCGCTCCTCCCCACCATGCCACTCCTTACCACCACGCCACTCCTCCCCACCACGCCACTCCTTAACACCACGCCACTCCTCCCCACCATGCCACTCCTTACCACCACGCCACTCCTCCCCACCATGCCACTCCTTACCACCACGCCACTCCTCCCAACCATGCCACTCCTTACCACCACGCCACTCCTCCCCACCATGCCACTCCTTACCACCACGCCACTCCTCCCCACCATGCCACTCCTTACCACCACGCCACTCCTCCCCACCATGCCACTCTTTACCACCACGCCACTCCTCCCCACCATGCCACTCCTTACCACCACGCCACTCTTCCCCACCACGCCACTCTTCCCCACCACGCCACTCTTCCCCACCACGCCACTCTTCCCCACCACGCCACTCTTCCCCACCACGCCACTCCTCCCCCACCACCCCACTCCTCCCCCACCATCCAATACTAAAAGACGCATCAATTACACTGCTATAACAGACGCATCAATTACACTGCTATAACAGACGCATCAATTACACTGCTATAACAGACGCATCAATTACACTGCTATAACAGACGCATCAATTACACTGCTATAACAGACGCATCAATTACACTGCTATAACAGACGCATCAATTACACTGCTATAACAGACGCATCAATTACACTGCTATAACAGACGCATCAATTACACTGCTATAACAGACGCATCAATTACACTGCTATAACAGACGCATCAATTACACTGCTATAACAGACGCATCAATTACACTGCTATAACAGACGCATCAATTACACTGCTATAACAGACGCATCAATTACACTGCTATAACAGACGCATCAATTACACTGCTATAACAGACGCATCAATTACACTGCTATAACAGACGCATCAATTACACTGCTATAACAGACGCATCAATTACACTGCTATAACAGACGCATCAATTACACTGCTATAACAGACGCATCAATTACACTGCTATAACAGACGCATCAATTATACTGCTATAACAGACGCATCAATTATACTGCTATAACAGACGCATCAATTACACTGCTATAACAGACGCATCAATTATACTGCTATAACAGACGCATCAATTACACTGCTATAACAGACGCATCAATTACACTGCTATAACAGACGCATCAATTACACTGCTATAACAGACGCATCAATTACACTGCTATAACAGACGCATCAATTACACTGCTATAACAGACGCATCAATTACACTGCTATAACAGACGCATCAATTACACTGCTATAACAGACGCATCAATTATACTGCTATAACAGACGCATCAATTACACTGCTATAACAGACGCATCAATTACACTGCTATAACAGACGCATCAATTACACTGCTATAACAGACGCATCAATTACACTGCTATAACAGACGCATCAATTACACTGCTATAACAGACGCATCAATTATACTGCTATAACAGACGCATCAATTACACTGCTATAACAGACGCATCAATTACACTGCTATAACAGACGCATCAATTACACTGCTATAACAGACGCATCAATTACACTGCTATAACAGACGCATCAATTACACTGCTATAACAGACGCATCAATTACACTGCTATAACAGACGCATCAATTACACTGCTATAACAGACGCATCAATTACACTGCTATAACAGACGCATCAATTACACTGCTATAACAGACGCATCAATTACACTGCTATAACAGACGCATCAATTATACTGCTATAACAGACGCATCAATTACACTGCTATAACAGACGCATCAATTACACTGCTATAACAGACGCATCAATTACACTGCTATAACAGACGCATCAATTACACTGCTATAACAGACGCATCAATTACACTGCTATAACAGACGCATCAATTACACTGCTATAACAGACGCATCAATTTCACTGCTATAACAGACGCATCAATTACACTGCTATAACAGACGCATCAATTACACTGCTATAACAGACGCATCAATTACACTGCTATAACAGACGCATCAATTACACTGCTATAACAGACGCATCAATTACACTGCTATAACAGACGCATCAACTACACTGCTATAACAGACGCATCAATTACACTGCTATAACAGACGCATCAATTATACTGCTATAACAGACGCATCAATTACACTGCTATAACAGACGCATCAATTATACTGCTATAACAGACGCATCAATTACACTGCTATAACAGACGCATCAATTACACTGCTATAACAGACGCATCAATTATACTGCTATAACAGACGCATCAATTATACTGCTATAACAGACGCATCAATTACACTGCTATAACAGACGCATCAATTATACTGCTATAACAGACGCATCAATTATACTGCTATAACAGACGCATCAATTATACTGCTATAACAGACGCATCAATTATACTGCTATAACAGACGCATCAATTATACTGCTATAACAGACGCATCAATTACACTGCTATAACAGACGCATCAATTACACTGCTATAACAGACGCATCAATTATACTGCTATAACAGACGCATCAATTATACTGCTATAACAGACGCATCAATTACACTGCTATAACAGACGCATCAATTATACTGCTATAACAGACGCATCAATTATACTGCTATAACAGACGCATCAATTATACTGCTATAACAGACGCATCAATTATACTGCTATAACAGACGCATCAATTATACTGCTATAACAGACGCATCAATTACACTGCTATAACAGACGCATCAATTACACTGCTATAACAGACGCATCAATTACACTGCTATAACAGACGCATCAATTACACTGCTATAACAGACGCATCAATTATACTGCTATAACAGACGCATCAATTACACTGCTATAACAGACGCATCAATTACACTGCTATAACAGACGCATCAATTACACTGCTATAACACACGCATCAATTACACTGCTATAACAGACGCATCAATTACACTGCTATAACAGACGCATCAATTACACTGCTATAACAGACGCATCAATTACACTGCTATAACAGACGCATCAATTACACTGCTATAACAGACGCATCAATTATACTGCTATAACAGACGCATCAATTATACTGCTATAACAGACGCATCAATTACACTGCTATAACAGACGCATCAATTATACTGCTATAACAGACGCATCAATTATACTGCTATAACAGACGCATCAATTATACTGCTATAACAGACGCATCAATTATACTGCTATAACAGACGCATCAATTACACTGCTATAACAGACGCATCAATTATAGTGCTATAACAGACGCATCAATTATACTGCTATAACAGACGCATCAATTATACTGCTATAACAGACGCATCAATTATACTGCTATAACAGACGCATCAATTATACTGCTATAACAGACGCATCAATTATACTGCTATAACAGACGCATCAATTATACTGCTATAACAGACGCATCAATTATACTGCTATAACAGACGCATCAATTACACTGCTATAACAGACGCATCAATTATAGTGCTATAACAGACGCATCAATTATACTGCTATAACAGACGCATCAATTATACTGCTATAACAGACGCATCAATTATACTGCTATAACAGACGCATCAATTATACTGCTATAACAGACGCATCAATTATACTGCTATAACAGACGCATCAATTATACTGCTATAACAGACGCATCAATTATACTGCTATAACAGACGCATCAATTACACTGCTATAACAGACGCATCAATTACACTGCTATAACAGACGCATCAATTATACTGCTATAACAGACGCATCAATTACACTGCTATAACAGACGCATCAATTACACTGCTATAACAGACGCATCAATTACACTGCTATAACAGACGCATCAATTACACTGCTATAACAGACGCATCAATTACACTGCTATAACAGACGCATCAATTACACTGCTATAACAGACGCATCAATTTCACTGCTATAACAGACGCATCAATTACACTGCTATAACAGACGCATCAATTACACTGCTATAACAGACGCATCAATTACACTGCTATAACAGACGCATCAATTACACTGCTATAACAGACGCATCAATTACACTGCTATAACAGACGCATCAATTACACTGCTATAACAGACGCATCAATTACACTGCTATAACAGACGCATCAATTACACTGCTATAACAGACGCATCAATTACACTGCTATAACAGACGCATCAATTATACTGCTATAACAGACGCATCAATTATACTGCTATAACAGACGCATCAATTATACTGCTATAACAGACGCATCAATTATACTGCTATAACAGACGCATCAATTACACTGCTATAACAGACGCATCAATTACACTGCTATAACAGACGCATCAATTACACTGCTATAACAGACGCATCAATTACACTGCTATAACAGACGCATCAATTACACTGCTATAACAGACGCATCAATTACACTGCTATAACAGACGCATCAATTATACTGCTATAACAGACGCATCAATTACACTGCTATAACAGACGCATCAATTACACTGCTATAACAGACGCATCAATTACACTGCTATAACAGACGCATCAATTATGATTGTCGTTTATTTTCATGAATATTTGTCCCTTTCACTCCGCTACTGACTCACTATCACCACTACTGCCTCACTATCACCACTACTGCCTCACTATCACCACTACTGACTCACTATCACCACTACTGCCCCACTATCACCACTACTGACTCACTATCACCACTACTGCCCCACTATCACCACTACTGCCTCACTATCACCACTACTGCCTCACTATCACCACTACTGACTCACTATCACCACTACTGCCCCACTATCACCACTACTGACTCACTATCACCACTACTGCCTCACTATCACCACTACTGCCTCACTATCACCACTACTGCCCCACTATCACCACTACTGACTCACTATCACCACTACTGCCCCACTATCACCACTACTGCCTCACTATCACCACTACTGCCTCACTATCACCACTACTGCCTCACTATCACCACTACTGCCTCACTATCACCACTACTGCCTCACTATCACCACTACTGACTCACTATCACCACTACTGCCCCACTATCACCGCTACTGCCTCACTATCACCACTACTGCCTCACTATCACCACTACTGCCTCACTATCACCACTACTGCCTCACTATCACCACTACTGCCCCACTATCACCGCTACTGCCTCACTATCACCACTACTGACTCACTATCACCACTACTGCCCCACTATCACCGCTACTGCCTCACTATCACCACTACTGACTCACTATCACCACTACTGCCCCACTATCACCACTACTGACTCACTATCACCACTACTGACTCACTATCACCACTACTGCCTCACTATCACCACTACTGCCCCACTATCACCACTACTGCCTCACTATCACCACTACTGACTCACTATCACCACTACTGCCCCACTATCACCACTACTGACTCACTATCACCACTACTGCCCCACTATCACCACTACTGACTCACTATCACCACTACTGACTCACTATCGCCACTACTGACTCACTATCACCACTACTGCCTCACTATCACCACTACTGACTCACTATCACCACTACTGCCCCACTATCACCACTACTGACTCACTATCACCACTACTGCCTCACTATCACCACTACTGCCTCACTATCACCACTACTGCCCCACTATCACCACTACTGCCTCACTATCACCACTACTGCCCCACTATCACCACTACTGCCTCACTATCACCACTACTGCCTCACTATCACCACTACTGCCTCACTATCACCCCTACTGCCTCACTATCACCCCTACTGCCTCACTATCACCACTACTGCCTCACTATCACCACTACTGCCTCACTATCACCACTACTGCCTCACTATCACCGCTACTGCCTCACTATCACCACTACTGCCTCACTATCACCACTACTGCCTCACTATCACCACTACTGCCGCACTATCAATCACCACCATCAACACGACCACTACCAAACATCAACACTACCACCACCATCAATCAACACTACCACTATCACACTACCACCACCATCAATCAACACTACCACTATCAACACTACCACCATCAATCAACACTACCACTATCACACTACCACCACCATCAATCAACACTACCACTATCAACACTACCACAACTATCAACACTACCATCACCCACCATTATCAACACTACCACCACCATCAACACTATCATCACCCACCATTAACACTACCACCACCCACCGTTATCAACACTACCACTACCCATCACCATCAACACTTCCACCACCACTACCACCACCTACCACCATCAACACTACCACCACCCACCACCATCAACACTACCACTACCAACCACCATCAACACTACCACCACCCACCACCATCAACACTACCACTACCAACCACCATCAACACCACCACTAACCACCATCAACACTACCACCACCAACCACCATTAACACTACCACCACCCACCACTATCAACACTACCACCACCCACCACCATCAACACTACCACCACCATCAACACTACCACCACCCACCACCATCAACACTACCACTACCAACCACCATCAACACTACCACCACCCACCACCATCAACACTACCACTACCAACCACCATCAACACTGCCACCACCCACCACCATGAACACTACCACCACCCACCACCAACAACACTACCACTACCAACCACCATCAACACTACCACTACCAACAACCATCAACACTACCACCACCCACCACCATCAACACTACCACCACCCACCACCATCAACACTACCACTACCAACCACCATCAACACTACCACTTCCAACCACCATCAACACTACCACTACCAACCACCATCAACACTACCACCACCATCAACACTACCACCACCCACCACCATCAACACTATCACTACCAACCACCATCAACACTACCACTACCAACCACCATCAATATTACCACTAACAACCATCAACACTACCACGACCAACCACCATCAACACTACCACTACCAACCACCATCAATATTACCACTACCAACCACCAACACTACCACCACCCACCACCATCAACACTACCACTACCAACCACCATCAACACTACCACTACCAACCACCATCAATATTACCACTACCAACCACCAACACTACCACCACCCACCACCATCAACACTACCAACCACCATCAACACTACCACTACCAACCACCATCAATATTACCACAACCCACCACCATCAACACTACCATATTAGTGATGGCACACAACACATGATGAACACACACACCTGCAACACCTATGACTCTTCACTAAGGATTCTCAAGTATTGTCAGTGTGTCTTCTTATAAAGTACCACCATTACCACTGATGGTATCAGTGGTAGTGGTGACGTGGTCTGTCACCAGGTACACTACCACTGATGGTATCAGTGGTAGTGGTGACGTGGTCTGTCACCAGGTACACTACCACTGATGGTATCAGTGGTAGTGGTGACGTGGTCTGTCACCAGGTACACTACCACTGATGGTATCAGTGGTAGTGGTGACGTGGTCTGTCACCAGGTACACTACCACTGATGGTATCAGTGGTAGTGGTGACGTGGTCTGTCACACAGGTACACTACCACTGATGGTATCAGTGGTAGTGGTGACGTGGTCTGTCACCAGGTACACTACCACTGATGGTATCAGTGGTAGTGGTGACGTGGTCTGTCACCAGGTACACTACCACTGATGGTATCAGTGGTAGCGGTGACGTGGTCTGTCACCAGTCACTGATGGTATCACCGGTGACGTGGTCTGTCAGGTACACTACCACTGATGGTATCAGTGGTAGCGGTGACGTGGTCTGTCACCAGGTACACTACCACTGATGGCATCAGTGTAGCGGTGACGTGGTCACCAGTCACCAGGTACACTACAGTGGTAGTGGTGACGTGAGTCACCAGGTACACTACCACTGATGGCATCAGTGGTAGCGGTGACGTGGTCTGTCACCAGGTACACTACCACTGATGGTATCAGTGGTAGTGGTGACGTGGTCTGTCACCAGGTACACTACCACTGATGGTATCAGTGGTAGCGGTGACGTGGTCTGTCACCAGGTACACTACCACTGATGGCATCAGTGGTAGCGGTGACGTGGTCTGTCACCAGGTACACTACCACTGATGGTATCAGTGGTAGCGGTACACTACCACTGATGGTATCAGTGGTAGTGGTGACGTGGTGTCACCAGGTACACTACCACTGATGGTATCAGTGGTAGTGGTGACGTGGTCTGTCACCAGGTACACTACCACTGATGGTATCAGTGGTAGTGGTGACGTGGTCTGTCACGATGGTATCAGTGGTAGTGGTGACGTGGTCTGTCAGGTACACTACCACTGATGGTATCAGTGGTAGTGGTGACGTGGTCTGTCACCAGGTACACTACCACTGATGGTATCAGTGGTAGCGGTGACGTGGTCTGTCACCAGGTACACTACCACTGATGGCATCAGTGGTAGCGGTGACGTGGTCTGTCACCAGGTACACTACCACTGATGGTATCAGTGGTAGCGGTGACGTGGTCTGTCACCAGGTACACTACCACTGATGGCATCAGTGGTAGCGGTGACGTGGTCTGTCACCAGGTACACTACCACTGATGGTATCAGTGGTAGTGGTGACGTGGTCTGTCACCAGGTACACTACCACTGATGGTATCAGTGGTAGCGGTGACGTGGTTAGTCACCAGGTACACTACCACTGATATTGGACAACTGTGTCATTCTTCAACTCATGGTTTTTTAAAGCATTTACCAGACACCTACATTACACACAGAGGTTCTTACCGCCACTAGCGCACTCTTAAAGGAGGGAGTCTGGTGATCTCCCCAGAGAGGGGAGAGAGAATGTCATTCCACCAACAACCTGTCAAATCACTGGGTGTCAGAGGAGAGAAACAAAACATAGAAGTACAGCAGATGGTTGCTGAAATTCCTCACCCAGGAACCAAATTACTGATTTCAACGCAAAGAAGTGTAACGGAAGTGCCTACTTCCTCCCCCCCCTTCCTCCCTTGTTACCCCACCCTCCCTACCTGATCTTTACCCCCCCTCCACACCCACCCCAACACACTCCCTCTATAGCTCCAGCAAGACCCCCTCCCCTGCCAAAAGACTCACATCCCCACCCCCACCCTGTACATCACCCCTTCCCCCTCCCCCCTCCGTCCTAAGCTCCTGACCACGCCCTCTATAGTATTTTCTTAAACAGCCCTCAGTCAGCTGCCATGCTCAATCAGTCACCTGCCATGCTCAGTCATCTGCCATGCTCAATCAGTCACCTGCCATGCTCAGTCACCTGCCATGCTCAGTCAGTCAGCTGCCATGCTCAATCAGTCACCTGCCATGCTCAGTCACCTGCCATGCTCAGTCAGTCACCTGCCATGCTCAGTCACCTGCCATGCTCAGTCATCTGCCATGCTCAGTCACCTGCCGTCCTCAGTCACCTGCTATCCTCAGTCAGTCACCTGCCATCCTCAGTCGCCTGCCATGCTCAGTCAGTCACCTGCCATGCTCAGTCACCTGCCATGCTCAGTCACCTGCCATGCTCAGTCATCTGCCATGCTCAGTCACCTGCCATGCTCAGTCATCTGCCATGCTCAGTCACCTGCCATGCTCAGTCATCTGCCATGCTCAGTCATCTGCCATGCTCAGTCATCTGTCATGCTCAGTCATCTGCCATGCTCAGTCACCTGCCATGCTCAGTGAGTCACCTGCCATGCTCAGTCATCTGCCATGCTCACTCATCTGCCATGCTCAGTCAGTCACCTGCCATGCTCAGTCACCTGCCATGCTCAGTCACCTGCTATCCTCAGTCAGTCACCTGCCATCCTCAGTCGCCTGCCATGCTCAGTCAGTCACCTGCCATGCTCAGTCATCTGCCATGCTCAGTCACCTGCCATCCTCAGTCACCTGCCATGCTCAGTCATCTGCCATCGTCAGTCAGTCACCTGCCATGCTCAGTCATCTGCCATCCTCACTCACCTGCCATGCTCAGTCATCTGCCATCCTCAGTCAGACACCTGCCATGCTCAGTCAGCTGCCATCCTCAGTCAGTTACCTGCCATGCTCAGTCATCTGCCATCCTCAGTCAGACACCTGCCATGCTCAGTCACCTGCCATCCTCAGTCAGTTACCTGCCATGCTCAGTCATCTGCCATCCTCAGTCAGACACCTGCCATGCTCAGTCATCTGCCATCCTCAATCAGTCACCTGCCATGCTCAGTCATCTGCCATCCTCAGTCAGTCACCTGCCGTCCTCAGTCAGTCACCTGCTTCCCTCCTCCATACGCCCCAGGATAAGTCTATCGGGTCAGTTTATCTTCCCACCTCCCCAGCCTTCTATCCACTCTACCCGCCTCACCTCCCCAGCCTTCTATCCACTCTACCCGCCTCACCTCCCAGCCTTCTATCCACTCTACCCGCCTCACCTCCCCAGCCTTCTATCCACTCTACCCGCCTCACCTCCCCAGCCTTCTATCCTCTCTACCCGCCTCACCTCCCCAGCCTTCTATCCACTCTACCCGCCTCACCTCCCCAGCCTTCTATCCACTCTACCCGCCTCACCTCCCCAGCCTTCTATCCACTCTACCCGCCTCGCCTCCCCAGCCTTCTATCCACTCTACCCGCCTCACCTCCCAGCCTTCTATCCACTCTACCCGCCTCACCTCCCCAGCCTTCTATCCACTCTACCCGCCTCACCTCCCCAGCCTTCTATCCACTCTACCCGCCTCACATCCCCAGCCTTCTATCCACTCTACCCGCCTCACCTCCCCAGCCTTCTATCCACTCTACCCGCCTCACCTCCCCAGCCTATCCACTCTACCCGCCTCACCTCTCCAGCCTTCTATCCACTCTACCCGCCTCACCTCCCCAGCCTATCCACTCTACCCGCCTCACCTCCCCAGCCTTCTATCCACTCTACCCGCCTCACCTCCCCAGCTTACTATCCACTCTACCCGCCTCACCTCCCCAGCCTACTATCCACTCTACCCGCCTCACCTCCCCAGCCTATCCACTCTACCCGCCTCACCTCCTCAGCCTACTATCCACTCTACCCGCCTCACCTCCCCAGCTTACTATCCACTCTACCCGCCTCACCTCCCCAGCCTACTATCCACTCTACCCGCCTCAACTCCCCAGCCTACTATCCACTCTACCCGCCTCAACTCCCCAGCCTACTATCCACTCTACCCGCCTCACCTCCCCAGCCTACTATCCACTCTACCCGCCTCACCTCCCCAGCTTACTATCCACTCTACCCGCCTCACCTCCCCAGCTTACTATCCACTCTACCCGCCTGACCTCCCCAGCTTACTATCCACTCTACCCACCTCACCTCCCCAGCCTACTATCCACCCTACCCGTCTCACCTCCCCAGCTTACTATCCACTCTACCCGCCTCACCTCCCCAGCCTACTATCCACTCTACCCGCCTCAACTCCCCAGCCTACTATCCACTCTACCCGCCTCACCTCCCCAGCCTACTATCCACTCTACCCGCCTCACCTCCCCAGCTTACTATCCACTCTACCCGCCTCACCTCCCCAGCTTACTATCCACTCTACCCACCTCACCTCCCCAGCCTACTATCCACTCTACCCGTCTCACCTCCCCAGCTTACTATCCACTCTACCCGCCTCACCTCCCCAGCTTACTATCCACTCTACCCGCCTCACCTCCCCAGCCTACTATCCACTCTACCCGCCTCACCTCCCCAGCCTACTATCCACTCTACCCGCCTCACCTCCCCAGCTTACTATTCACTCTACCCGCCTCACCTCCCCAGCTTACTATTCACTCTACCCACCTTACCTCCCCAGCCTACTATCCACTCTACCGCCTCGCCTCCCCAGTTTACTATCCACTCTACCCGCCTCACCTCCCCAGTTTACTATCCACTCTACCCGCCTCACCTCCCCAGCTTACTATCCAGTCTACCCGCCTCACCTCCCCAGCTTACTATCCAGTCTACCCGCCTCACCTCCCCAGCTTACTATCCAGTCTACCCGCCTCACCTCCCCAGCTTACTGTCCAGTCTACCCGCCTCACCTCCCCAGCTTACTATCCAGTCTACCCGCCTCACCTCCCCTTACTGTCCAGTCTACCCGCCTCACCTCCCCAGCTTACTATCCAGTCTACCCGCCTCACCTCCCCAGCTTACTATCCAGTCTACCCGCCTCACCTCCCCAGCTTACTATCCAGTCTACCCGCCTCACCTCCCCAGCTTACTATCCAGTCTACCCGCCTCACCTCCCCAGCTTACTATCCAGTCTACCCGCCTCACCTCCCCAGCTTACTATCCAGTCTACCCGCCTCACCTCCCCAGCTTACTATCCAGTCTACCCGCCTCACCTCCCCAGCTTACTATCCAGTCTACCCGCCTCACCTCCCCAGCCTACTATTCACTCTACCCACCTCACCTCCCTAGCCTACTATCCACTCTACCCGCCTCACCTCCCCAGCTTACTATCCACTCTACCCGCCTCACCTTCCCAGCCTATCCACTCTACCCACCTCACCTCCCTAGCCTAGTATCCAGTCTACCCGCCTCACCTCCCCAGCTTACTATCCAGTCTACCCGCCTCACCTCCCCAGCTTACTATCCAGTCTACCCGCCTCACCTCCCCAGCTTACTATCCAGTCTACCCGCCTCATCCTTCCCTCCCTCCACCTGGAGGTGGACAATGTGCCAGTCAGTGAACACAGTATTGTGGCGCACTGAGAACCAGTGTTGTAAAGAGTATTATTACCCGTCCTCACGGGAAATGGGGAGGGGAGGGGGTGTGGTGGGGAGGGGGCCTGGGGTGGGGGTGTGGAGGGGAGGGGTGGGGGTGGGGGGGTGGAGGGGAGGGGGTGTGGAGGGGAGGGGTGGGGTGGGGGTGTGGAGGGGAGGGAGAAAAGGAAAAAGGTGAAGAGGAAGTGCATTTACCTATGTGGTGCCATGTTGTGTGTAGTAGCATATTATGTGGCGCTGTAAGTGTACTGTGGTGTATGTTGTGGTGCCATGTTGTATGACTGCAGTGTGATGGTGTGGTTGTGATGTGTGGTGGTAGTGTAGTGATGGTGTGGTTGTGATGTGTGGTGGTATTATACTGTGGTTGTGATGTGTGGTAGTGTACTGTGGTTGTATGGTTGTGATGTGTACTGTGGTGGTGTGGTTGTGATGTGTGGTGGTAGTGTACTGTGGTTGTATGGTTGTGATGTGTACTGTGGTGGTGTGGTTGTGATGTGTGGTGGTAGTGTACTGTGGTTGTATGGTTGTGACGTGTACTGTGGTGGTGTGGTTGTGATGTGTGGTGGTAGTGTACTGTGGTTGTATGGTTGTGACGTGTACTGTGGTGGTGTGGTTGGGATGTGTGGTGGTAGTGTACTGTGGTTGTATGGTTGTGACGTGTACTGTGGTGGTGTGGTTGTGATGTGTGGTGGTAGTGTACTGTGGTTGTATGGTTGTGACGTGTACTGTGGTGGTGTGGTTGTGATGTGTGGTGGTAGTGTACTGTGGTTGTATGGTTGTGACGTGTACTGTGGTGGTGTGGTTGTGATGTGTGGTGGTAGTGTACTGTGGTTGTATGGTTGTGATGTGTGGTTGTTACAAGCTTAAGGAGTGGGTTGTTATATTTTAACAGTACTGAGCAGAATAGTTTCTCCTAAGAAAAGCTTGTTCCTTTCTTACTCGTAATAATCTTTAAGTTAACATTCCTTGATTTTTCTACCAGTTATGATAATACCAACACGAAATATAACTTCAAGAATTATGTTAAATTAATTGAAACATATATATATATATATATATATATATATATATATATATATATATATATATATATAAGATGTACTGTTTGGGTTCCTCTAAGATTTAAGTAATACTCGACATAATCTGCTTTAGTGAATAATTAATAAATATACAAATAAGTAAGACATTACAATACACAAATTTCATTAACATAGACATAGTATCAGGTAAGACAGTGTTTTCAAAGACGTAACACACTGGGAATATGACTTTCTCAAGAGAGTTTCAGACATACACAGTAGACTGAGCTCAAGCTGAATGAGTCCAGTTTTCTCCTTATACACACGTATAGGCTAAGTACAAGCCTTTACAGCTTCATAGCGTTAACCTTGCTATGATGTGTTGTAGCAGAGTACTGAACCTCCCTCAGCGTAGTCAAGAGAGACACTGCCTAGACAAGCCCTGGTGAACCACAGGTCACGTTGGGTCACGTGATATACTTAACATTTGGTGCCAACTTGTGACGTCACTAACCAGTCATACTCTTGAACTATGTAAAGATAATTATGTACTTTTACATATAAATGAGCTCATAACCAGATATATGAATACATACATTCATTTCTTTAATAATCAAATAACACAAACATATGATGAGGGATAAATAGGATAATAGTACAACCATCCAGTAGCTCCGTTGTAGCTAATAACGAAGTTACTAGCATGGTAGTATTATCAAAGTGGTGAAATATATACCAGATATCATAACAGTGGTGGTGGTAATTGAGTATGGTGGTGGTGGTGTGGTTGTGATGTGTGTTGGTGGTAGTATTGTGGTGGTGGTGTGGTTGTGATGTGTGTTGGTAGTAGTATTGTGGTGGTGGTGTGGTTGTGATGTGTGTTGGTAGTAGTATTGTGGTGGTGGTGTGGTTGTGATGTGTGTTGGTAGTAGTATTGTGGTGGTGGTGTGGTTGTGATGTGTGTTGGTAGTAGTATTGTGGTGGTGGTGTGGTTGTGATGTGTGTTGGTAGTAGTATTGTGGTGGTGGTGTGGTTGTGATGTGTGTTGGTAGTAGTATTGTGGTGGTGGTGTGGTTGTGATGTGAGGTGGGGGTGGTGTGGCTGTGATGTGTGTTGGTAGTAGTATTGTGGTGGTGGTGTGGCTGTGATGTGAGGTGGTGGTGGTGTGGCTGTGATGTGTGGTGGTGGTGATGGTAGTATGGTAATGGTGGTGTGGTAGTATGGTGGTGGTGGTGTGGTTGTGATGTGTGTTGGTAGTAGTATTGTGGTGGTGTGGCTGTGATGTGAGGTGGGGGTGGTGTGGCTGTGATGTGTAGTGGTGGTTGTAGTATGGTGGTGGTGTTGTAGTATGGTGGTGGTGGTGTGGTTGTGATGTGTGTTGGTAGTAGTATTGTGGTGGTGGTGTGGCTGTGATGTGAGGTGGGGTGGTGTGGCTGTGATGTGTGGTGGTGGTGATGGTAGTATGGTAATGATGGTGTGGTAGTATGGTGGTGGTGGTGTGGTTGTGATGTGTGTTGGTAGTAGTATTGTGGTGGTGGTGTGGCTGTGATGTGAGGTGGGGGTGGTGTGGCTGTGATGTGTGGTGGTGGTAGTATGGTGGTAGTGGTGTGGTAGTATGGTGGTGGTGGTGTGGTTGTGATGTGTGTTGGTGGTAGTATGGTGGTAGTGGTGTGGCTGTGATGTGTGATGGTGGTGGTAGTATGGTGGTGGTAGTGTGGTTGTGACTTGTTGTGACAGTGGTAGTGTGGTGATGGTGGAAGTATTGTGGTGGTGGTGTGGTTATGATTTGTGCTGGTGGTGGTAGTGGTGTGGCTGTGATGTGAGGTGGTGGTGGTAGTATGGTGGAGGTAGTGTAGTGTGGTTAAATACAATACCACCGAGACAACCAAAAAGGTCAAACATAGAAACATAAAAAGGGGTATTAGTGAACTGCTTAAAATATGAATATGTGACAGCGAAGGGAAGATAACTTATACCGAGTTAGAAGAAAAACTTAAACTTAAGTATCAGATGAAAGAGACAAAGTTGTCCAGGATATTGTTAGAAACTCCAGTTCTATACGTAGTTAAGAACTACGTGTAGAACTACGTATAGAACGGTCCAGTTTTATACGTAGTTAAGAACTACGTGTAGAACTACGTATAGAACGGTCCAGTTCTATACGTAGTTAAGAACTACGTGTAGAACTACGTATAGAACGGTCCAGTTCTATACGTAGTTAAGAACTACGTGTAGAACTACGTATAGAACGGTCCAGTTCTATACGTAGTTAAGAACTACGTGTAGAACTACGTATAGAACGGTCCAGTTCTATACGTAGTTAAGAACTACGTGTAGAACTACGTATAGAACGGTCCAGTTCTATACGTAGTTAAGAACTACGTGTAGAACTACGTATAGAACGGTCCAGTTCTATACGTAGTTAAGAACTAGGTATAGAACGGTCCAGTTCTATACGTAGTTAAGAACTACGTGTAGAACTACGTATAGAACGGTCCAGTTCTATACGTAGTTAAGAACTACGTGTAGAACTACGTATAGAACGGTCCAGTTCTATACGTAGTTAAGAACTACGTGTAGAACTACGTATAGAACGGTCCAGTTCTATACGTAGTTAAGAACTACGTGTAGAACTACGTATAGAACGGTCCAGTTCTATACGTAGTTAAGAACTACGTGTAGAACTACGTATAGAACGGTCCAGTTCTATACGTAGTTAAGAACTACGTGTAGAACTACGTATAGAACGGTCCAGTTCTATACGTAGTTAAGAACTACGTGTAGAACTACGTATAGAACGGTCCAGTTCTATACGTAGTTAAGAACTACGTGTAGAACTACGTATAGAACGGTCCAGTTCTATACGTAGTTAAGAACTACGTGTAGAACTACGTATAGAACGGTCCAGTTCTATACGTAGTTAAGAACTACGTGTAGAACTACGTATAGAACGGTCCAGTTCTATACGTAGTTAAGAACTACGTGTAGAACTACGTATAGAACGGTCCAGTTCTATACGTAGTTAAGAACTACGTGTAGAACTACGTATAGAACGGTCCAGTTCTATACGTAGTTAAGAACTACGTGTAGAACTGGACCGTTCATCACACGGGGTTAAACACTGATGATCAAAAAGAAATGAACGAAATTTTAAAAGATCATTATGAATAAACGTTGAGCAGTTAGTGAAACGTAAGCATAGTGAAGAATGAAGAGTTATCGTTAATCCTAAAGTTCACACACATCACATAAGTTTAATAAATCCTGAAGAACTTGATAATGAAATATAAAACATGACCACTCATCAAGCACCAGGAATAAACTCATGTAATTGTTTACTTATAAACAAGTGTAAAATATCACTAGCACGAACACTCACTATTCTTTGGAACAAGAGTCTAGATATAGCAGAAATACCACAGGCTTTAAAAATTAAAGACATTGTTCCTTTAGATAAAGTAAGTAGTAAAGCACTTGCCAAAAATTACAGACCAGTAGGCCTAACATCACACATCATAAAAGTTTTTGAAACATAATGAGACATCAAATAACTTACACAACACAAAGCAGCATGGATTTAGAGCAAGAAGATCATGCAAGTCACAGCTGTTAAACCACTGTGACAGAATTATGGAGACGCTGGAAGGAAAACAACACAGATGTTGTCGACAGGGATTTCGCAAAGGTGTTTGGTTAATGTGATCATGGAATGATTGTACATAAAGTGAGGATGATAAATATAACAGGGAAAGTAGGCAAGTGAATATTCAACTTTCTGACAGACAGAACACAAATATTAATAGTTAACAGAGCAAAATCCAGCATTAGTGAAGTAAAAAGTTCAGTACACGAAGGTACGGTTCTGGTGCCTCTACTGCTTCTTATTCTCCTAGTACAGATAACTCGCGACACGATTTTGTATCATCATTTACAGATGTCAAAATAAGCATGAAAATCACATTGGTAGAAGAAATGTAAAAACTGCAGGACGACATAAGCAAAGTCATCCAGTAGGCAGTAGAAAATAACATGACTCATCCGTTCCAGCGAATAGTGAGGACTCTGAGGCGTTCCCAGTAATTTGAATGCTTTATTGGCTCTATGTGGGCCGTATATGATCTCTGTATCTGTTCCAGCTCTGATATCTCTTCTTGATTTGAGTAATGTCACCGTTGTAGATTTGGCAAGTGTCCCTCGTTCACAATAGTGTTACAACTGAGTCTTACGTTAAACTCGTTATACCTGTAACAAGGAGAGTGTAACAAAAAACAATGGGCAGTGTTCAACTGATGGTTCAATGGGAGATACTAGTGAACCAGGGTCATTGGTCAGCAGCATAGTTTGGGTGTACCAGCATGGTATATTAGTACCCCCCCCCGTATCCCACGGTCCCCGGAATATTCCCACGCTCCTTGTAATGTTCCCACGTTCATCCCGTCTCCCACACAAGTTTGTTTGGCTACATTAGATCTAATTTATCTCAAACAGTATATAGGTGTGGGAATTATCATTGCGTGGGAGTGTATGTAAGAAGGGAGAGGGGGAGGAAGGGAGGGAGAGAGAGAAACACCTCTTAACATAATCCAATAACTGATCACTATCTGTGTGTTTCAAGTGTACAGTATGTATCATCAGTCTCAAGGAACAACAGAGACAGATAATCTTCTAGCATACTGCAACATGCCAGCCAGTTTGAAGGAGTTAAAACAAGCAGAGAAGCACCTCTGTATGTCACAGCACAACAACACCAACTCTAAGTTGACAAACACATACAACAAACAAAACATTGCACCTGTACACATAAAACCGAACCTACTCACACCCACCCACCCACACACACACACACACACACACACACACACACACACACACACACACACACACACACACACACACACACACCTACACCCACACACACACACCTACACCCACCCACACACACACACACACACACACACACACACACACACACACACACACACACACACACACACACACTGAATTCCTCCCAATCTGCATACAGATAGGAATAATCCCACCAGCGCACACCGGGAATACTGGAATCCAATCTATTCCCAATCCGCTTACGTGGGATGAAGCAAATTTTCCCGTGAGGAGATGGAAGGAGGAGGAGGAGGAGGAGGAGGAGGAGGAGGAGGAGGAGGAAAAGGAGGAGGAGGAGGAGGAGGACGAGGAGAAGGAGGAAGAGGAGGAGGAGGAGGAGGAGGAGGAGGAGGAGGAGGAGGAGGAGGAGGAGGAGCAGGAGGAGGAGGAGGAGCAGGAGGAGGAGGAGGAGGAGGAGGAGGAGGAGGAGGAGGAGGAGGAGCAGGAGGAGCAGGAGGAGGAGGAGGAGCAAGAAGAGGAGGAGGAGGAGGAGGAGGAGGCGGAGGAGAAAAACTGGCGAGGAAGGAAGGAGGGAGGTAATCCGAGGCCAGGTAATGAGGTAAGCAGTGACGATAGCAAATGGGAGGTGACTGGAGGCCAGGTAGGGTGTAACTGTGGGGTGGAGGTGCTCGATAGGTCCCTCATCACACACCACAGGGAGGTGACGCATTTCAAAGGGGAGGGAGGGTAATGCACAACTAAGGGGGTGAAGGGGTTAGGGGTGGGAAGGTGTGGGAACAAGGGGTCAGGTGAAAAGAATCAAAAGAAGCAAGATACCAAGCCTTCTCCACCACCTCTCAGGAACTGCACCATCTTCAACACAAGTTCAACACTCACTGTTGGACGTGTGTTACAAAGTAACACTGTAATAACATTATCATATACACAAAGTAACACTGTGACAACATTATCATATACACAAAGTAACACTGTGACAACATTATCATATACACAAAGTAACACTGTGACAACATTATCATATACACAAAGTAACACTGTGACAACATTATCATATACACAAAGTAACACTGTGACAACATTATCATATACACAAAGTAACACTGTGACAACATTATCATATACACAAAGTAACACTGTGACAACATTATCATATACACAAAGTAACACTGTGACAACATTATCATTTACACAAAGTAACAGTCAGACATCAAGCAGGTTAACACGCTGGTTAACACTCACATTCTGGTCAATGATAACACAGATTTTAGGGTAAGTTTGTAGTGCTGATTGCGAATATGTCATCGGTTTTGCTTGATTGGCTCTAGTTTTTGATAACTTTGGTATCCCATTGAAAAACATAAAGAAAAAATATATTGATCAGGCGGAGTTAACTTACAAATCGCACTGAAATTATTTTTTTTAGATCATGCAAAAGTTAAATAATGCAATATATACTAGCACTTCATTCTATATAATAAAAGATTAACATAGTAAGATAATTAAGATACTACTAATTACTGCTTATGAAAACGTTATTTGTACGATTTTCTTCTATGTTGGTCATCAGCACAATCCCGTTGGAGGCTCCAGCAATAGTCTGCCATCATGTTTGTGTCCCAGCTACCTTGATACCTTTCCTCCATCACCTTTATATCTTGTTGGAACCTCTCCCCTCACCAAGATTATGTGTACATCTGTCTAGGTGGCTATGGAGAAGTGTACCTTTATGCTCATATTAGTACCTAAATTATTAAAGCTTGTCAGCAAGTTTTGCGCCAGTTCTTCATGTCTGTTTTGTGATTACCCAAGAAGTTCTTGACAACTGACACATAACTGCACCATGCAGAAACTTCATCACCATTCATACGTTCTGTGAAATTATAATCCTTGATAAGCTTTCGAATTTGAGGACCGTCAAAGATTCCAGCTTTCAGTTTTTCCATACTTATTCCAGGAAACGATCTACAAATGTATTTGAAGCAACTGCCATCTTTGTCCAAGGCCTTAACGAATTGTTTCATTAGCCCTAACTTAATGTGGAGTGGTGGCAGAATAATGTTATCCCTGTCAGCCAATGGCTCGTTAATGATATTCGCTGCACCTACAGTTATGTTTTCTCTTAAAGGCCATGTCACTTTTGTTCAATGATCTGCCTTCGCCCTACAGTCCTACAAACAGTTCAAACAAAGGTACTTTGTATATCCACTGTGTTGGCCAAGCTAGAAGTTTACATCTTCAGATCAACACAAACAGACAACTTGTGCTCATGATAGCAAAGCTTCTGCAATACCATATTGATATTTTCGTATTCTTTAAGTTTTGCTGATTGAGCAATTAGAAGAGATGCCTACAATCAGTGAGCAGTAAGACACATTTCAAGCTTCTAATGGAACGCTCTATAAACAGCCGCGAATTTCCTGGTCGATATTCATGTCCCATTCGAAGAAATTTTTCATCTTCGGTGAAATAAGGAAGGAGTTCAACCTCTCTTGTCAGATAAGCTGTTATTTTAACTTCTTGTTGTAGACAGTTTATTCTTTTAGTTTGGATGTTAAAGCTCAGATGCTTGCTTTGGCAGACTGAGGTGACATGAGATCATTGAGTTCTTCTTGGGAGAACTGCTGGGGTGCTGATATACTTACTTCATATTCACATCTACTGCTGTCACCTGTGTTACATCCTAAACCCTGAGTTCCTTCAACATCTGACATCGGAAGGTCAAGAAGTGTTGTAAACACTGGTATGGGAATGTCATCACTGTGTGGCACAGGACTCCTTGCTGACTATAAATCATGATATTCCCAAGGGAAGGAAGAAACAGAGGAAGAAGCAAGGGTAGACAGGGAGACAGTAACAAGGATAGACAGGGAGACAGTAACAAGGGTAGACAGGGAGACATTAACAAGGATAGACAGGGAGACAGTTATGGTAAGTAGCAGTGGCGGCAGTAACCCAGTCACTGTCGGGGTAACTAGAGAAGTCAGTGCTGGTGTCACTAGAAAAGTTTCTGTCGGCAAGTATCACCAGAAAAGTCACTGTCGGCAAGTGTCGTCAGAGAAGTCACTGACGGCGTGTTACCAGAGAAGTCACTGTCGGCAAGTGTCATGAAGGAAGTCACGCACGAAAGATGTCATGGGACCGGAAATTAACATACCACCTTCCTGGCCCATCTCCCTCCCTCCCTCCTCCCTCCACACCCAACTTTTGCAACCCCTCACTGCTAGATATGATATCTTCCTTCCTCCATACTTCCCCCACCCTCCCTCACTCTTCTCCCTCCTCTTCCTCCATACTTCCCCCACCCTCCCTCACTCTTCTCCCTCTTCTTCCTCCATACTCCCCCCCTCCCTCACTCTTCTCCCTCCTCTTCACCCCTTATTTCCTCATAGCTAAAAAATAAAAGGAAAAAAGTCTATCTTCATACGGTGTGTTATTATTATTATTATTATTATTATTGTAATAACTGTTATTGTTATTATTATTATTCCGCGAGGTTGTTGTTTTTTCTTCTAAGACTTTCGTTTCTAACTCAAGAACGAACCATTTGATCGGCTTCAAACTTTGAAGACTATGGCGATGGATAAGACACACGTGGGTATCTTCACTGTGGGAAGGTATCGTCTGCACAACAGGCTGGAACACAGGCCAACACAACAATGGAGACTGAAGTGCCTCTACTGCCTCCAGTACTACATTACCTTCTCTATGAATAAAGAAGTCTGTTGTGCGAGCGAAACGTTGCGGTCATAAAGATACCCAAGAGCTGCACATATACCTCATTCATCAAGCTGCAGGTAGTGTATGCCATCATTATGATGCTGGTGCATCTTTGCAAGTTTTATGGCTTATTTGCCGTGAGTTCGAGTGCCACCCCCGCTCTGTGCTTCAACCTTGTTACATGACTCTTGCTCGCTCTTAGTTCTAAAATCCCGTGTTACTGTGATAGATAAAATCACTTCATTATGTATTTTCAGAACGAATTTCAACCATAACGGTAGATGCGTCTTAAGACAAGCACAGCATGCAACACTTATTTGTCAGCTTATATATCAAACTATATATATATATATATATATATATATATATATATATATATATATATATATATACACACACACGAGTATAAGACTATAAGAAGCAGTGATGGTGGCGGTGGTAGTGAGTCAGCAGAGGTCAGTAGTATGGCTTCGGTACAGTTAATCTTCCTTAACAAGATCACCACTACTAGTACCATGCTAGTTAACAAGATCACCACTACTAGTACCATGCTAGTTAACAAGATCACCACTACTAGTACCATGCTAGTTAACAAGATCACCACTACTAGTACCATGCTAGTTAACAAGATCACCACTACTAGTACCATGCTAGTTAACAAGATCACCACTACTAGTACCATGCTAGTTAACAAGATCACCACTACTAGTACCATGCTAGTTAACAAGATCACCACTACTAGTACCATGCTAGTTAACAAGATCACCACTACTAGTACCATTCTAGTTAACAAGATCACCACTACTAGTACCATGCTAGTTAATATCACCACTACTAGTAAAATGCTAGCTAACAAGATCACCACTACTAGTACCATTCTAGTTAACAAGATCACCACTACTAGTACCATGCTAGTTAAGAAGATCACCACTACTAGTACCATGCTAGTTAATATCACCACTACTAGTAAAATGCTAGCTAACAAGATCACCACTACTAGTACCATTCTAGTTAACAAGATCACCACTACTAGTACCATGCTAGTTAATAATATCGCCACTACTAGTACCATGCTAGTTAACAAAATCACCACTACTAGTACCATGTTAGTTAATAATATCACCACTACTAGTACCATTCTAGTTAACAAGATCACCACTACTAGTACCATGCTAGTTAATAATATCGCCACTACTAGTACCATGCTAGTTAACAAAATCACCACTACTAGTACCATGTTAGTTAATAATATCACCACTACTAGTACCATTCTAGTTAACAAGATCACCACTACTAGTGCCATGCTAGTTAATAATATCACCACTACTAGTACTATGCTAGTTAAGAAGATCACCACTACTAGTACCATGCTAGTTAATAATATCACCACTACTAGTACCATGCTAGTTAATAATATCACTACTACTAGTACCATGCTAGTTAACAGGATCATTACTACTAGTACCATGCTAGTTAACAAGATCATCACTACTAGTACCATGCTAGTTAATAATATCACCACTACTAGTACCATGCTAGTTAATATCACCACTACTAGTACCATGCTAGTTAATATCACTACTACTAGTACCACGCTAGTTAACAAGATCACTACTACTAGTACCATGCTAGTCACACTTAGGGAGGAAACATGAGACGATATTTCGGTTTCTGTTTGGACCATTATTAGGTCACAACTGAGGGGTTACGCCAATGCTTAAAAGTTACTGTATTAAAAAGGAGAGAGATAGAGAGAGATAAGAGAGAGAGAGAGAGAGAGAGAGAGAGAGAGAGAGAGAGAGAGAGAGAGAGAGAGAGAGAGAGAGAGAGAGAGAGAGAGAGAGAGAGAGCTCACTTAAAGATGCAAAAACTTGTGTCTGGTTGAGCCAAATCTCTGGCATGTTTTCTGTAGTTGAAACCAGTCTTCTTTGCAACATATCATATGTGGTTGCAACACATATAGTTGCAACTTGTTAAAGAAGTGGCACTTGTAAAACTGATTGAACAGTACAGTGTAGTGCCTCAGACACAGTGTAGTGCCTCAGACACAGTGTAGTGCCTCAGACACAGTGTAGTGCCTCAGACACAGTGTAGTGCCTCAGACACAGTGTAGTGCCTCAGACACAGTGTAGTGCCTCAGACACAGTGTAGTGCCTCAGACAAAGTGTAGTGCCTCAGACACAGTGTAGTGCCTCAGACACAGTGTAGTGCCTCAGACACAGTGTAGTGCCTCAGACACAGCGGTGCCTCAGACACAGTGTAGTGCCTCAGACACAGTGTAGTGCCTCAGACAAAGTGTAGTGCCTCAGACACAGTGTAGTGCCTCAGACACAGTGTAGTGCCTCAGACACAGTGTAGTGCCTCAGACACAGTGTAGTGCCTCAGACACAGTGTAGTGCCTCAGACACAGTGTAGTGCCTCAGACACAGTGTAGTGCCTCAGACACAGTGTAGTGCCTCAGACACAGTGTAGTGCCTCAGACACAGTGTAGTGCCTTCAGGTAAAGCACTGCGTACCTTGTTCCAAGGTTCGTAGGTTCGCATCTCCTTCGGCCAGAGATCAGTGTTTGTGTATATTTCGCCTGCTCTTGCGATTTCCTTGCATATATATATATATATATATATATATATATATATATATATATATATATATATATATAATATATATATATATATATATATATATATATATATATACAAACTCTGAAAATAGGAGAATGTATCACAAATTGCGGTGAGTATCTGTATAATGAGGTGAGGGCAGGTGTTTAGAGCCCTCGCTCGCTCTCCCTACATTACATGCTATATTAATGTAACATACGTGACTACATTTAAACAACTGCAAATAACGGTAATGTGTGTAGTCTCCAAGTTGAGTGTGTGGAGGTCGAGTCACAGCTCCTCCAACACCATGGATATTATGTCATTCTTCATAATCATATTTAATGTTTGCACTCAGTAGAAAATTTGCTTCAAATGACGTCATTCAGTTTATTTTATCCACTGAGAGAGAGAGAGAGAGAGAGAGAGAGAGAGAGAGAGAGAGAGAGAGAGAGAGAGAGAGAGAGAGAGAGAGAGAGAGAGAGAGAGAGAGAGAGAGAGAGAGAGAGAGAGAGAGAGAGAGAGAGAGAGAGAGAGAAATAAGGAAAGAGTATATATATTAATTAAACACAAGCAGAAGATATATACTGTGTGAGTGTATACAGACTAAGAGTTTACTTTGTATTTTAGGTAGTAAAGTACTGGTGAGTGATGGTGAACAAGTGACATACAACCTTAATGATCCTCCTGTACTTGATACTGTTTAAACCTAATTAACTGTGATAATGGTGGGTGTAGGTGTGCCAGTGTTGTGTGTGATGGTGTCAGTCTCAGTGGTGGTGGTGGTGGTGGTGTCAGTCTCAGTGGTGGTGGTGCCAGTGTTGTGTGTGATGGTGTCAGTCTCAGTGGTGGTGGTGGTGGTGGTGGTGTCAGTCTCAGTGGTGGTGGTGCCAGTGTTGTGTGTGATGGTGTCAGTCTCAGTGGTGGTGGTGGGTGTGATGGTGTCAGTCTCAGTGGTGGTGGTGGTGGTGTCAGTCTCAGTGGTGGTGGTGGTGGTGGTGGGTGTGATGGTGTCAGTCTCAGTGGTGGTGGTGGTGGTGGTGTCAGTCTCAGTGGTGGTGGTGGTGTCAGTCTCAGTGGTGGTGGTGGTGGTGGTGGTGGTGTCAGTCTCAGTGGTGGTGGTGCCAGTGTTGTGTGTGATGGTGTCAGTCTCAGTGGTGGTGGTGGGTGTGATGGTGTTAGTCTCAGTGGTGGTGGTGGTGGTGGGTGTGATGGTGTCAGTCTCAGTGGTGGTGGTGGGTGTGATGGTGTTAGTGGTGGTGGTGGTGGTGGTGGTGGTGGGTGTGATGGTGTCAGTCTCAGTGGTGGTGGTGGTGGTGGGTGTGATGGTGTTAGTCTCAGTGGTGGTGGTGGTGGTGGTGGGTGTGATGGTGTCAGTCTCAGTGGTGGTGATGGTGGTGGGTGTGATGGTGTTAGTCTCAGTGGTGGTGGTGGTGGTGGGTGTGATGGTGTCAGTCTCAGTGGTGGTGGTGGTGGTGGTGGTGGGTGTGATGGTGTCAGTCTCAGTGGTGGTGGTGGTGGGTGTGATGGTGTCAGTCTCAGTGGTGGTGGTGGTGGTGGTGGGTGTGATGGTGTCAGTCTCAGTGGTGGTGGTGGTGGTGGTGGGTGTGATGGTGTCAGTCTCAATGGTGGTGGGGGTGGTGGGTGTGATGGTGTCAGTCTCAGTGGTGGTGGTGGTGGTGGGTGTGATGGTGTCAGTCTCAGTGGTGGTGGTGGTGGGTGTGATGGTGTTAGTCTCAGTGGTGGTGGTGGTGGTGGGTGTGATGGTATCAGTCTCAGTGGTGGTGGTGGTGGTGGTGGTGGTGGTGGGTGTGATGGTGTTAGTCTCAGTGGTGGTGGTGGGTGTGATGGTGTTAGTCTCAGTAGTGGTGGTGGTGGTGGTGGGTATGATGGTGTTAGTCTCAGTGGTGGTGGTGGTGGTGGGTGTGATGGTATTAGTCTCAGTGGTGGTGGTGGGTGTGATGGTGTCAGTCTCAGTGGTGGTGGTGGTGGTGGTGGGTGTGATGGTGTCAGTCTCAGTGGTGGTGGTGGGTGTGAAGGTGTCAGTCTCAGTGGTGGTGGTGGTGGTGGTTGTGGTGGTGGGTGTGATGGTGTTAGTCTCAGTGGTGGTGGTGGGTGTGATGGTGTTAGTCTCAGTGGTGGTGGTGGTGGTGGTGGTGGTGGTGGTGGGTGTGATGGTGTCAGTCTCAGTGGTGGTGGTGGTGATGGTGATGGTGGTGGTGGGTGTGATGGTGTTCGTCTCAGTGGTGGTGGTGGTCTGTGTGATGGTGTCAGTCTCAGCGGCGGTGGTGGTGGTGGTGGTGGTGGGTGTGATGGTGTCAGTCTCAGTGGTGGTGGTGGTGGTGGGTGTGATGGTGTCAGTCTCAGTGGTGGTGGTGGTGGGTGTGATGGTGTCAGTCTCAGTGGTGGTGGTGGTGGTGGGTGTGATGGTGTCAGTCTGTGGTGGTGGTGGTGGTGGGTGTGATGGTGTCAGTCTCAGTGGTGGTGGCGGTGGGTGTGATGGTGTTAGTCTCAGTGGTGGTGGTGGTGGTGGGTGTGATGGTGTCAGTCTCAGTGGTGGTGGCGGTGGGTGTGATGGTGTCAGTCTCAGTGGTGGTGGTGGTGGGTGTGATGGTGTCAGTCTCAGTGGTGGTGGTGGTGGGTGTGATGGTGTCAGTCTCAGTGGTGGTGGTGGTGGTGGGTGTGATGGTGTCAGTCTCAGTGGTGGTGGTGGTGGTGGGTGTGATGGTGTCAGTCTCAGTGGTGGTGGTTGGTGTGATGGTGTCAGTCTCAGTGGTGGTGGTGGTGGTGGTGGGTGTGATGGTGTCAGTCTCAGTGGTGGTGGGTATGATGGTGTCAGTCTCAGTGGTGGTGGTGGTGGGTGTGATGGTGTCAGTCTCAGTGGTGGTGATGGTGAGTGTGATGGTGTCAGTCTCAGTGGTGGTGGGTGTGACGGTGTCTGTCTCAGTGGTGGTGGTGGTGGTGGTGGGTGTGATGGTGTCAGTCTCAGTGGTGGTGGGTGTGATGGTGTCAGTCTCAGTGGTGGTGGGTGTGATGGTGTCAGTCTCAGTGGTGGTGGGTGTGATGGTGTCAGTCTCAGTGGTGGTTACCTGGTTACCTGGAGGTTATTCCGGGGATCAACGCCCCCGCGGCCCGGTCCATGACCAGGCCTCCCGATGGATCAGGGCCTGATCAACTAGGCTGTTACTGCTGGCCGCACGCAGTCCAACGTACGAGCCACAGCCCGGCTGATCCGGCACTGACTTTAGGTATCTGTCCAGCTCTCTCTTGAAGGCAGCCAGGGGTTTATTGGCAATTCCCCTAATGCTTGATGGGAGGCTGTTGAACAGTTTTGGGCCCCGGACACTTATGGTGTTTTTCCTTAGTGTACCAATGGCGCCCCTACTTTTTATTGGGGGCATTTTGCATCGCCTGCCCAGTCTTTTACTTTCGTAGGGAGTGATTTCTGTGTGCAGATTTGGAACCATTCCTTCCAAGATTTTCCAAGTGTAGATTATGATATATCTCTCCCTCCTGCGTTCCAACGAGTACAAGTCAAGTGCTTCCAAGCGTTCCCAGTAGTTAAGGTGCTTGACAGAACTTATACGTGCAGTAAAGGATCTCTGTACACTCTCTAGATCTGCGATTTCACCTGCTTTGAATGGAGATGTTAATGTACAGCAGTATTCCAGCCTAGAGAGGACAAGTGATTTGAAAAGGATCATCATGGGCTTGGCATCTCTCGTTTTGAAAGTTCTCATTATCCATCCTATCATTTTCTTTGCACGTGCGATCGTGGCACTGTTGTGATCCTTGAAAGTGAGATCCTCAGACATTACTACTCCCAGGTCCCTTACATTATTTTTCCGCTCTATTGTATGGCCAGAGTCTGTAGTATACTCTGTTCTAGTTATTATCTCCTCCAGTCTTCCATAACGGAGTAGTTGGAATTTGTCCTCATTGAACATCATATTGTTTACCGTTGCCCACTGGAAAACTTTGTTTATATCTTCTTGGAGGTTAACCGCGTCCTCAGCAGATGACAGCCTCATGCAGATCCTAGTATCATCCGCAAAGGATGATACGGTGCTGTGGTGTATATCTCTGTCTATGTCTGATATGAGGATAAGGAATAAGATGGGGGCGAGTACTGTGCCTTGTGGAACAGAGCTCTTCACTATGGCAGCCTCCGATTTAACTCTGTTGACCACTACTCTTTGTGTTCGATTTGTTAGGAAGTTGAAGATCCATCTCCCCACTTTCCCAGTTATTCCTTTAGCACGTATTTTATGGGCTATTATGCCATGATCGCATTTGTCAAATGCTTTTGCAAAGTCTGTGTATATTACATCTGCATTCTGATTTTCTTCCAGTGCATCCAAGGCCATGTCATAGTGATCCAGTAGTTGTGAGAGGCAGGAGCGACCTTCCCTGAACCCATGTTGCCCTGGATTGTGCACATTTTGGGAATCCAGGTGATTTGCAATCCTGCTTCTTAGCACTCTTTCAAAGATTTTTATGATATGGGACGTCAGAGCTATTGGTCTATAGTTCTTAGCTAATGCTTTGCTGCCACCTTTATGGAGTGGGGCTATATCCGTTGTTTTAAGTGACTGTGGAATTTCACCCATGTCCAAGCTCCTCCTCCATAGTGTACTTAGGGCACGCGAGAGGGGTTTCTTACAGTTCTTAATGAAAACAGAGTTCCACGAGTCTGGGCCTGGGGCTGAGTGCATAGGCATGTTGTCAATGGCTTTTTCGAAATCTATCGGAGTTAGGGTAATGTCGGAAATCTGGCATACATTTATGGAGTTTTGAGGGTCATTCATGAAGAAATCATTTGGGTCGTCGATCCTCAGACCGATTAGTGGTTCACTAAACACAGAGTCGTACTGGGATTTCAATATTTCACTCATTTCTTTGTTGTCATCTGTGTAAGTCCCATCCTGTCTGAGTAAGTCCCATCCTGTCTGAGTAAGTCCCATCCTGTCTGAGTAAGTCCCATCCTGTCTGAGTAAGTCCCATCCTGTCTGAGTAAGGGCCCGATACTAGATGGAGTATTTGCCTTGTTTTTGGCATATGAAAAGAAATATTTGGAATTTCTTTCAATTTCACTAATAGCTTTAAGCTCCTCCTGCCTCTCCTGGTGGTGGTGGTGGTGGTGGGTGTGATGGTGTCAGTCTCAGTGGTGGTGGTGGGTGTGATGGTGTCAGTCTCAGTGGTGGTGGTGGGTGTGATGGTGTCAGTCTCAGTGGTGGTGGTGGGTGTGATGGTGTCAGTCTCAGTGGTGGTGGTGGGTGTGATGGTGTCAGTCTCAGTGGTGGTGGTGGGTGTGATGGTGTCAGTCTCAGTGGTGGTGGTGGTGGGTGTGATGGTGTCAGTCTCAGTGGTGGTGGTGGTGGGTGTGATGGTGTCAGTCTCAGTGGTGGTGGTGGGTGTGATGGTGTCAGTCTCAGTGGTGGTGGTGGTGGGTGTGATGGTGTCAGTCTCAGTGGTGGTGGTGGTGGGTGTGATGGTGTCAGTCTCAGTGGTGGTGGTGGGTGTGATGGTGTCAGTCTCAGTGGTGGTGGTGGTGGGTGTGGTAGTGTCAGTCTCAGTGGTGGTGGTGGGTGTGATGGTGTCAGTCTCAGTGGTGGTGGTGGTGGGTGTGATGGTGTCAGTCTCAGTGGTGGTGGTGGTGGGTGTGAACTTGTCAGTCTCAGTGGTGGTGGTGGGTGTGAAGGTGTCACTCAGTGGTGGTAGTGGGTGTGAAAGTGTCACTCAGTAGTGGTGGTGGTGGTGGGTGCGAAGGTGTCACCCAGTGGTGGTGGTGGGTGTAAAGGTGTCACTCAGTGGTGGTGGTGTGTGTGAAGGTGTCACTCAGTGGTGGTGGTGGTGGTGGTGGTGGGTGTGATGGTGTCAGTCTCAGTGGTGGTGGTGGTGGGTGTGACAGTGTCAGTCTCGGTGGTGGTGGTGGGTGTGAAGGTGTCACTCAGTGGTGGTGGTGGTGGGTGTGAAGGTGTCACCCAGTGGTGGTGGTGGGTGTGAAGGTGTCACTCAGTGGTGGTGGTTGTGACAGTGTCAGTCTCAGTGGTGGTGGTGGGTGTGAAGGTGTCACTCAGTGGTGGTGGTGGGTGTGGTGTTACTCAGTGGTGGTGGTGGGTGTGAAGGTGTCACCCAGTGGTGGTGGTGGGTGTGAAGGTGTCACTCAGTGGTGGTGGTGGGTGTGAAGGTGTCACTCAGAGGTGGTGGTGGTGGTGGGTGTGATGGTGTCAGTCTCAGTGGTGGTGGTGGTGGGTGTGATGGTGTCAGTCTCAGTGGTGGTGGTGGTGGGTGTGATGGTGTCAGTCTCAGTGGTGGTGGTGGTGGGTGTGATGGTGTCAGTCTCAGTGGTGGTGGTGGTGGGTGTGATGGTGTCAGTCTCAGTGGTGGTGGGTGTGATGGTGTCAGTCTCAGTGGTGGTGATGGTGGGTGTGATGGTGTCAGTCTCAGTGGTGGTTGTGCCAGTGTTGTGGGTGATGGTGTCAGTCTCAGTGGTGGTGGTGGTGGGTGTGATGGTGTCAGTCTCAGTGGTGGTGGTGGTGGGTGTGATGGTGTCAGTCTCAGTGGTGGTGGTGGGTGTAATGGTGTCAGTCTCAGTGGTGGTGGTGGGTGTGATGGTGTCAGTATCAGTGGTGGTGGTGGTGGTGGGTGTGATAGTGTCAGTCTCAATGGTGGTGGTGGTGGGTGTGATGGTGTCAGTCTCAGTGGTGGTGGGTGTGATGGTGTAAGTCTCAGTGGTGGTGGTGGTGGTGGTGGGTGTGATGGTGTCAGTCTCAGTGGTGGTGGGTGTGATGGTGTCAGTCTCAGTGGTGGTGGTGGGTGTGATGGTGTCAGTCTCAGTGGTGGTGGTGGGTGTGATGGTGTCAGTCTCAGTGGTGGTGGTGGGTGTGGTGTCAGTCTCAGTGTTGGTGGTGGATGTGATGGTGTCAGCCTCAGTGGTGGTGGTGGTGGTGGGTGTGGTAGTGTCAGTCTCAGTGGTGGTGGTGGGTGTGATGGTGTCAGTCTCAGTGGTGGTGGTGGTGGGTGTGATGGTGTCAGTCTCAGTGGTGGTGGTGGGTGTGAAGGTGTCACTCAGTGGTGGTGGTGTGTGTGAAGGTGTCACTCAGTGGTGGTGGTGGTGGTGGTGGGTGTGATGGTGTCAGTCTCAGTGGTGGTGGTGTGTGTGAAGGTGTCACTCAGTGGTGGTGGTGGTGGTGGTGGGTGTGATGGTGTCAGTCTCAGTGGTGGTGGTGGGTGTGACAGTGTCACTCAGTGGTGGTGGTGGTGGTGGTGGGTGTGATGGTGTCAGTCTCAGTGGTGGTGGTGGGTGTGACAGTGTCACTCAGTGGTGGTGGTGGTGGTGGTGGGTGTGATGGTGTCAGTCTCAGTGGTGGTGGTGGGTGTGACAGTGTCACTCAGTGGTGGTGGTGGGTGTGAAGGTGTCACTCAGTGGTGGTGGTGGGTGTGAAGGTGTCACTCAGTGGTGGTGGTGTGTGTGAAGGTGTCACTCAGTGGTAGTGGTGGTGGTGGGTGTGAAGGTGTCACTCAGTGGTGGTGGTGTGTGTGAAGGTGTCACTCAGTGGTGGTGGTGGGTGTGAAGGTGCCACTCAGTGGTGGTGGTGGATGTGAAGGTGTCACTCAGTGGTGGTGGTGGGTGTGAGTGTCAGTCTCAGTGGTGGTGGTGGATGTGAAGGTGTCACTCAGTGGTGGTGGTGGGTGTGAAGGTGCCACTCAGTGGTGGTGGTGGATGTGAAGGTGTCACTCAGTGGTGGTGGTGGGTGTGAAGGTGTCACTCAGTGGTGGTGGGTGTGAAGATGTCACTCAGTGGTGGTGGTGGGTGTGAAGGTGTCACTCAGTGGTGGTGGTGGTGGGTGTGACAGTGTCAGTCTCAGTTGTGGTGGTGGGTGTGAAGGTGTCACTCAGTGGTGGTGGTGTGTGTGAAGGTGTCACACAGTGATGGTGGTGTGTGTGAAGGTGTCACTCAGTGGTGGTGGTGTGTGTGAAGGTGTCAGTCAGTGGTGGTGGTGGGTGTGAAGGTGTCACTCAGTGGTGGTGGTGTGTGTGAAGGTGTCACTCAGTGGTGGTGGCGGTGGGTGTGAAGGTGTCACTCAGTGGTGGTGGTGGTGGTGGGATGGCGTTGGTTGAGACCATGTTTACCAAGTGGTTAAGGCTGGGCCAGGTTTAACAAGTGGGGGTATTTACCTAGTTGTTAAGGTGGGTAACATGATGTGTCTTGCTGTACCCCCCACCAGAACACCCAGATGTATCTAGTAATCATGTACACTCTGGTTCTGCAGTCATCTTGTGTGGTCAGGTTCAGCTCCTCTCTCTCGCCTCTCTTTACATTTCACATCATCAGCTCTAGTGCTAGTTAACTTTAGATTTTACCGCCAAAATGGCTACTTTATTAGGCACCCTATATCCATTCTGTGCACGGTAGCTAGTTTCGTTCCAAACCATTGCCTTTTTCTCCAGCTTCTTTACATGGAATACCAGATGTGGGTTTTATACTGATGCTACATACTCTAAGATGGTCCTAACACATACTGTGTGTAAGGTCTTCGATGCCTCCTTGTTAATGTTCCTGAGAGCCACCCTTAAATCTGCCAACCGTGTGTTTGCTGCAGTAACTAGGTTGATGTGTGCCTCAGGTGAGATGCTTGGAACTATGCTCACCCCGAGGTCCTTCTCATTCAGTAAGGTTTCCAACCTTCGTTCCCCTGAGCCTGTACACTGTTTCCAGGTTTCTTTGCCCCTTTTCAGATATTCATAATTTTGAATTTGCTGGGGTTAAACTCCAACAGCTACTTGTCAGACCATTCCTGCAGCTTCTCCAGAACCATTTGAAGTCTTTTGTGTGTGTGTGTGTGTGTGTGTGTGTGTGTGTGTGTGTGTGTGTGTGTGTGTACTCACCTAGTTGAGGTTGCAGGGGTCGAGTCCAAGCTCCTGGCCCCGCCTCTTCGCTGGTCGCTACTAGGTCACTCTCCCTGAACCATGAGCTTTATCGTACCTCTTCTTAAAGCTATGTATGGATCCTGCCTCCACTACATCGCTTCCCAAACTATTCCACTTCCTGACTACTCTGTGGCTGAAGAAATACTTCCTAACATCCCTGTGATTCATCTGTGTCTTCAGCTTCCAACTGTGTCCCCGTGTTGCTGTGTCCAGTCTCTGGAACATCCTGTCTTTGTCCACCTTGTCAATTCCTCTCAGTATTTTGTAAGTCGTTATCATGTCCCCCCTATCTCTCCTGTCCTCCAGTGTCGTCAGGTTGATTTCCCTTAACCTCTCCTCATAGGACATACCTCTTAGCTCTGAGACTAGTCTTGTTGCAAACCTTTGCACTTTCTCTAGTTTCTTTACGTGCTTGGCTAGGTGTGGGTTCCAAACTGGTGCCGCATACTCCAATATGGGCCTAACGTACACGGTGTACAGGGTTCTGAACGATTCCTTATTAAGATGTCGGAATGCTGTTCTAAGGTTTGCTAGGCGCCCATATGTTGCAGCAGTTATTTGGTTGATGTGCGCTTCAGGAGATGTGCCTAGTGTTATACTCACCCCAAGATCTTTTTCCTTGAGTGAGGTTTGTAGTCTCTGGCCCCCTAGACTGTACTCTGTCTGCGGTCTTCTTTGCCCTTCCCCAATCTTCATGACTTTGCACTTGGTGGGATTGAACTCCAGGAGCCAATTGCTGGACAAGGTCTGCAGCCTGTCCAGATTCCTTTGTAGTTCTGCCAGGTCTACGATCGAATGAATTCTCATCAATTTCACGTCATCTGCAAACAGGGACACCTCGGAGTTTATTCCTTCCCTCGTCGTTCACGAATACCAGAAACAGCACTGGTCCTAGGACTAACCCCTGTGGGACCCCGCTGGTCACAGGTGCCCACTCTGACACCTCGCCACGTACCATTACTCGCTGCTGTCTTCCTGACAAGTATTCCCTGAACCGTTGTAGTGCCTTCCCTGTTATCCCTGCCTGGTCCTCCAGTTTTTGCACTAATATCTTGTGTGGTACTGTGTCAAACGCCTTCTTGCAGTCCAAGAAAATGCAATCCACCCACCCCTCTCTCTCTTGTCTTACTGCTGTCACCATGTCATAGAACTCCAGTAGGTTTGTGACACAGGATTTCCCGTCTCTGAAACAATGTTGGCTGCTGTTGATGAGATCATTCCTTTCTAGGTGTTCCACCACTCTTCTCCTGATAATCTTCTCCATGACTTTGCATACTATACATGTCAGTGACACTGGTTTGTAGTTTAGTTCTTCATATCTGTCTCCTTTTTTAAAGATTGGAACTACATTTGCTGTCTTTCATGCCTCAGGCAATCTCCCTGTTTTGATAGATGTATTGAATATTGTTGTTGGGGGTACGCATAGCGCCGCTGCTCCCTCTCTCAGGACCCATGGAGAGATGTTATCTGGCCCCATTGCCTTTGAGGTATCTAGCTCACTCAGAAGCCTCTTCACTTCTTCCTCGGTTGTGTGCACTGTGTCCAGCACATGGTGGTGTGCCCCACCTCTCCGTCTTTCTGGAGCTCCTTCTGTCTCCTCTGTGAACACTTCTCTGAATCTCTTGTTGAGTTCTTCACATACTTCACGGTCATTTCTTGTTGTCTCTCCTCCTTCCTTCCTTAGCCTGATTACCTGGTCCTTGACTGTTGTTTTACTCTTGATGTGGCTGTATAACAGCTTCGGGTCAGATTTGGCTTTCGCTGCTATGTCGTTTTCATATTGTCGTTGGGCCTCCCTTCTTATCTGTGCATATTCGTTTCTGACTCTACGACTGCTCTCCTTATTCTCCTGGGTCCTTTGCCTTCTATATTTCTTCCATTCCCTAGCACTTGGTTTTTGCCTCCTTGCACCTTTGGGTGAACCATGAGCTCATCCTGGCTTTTTCATTATTCCTGTTTCCCTTGGGTACAAACCTCTCCTCAGCCTCCTTGCACATTGTTTCTACATATTCCATCATCTCATTAACTGGCTTCCCTGCAGTTAATGTCCCACTGAACCTCGTTCAGGAAGTTCCTCATTCCCGTGTAGTCCCCTTTCTTGTAGTTTGGCTTCATTTGTCCTGGCCTTCCTGCTTCCCCCTCCACTTGTAGCTCTACTTTGTATTCGAAGCTCAAAACCACATGATCGCTGGCCCCGAGGGGTCTTTCATATGTGATGTCCTCAATATCTGCACTACTCAAGGCGAATACTAAGTCCAGTCTTGCTGGTTCATCCTCTCCTCTCTCTCTTGTAGTGTCCCTTACGTGTTGGTACATGAAGTTTTCCAGTACCACCTCCATCATCTTAGCCCTCCATGTATCTTGGCCCCCATGTGGCTCCAAGTTCTCCCAGTCGATCTCCTTGTGGTTAAAGTCACCCATGATCAGGAGCTTTGCCCTGCATGCATGAGCTCTTCTGGCCACTGCAGCCAGTGTGTCAACCATCGCTCTATTGCTCTCGTCATACTCTTACCCTGGCCTCCTGCTGTTCTGTGGTGGGTTATATATCACTGCAATTATCACCTTGGGACCTCCAGAGTGAAGCGTTCCCGCTATGTTATCACTTTCTTCTCCGCTGTCTCCTCTCTCCAGCTCATCAAAATTCCATCGGTTTTTGATCAGCAATGCCACTCTTCCACCCCCCCTGTTCCCTCTGTCTTTCCTCAGGATCTGATATCCTGTTGGAAAGATGGCATCTGTTATCATACCTTTAAGCTTGTGTGTGTGTGAGTGTGTGTGTGTGTACTCACCTAGTGTGTGTGTGTGTGTTAGTTAGTTAGTTACCATTTCGTCCTAGGCACATGTCGATTAGACACTAGGCCTGTTGTATGTGTGTGTGTGTGTGTGTGTGTGTGTGTGTGTGTGTGTGTGTGTATGTGTGTGTATCTGTGTGTGTGTGGAGAGTGTGGTGTGTGTGTGTGTGTGTGTGTGTGTGTGTGTGTGTGTGTGTGTGTGTGTGTGTGTGTGTGTGTGTGTGTGTGTGTGTGTGTGTGTGTGTGTATGTTTGTGTGTGTGTATGTATGTGTGTGTGTGTGTGTGTGTGTGTGTGTGTGTGTGTATGTGTGTGTGTGTGTGTGTGTGTGTGTGTTTGTGTGTATGTGTGTGTGTGTATGTGTGTGTGTGTATGTGTGTGTGTGTATGTGTGTGTGTATGTGTGTGTGTATGTGTGTGTGTGTATGTGTGTGTGTATGTGTGTGTGTATGTGTGTGTGTGTGTGTGTGTGTGTGTGTTAGTTACCATTTTGTCCTAGGCACATGTCGATTAGACAGTGTGTGTGTGTGTGTGTACGTGTGTGTGTGTGTGTGTGTGTGTGTGTGTGTGTGTGTGTGTGTGTGTGTGTGTGTGTGTGTGTGTGTGTGTGTGCAGAGAGCTTTGAAGGATCTTTAGACAGTATAAGAGAGCATAGAGGAAGAAAGCTCTCCTTCACCTGCAGAACCACTCACCTACAAGCCTGCCTTTGCTTGTAGTATCCTACAAGCTGAGCAGAGCCAACACAACCACATACACGTACATGCAAGTAAGGATACCTCTCCACAAGCAACAATCACACATGTATCAAGGACACGAATACAATTGTAAACAGTTACACATATGAACCTTCCTGCTAATACCACCCACCAAGTCTCGGTCTCTCTCTCTCTCTCTCTCTGTCTGTCTGTCTCTGTCTCTCTGTCTGTCTGTCTGTCTCTCTCTCACTAAATACTCACACGCACACAAAGCCCAGCTCAGCACTTTTATTTCCTTGCTGTGTAGTCCCAGTGAGATTCAGGCCACATACCCTCACACATCTCGCACTCACATACCCTCACACATCTCGCACTCACATACCCTCACACATCTCGCACTCACATACCCTCACACCTCTCGCACTCACACTAACGCCAACACATACAGTCGCTTTACACAGAGAAAATATTTCCTAGCTGTCTACGGCACATAACCTTTCTTACCCACTGTGAGGAGACACTCACAGTGTGTGGAGACACTCACAGTGTGAGGAGACACTCACAATGTGTGGAGACACTCGCAATGTGTGGAGACACTCGCAATGTGTGGAGACACTCACAATGTGTGGAGACACTCACAATGTGTGGAGACTCACAGTGTGTGGAGACACTCACAATGTGTGGAGATACTCACAATGTGTGGAGATACAATGTGTGGAGACACTCACAGTGTGTGGAGACACTCACAATGTGTGGAGACACAGTGTGAGGAGACACAATGTGTGGAGACACTCACAGTGAAGAGACACTCACAGTGTGTGGAGACACTCACAGTGTGAGGAAACACTCACAGTGCGTGGAGACACTCACAATGTGTGGCATGCAAAGAGTACGTAACCTTTATTCGGCGCATGGACACACCCTCATTTACAGGCTATCTCCCCCAACCAGCGAACCAGGTTGCTAAGAGTTGATGATGGGGCCCCATCGTTCAACTAGTGACCAGGTTCTAGCCAATAAGAAGGTGGGATTGACAATCGCAGAGGTTATGTGGATACCGCTCTCCTGTCTGCCCTTGTCATTCCCACTCTAGAGCTGGTTGAAGCACGGTCTGCTATCTTGTGGCTTCTATTTCTGCCTTGCTTACCGTGGAGTGCACTATATTTATCACTGTACATAGTGTACATATTGCTGTTATAATTGGTGAAGGATAATATAAGTCTAAACTTTTTCTACTGTGTTTATTTGCTCCCATTACACCTGGGATAACAAGCCATTTGAAATCCTAGGTTGTAATACAATGTGTGGAGACATAGTGTGTGGAGACAATCACCCTGTGTGAAGACACTCACAGTGTGTGGAGACACAGTGTGTGGAGAAACATATATAACAATGTGTGGAGACAGTGTGGAGACACACAGTGTAGAGACACAGTGTGAACACACTGTGTCTCCACACTGTGTGGAGACACATATAACTGTGTGGAGACAGTGTGAAGACACTGTGTGAACACACTCACTACAACATTACACTCAGTGTTGCAAGTGTTACTCAATAGTCATTTGGTGACACAAATTGCACAACACATGACTTGATAAAGCTCTACATGACTTGCTGAAGCTCTACATGACTTGCTGAAGCTCTACATGACTTGCTGAAGCTCTACATGGCTGGATTAAGCTCCACAAGACTAAATAAAGCTCTACGTGACTTGCTGAAGCTCTACATGACTTGCTGAAGCTCTACATGGCTGGATTAAGCTCCACAAGACTAAATAAAGCTCTACGTGACTTGCTGAAGCTCTACATGACTTGCTGAAGCTCTACATGGCTGGATTAAGCTCCACAAGACTAAATAAAGCTCTACGTGACTTGCTGAAGCTCTACATGACTTGCTGAAGCTCTACATGGCTGGATTAAGCTCCACAAGACTAAATAAAGCTCTACATGACTTGCTGAAGCTCTACATGGCTGGATTAAGCTCCACAAGACTAAATAAAGCTCTACGTGACTTGCTGAAGCTCTACATGACTTGCTGAAGCTCTACATGGCTGGATTAAGCTCCACAAGACTAAATAAAGCTCTACATGACTTGCTGAAGCTCTACATGGCTGGATTAAGCTCCACAAGACTAAATACAGCTCTACGTGACTTGCTGAAGCTCTACATGACTTGCTGAAGCTCTACATGGCTGGATTAAGCTCCACAAGACTAAATAAAGCTCTACGTGACTTGCTGAAGCTCTACATGGCTGGATTAAGCTCCACAAGACTAAATAAAGCTCTACGTGACTTGCTGAAGCTCTACATGGCTGGATTAAGCTCCACAAGACTAAATAAAGCTCTACGTGACTTGCTGAAGCTCTACATGGCTGGATTAAGCTCCACAAGACTAAATAAAGCTCTAAGTGACTTGCTGAAGCTCTACATGGCTGGATTAAGCTCCACAAGACTAAATAAAGCTCTACGTGACTTGCTGAAGCTCTACATGGCTGGATTAAGCTCCACAAGACTAAATAAAGCTCTACATGACTTGATAAAACTACATGACATAAAACTATACATTACTTTATAAAGTTCTACATGACTTGATAAAGCTATACACTACTTGATAAAGCTCTACATGATTTCATAAAGCTCTACATGACTTGATAAAGCTCTACATGACTTGATAAAGCTCTACATGACTTGATAGAACTCTACATTATAAAGTTCTACATGACTTGATAATAGAACTCTACATGACCTGATAAAGCTTTACATGACAAGATAAAACTACAAGACTGGATAAGCTCTATGTGTATATATAATGCTCTACTCGACCTGATAAAGCTCTACATGACTTGATACAGCTCTACATGACATGATAAAACTCTACACTGCTTTATAAAACTCTACATGATTTGGTAAATCTTTACATGATAAAGCTCTACATGATTTGATTAAGCTCTAGACAGTGTCAATAAACAGTGCCGGTCCTCTGTCCTGGGGGAAGATGGCACCAGCTGGCACTGACAGCAGGTGCCAATACGAAGAGAGATGGCACTAGGAAATATGGTAAAGCTTCCACGGTGGGTGTGAGCAGCTCTGGCTGGCAGAGTTGGCACTCCTTACTGAGGTCCTCTCAGGTGTCAGATGACAACATTGTACTCACCTAGTTGTGGTTGCAGGGGTCGAGTCACAGGTCGCTACTAGGTCACCCTTCCTGCTCCATGAGCTTTATGTACTCACCTAATTGTACTCGCCTAATTGTGGTTGCAGGGGTCGAGGCTCAGCTCCTGGCCCAGCTTCTTTACTGATCACTACTAGGCATCTCTCTGCTTTATATATGTGTGTGTGTGTGTGGGTGTGTGTGTGTGTGTGTGTGTGTGTGTGTGTGTGTGTGTGTGTGTGTGTGTGTGTGTGTGTGTGTGTGTGTATGTGTGTGTTAGTAAAAAGGTCTCGAACAGGCGAACATTGTAGGCGAGTATTAGAAGTAGCAGTGGTAGTAGTAGTAGTAGTATTAGAAGTAGCAATGGTAGTAGTAGTAGTATTAGAAGTAGCAGTGGTAGTAGTAGTAGTAATAGTAGTTGTTGTAGTGTTTGTAGTATTTAGCTATAGTGTTTGTAGTGCGTAGTAGTAGTGTTTGTAGTAAGTATTGGTAGTAGCACACAGAAGCAGTAGTAGTAGCACACAGAACTAGTAGTAGTAGCAGTTGTAGCAGTAGTAATAGTTTTCGATAGTTAAGCGTGTGAGGTGTCAGTGTGTGGCACTGACTGTCTGGGTCGAGCCATCACTGACAGTGAACAGTGCATCGTGGGCCAGTCACTGCCATGCGTCATGAAACCTGCATCAGCTAACGCGTCATGAAGCCTGCGTCAGCTGACGCGTCATGAAGCCTGCGTCAGCTGACGCGTCATGAAGCCTGCGTCAGCCGACGCATCATGAAGCCTGCGTCAGCCGATGTTGTCGATATTAAGGGCCACTCAGACTATAGGGCACAAGCAGTCACTATGTCCCGGTCTAAAAGTTCTGACAGCCTGCAAGCAGTCTTGAAAATGGTCCAGGAGCGAGAGGAACTCTCCTCAAGTCAGTCAAAGACTTTGGAAACAGTCCAGGACCGACCAAAATACTCGTAGAGTCAATCAATGGACTTTAAGACGAGTTAAATAAAGAAGTGGAGGAAGCAAACTGCATACATAGCTTCAAGAGTGGGTATGATCAGCCTCAAGATAGTATTGTTTGTTGGTGTGGCTTAAAACATGGGGCCAGGAACTGAAACTCAACTCCACAAACATAAGTCTGTGAGTCAGTGGGTACACACACACATAGAAGCAGGAATAACTAGGAACGTACTCCAGTGGATGAAAGAGTACCTGTTGAGAGGGTTCGTGGAGATATAATGGTTGGAGATAAACACACTTGTTGGATGGTAACACATTAGCAGAGTGTGAGAGGGGAGCCCAGCCCAGCCTGTCCTGATACCTGTAGGTCTATCCGTGAACTGAGAGGCAGAGCGTCTGATGCTCACATGCGGCATCACGTGACGTCACATACTAGTCCCTAGGCCTAGCAAGGGATCGTGTATATAAAGTATATAGATGGTACTAACTACGATACATATACAGAGGATCAGCAACTATGCTGACATACCGTCCTGAGGAAAAGGAAGCAAAGAATGGTTATCCAGAATGGGGAGGATTAACAAGCGGGGTGTCACAAGGATTACTATTAAGACCAGTACTGTTTATGGTTTGTGTGAATGACATAATAGATGGGACTGAATCAGATGTGTATTCGCCGATGATGTAAACCTAATGAGGCGAATAAAAACTGGTGAGGGTGGGAAAAGACTGTAAATGGATCTGGCAAACTGAAGGGTTGGTTAGATAAGTGGTCGCTTGAGTTCAACCCCAGCGAATGCAAGGTTAAGATAGAGGAAGAGGGCAAAAGATCGGACGCGGGGTAAAGACTAGGGGATAGAAGCTGCAAACCTTATTCAAACAGAAGAACCTGAGAGTATGTATAGTGCCTAGCATATCGCCAGAGGTTCAAATTCAGTGAATAACCTTAACAGTCAATGCTCACCTGGCAAATCTGAAAGTGGCCTTCAGGAATTTCAACAACAGTCATTCCAGGAACTTTATACAACATATGGCAGACCCAGTATAGAACCCACACCTGAGGAAGTATGTTCAGAAACTGAAGAAAGTGTTGAAGTGTGCAATAAGATTAATCCCAGAGCTAAGAGCTACGAAGAGAAACTAAAGGAATTGAACCTAACTACCCTGGAGGACAGAAGGATCAGGAGAGACATGATAACAACATACAAAATACTCAGAGGAACTGATAGGGCAGACAGGACAGAGACAGTCTTTTTGAGAGGCGGGAAACAAGTACTTGGAGATAAAGATGAAGTTAAAAATACAAATGAGTCACGGGGATGTCAGGAAGTATTTATTCAGTCTCAGTGTGGTTAGGAAGTGGAATGATCTCGACGAAGAGGTGGCAGATGCAGACCTCTTACATAGTTTGAAGAGTAGGTCCGATAGGGCCCACGAGGCTAAGCGAGAGTGAAACTGGCAAGCAGCAAGTAGAGGAGGGGCCAGGAGCTAAGATTCGACCCCTATAATCACATACAGGAGAGTGTACACACGCACACACACACACACACACACACACACACACACACACACACACACACACACACACACACACACACACACACACACAAACACACACACACACACACACACACACACACACACACACACACACGCACACACACAGTGTACCAAAATAAGACTGAGAAATATTAAGGCCTCACCCACCACTCAGACAAGTTAAAGTGCCACTGCCAACACTCGAGATACAGGATACCAGAACCAACAACCTGGGTTCCAGAGCCGTATCAACAATCTGGGTGCCAGAACTGTTCCAACAACCTGGATGCCAAAACTATACCAACAACCTGGGTGCCAGAGCTGTACCAACAACCTGGGTGCCAGAACTGTACCAACAACCTGGGTGCCAGAACTGTACCAACAACCTGGGCGCCCGAACTGTCCCAACTTCCTGGGTGCCAGAACTGCACCAACAACCTGGGCGCCCGAACTGTCCCAACTTCCTGGGTGCCAGAACTGCACCAACAACTTAGGTGCCACAACTTTACCAACAACCTGGGTGCCAGTACTGTCCTAACAACCTGAGTGCCAGAACTGTACCAACAACTTAGGTGCCACAACTTTACCAACAACCTGGGTGCCAGAATTGTACCAACAACCTGGGTGCCAGAATTGTACCAACAACATGGCTACCGGAACTGTACCAACAACCTAGGTGCCAGAATTGTACCAACAACCTGGGTGCCAGAACTGTGCCAACAACCTGGGTGCCAGAACTGTACCAACAACCTGGGTGCCAGAACTGTACCAACAACCTGGGTGCCAGAACTGTGCCAACAACCTGGGTGCCAGAACTGTACCAACAACCTGGGTGCCAGAACTGTGCCAACAACCTGGGTGCCAGAACTGTACCAACAACCTGGGTGCCATAACTATAACAACAACCTGGGTGCCAGAACTGTACCAACAACCTGGGTGCCAGAACTGTGCCAACAACCTGGGTGCCAGAACTGTACCAACAACTTGGGTGCCATAACTATAACAACAACCTGGGTGCCAGAACTGTGCCAACAACCTGGGTGCCAGAACTGTACCAACAATCTGGGTGCCAGAACTGTACCAACAACCTGTGTGCCAGAACTGTACCAACAACCTGGGTGCCAGAACTGCACCAACAATCTGGGTGCCAGAACTGTACCAACAACCTGGGTGCCATAATTATGCCCACAACCTGGGTGCCAGAACTGTACCAACAACCTGGGTGCCATAATTATGCCCACAACCTGGGTGCCAGAACTGTACCAACAGCTTGGGTGCCAGAACTGTACCAACAACCTGGATGCCAGTACTGTACTAACAACCTGAGTGCCAGAACTGTACCAACATCCTAGGTGCCAGAATTGTACCAACAACCTGGGTGCCACAACTTTACCAACAACCTGGGTGCCAGAACTGTACCAACAACCTGGGTGCCAGAATTGTACCAACAACCTGGGTGCCACACTTGTACCAACAACCTGGGTGCCAGAAATGTACCAACAACCTGGGTGCCAGACTTGTACCTACATCTGGGTGCCAGAACTGTACCAACAATCTGGGTGCCAGAACTGTCCCAACAACCTGGGTACCAGAACTGTACCAACAATCTGGGTGCCAGAACTGTACCAACAACCTGTGTGCCAGAACTGTACCAACAACCTGGGTGCCAGAAATGTACCAACAACCTGGGTGCCACACTTGTACCAACAACCTGGGTGCCAGAAATGTACCAACAACCTGGGTGCCAGACTTGTACCTACACCTGGGTGCCAGAACTGTACCAACAATCTGGGTGCCAGAACTGTACCAACAACCTGTGTGCCAGAACTGTACCAACAACCTGGGTGCCAGAACTGTACCAACAATCTGGGTGCCAGAACTGTACCAACAACCTGGGTGCCATAATTATACCCACAACATGGGTGCCAGAACTGTACCGACAGCCTGGGTGCCAGAACTGTCCCAACAACTTGGGTGCCAGAACTGTACCAACAACCTGGGTGCCAGAACTATCCCAACAACCTGGGTGCCAGAACTGTACCAACAACCTGGGTGCCAGGACTGTACCAACAATCTGGGTGCCATAACTGTACCAACAACCTGGGTGCCATAACTGTACCAACAACCTGGGTGCCAGAACTGTACCAACAATCTGGGTGCCAGAGCTGTACCAACAATCTGGGTGCCAGAACTGTACCAACAACCTGGGTGCCATAATTATACCCACAACATGGGTGCCAGAACTGTACCGACAGCCTAGGTGCCAGAACTGTCCCAACAACCTGGGTGCCATAACTGTACCAACAACCTGGGTGCCAGAACTGTACCAACAACCTGGGTGCCAGAACTGTACCAACAACCTGGGTGCCAGAACTGTACCAACAACCTGGGTGCCAGGACTGTACCAACAATCTGGGTGCCAGAACTGTACCAACAAACTGGGTGCCAGAACTGTACCAACTACCTGGGTGCCAGAACTGTACCAACAATCTGGGTGCCAGAACTGTACCAACTACCTAGGTGCCAGACTTGTACCAACACCTGGGTGCCATAACTATAACAATAACCTGGTGCCAGAACTGTACCAACAATCTGGGTGCCAGAACTGTCCCAACAACCTGGGTGCCAGAACTGTACCAACAATCTGGGTGCCAGAACTGTACCAACAACCTGGGTGCCAGAACTGTACCAACAACCTGGGTGCCAGAACTGTACCAACAATCTGGGTGCCAGAACTGTCCCAACAACCTGGGTGCCAGAACTGTACCAACAACCTGGGTGCCAGAACTGTACCAACAATCTGGGTGCCAGAACTGTACCAACAACCTGGGTGCCAGAACTGTACCAACAACCTGGGTGCCAGAACTGTGCCAACAACCTGGGTGCCAGAACTGTACCAACAACCTGGGTGCCAGAACTGTACCAACAACCTGCGTGCCAGAACTATACCAACAACCTGGGTGCCAAAACTGTACCAACAATCTGGGTGCCAGAACTGTCCCAACAACCTGGGTGCCAGAACTGTACCAACAACCTGGGTGCCAGAACTGTACCAACAATCTGGGTGCCAGAACTGTACCAACAATCTGGGTGCCAGAACTGTACCAACAACCTGGGTGCCAGAACTGTACCAACAATCTGGGTGCCAGAACTGTACCAACAACCTGGGTGCCATAATTATACCCACAACCTGGGTGCCAGAACTGTACCGGCAGCCTGGGTGCCAGAATTGTCCCAACAACTTGGGTGCCAGAACTGTCCCAACAACTTGGGTGCCAGAACTGTACCAATAGCTTGGGTGCCAGAACTCTCCCAACAACCTGGGTGCCATAACTGTACCAACAACCTGGGTGCCAGAACTGTATTAACAACTTTTGTGCCAGAACTGTCCCAACAACCTGGGTGCCAAAACTGTACCAACAACTTAGGTGCCAGGCTAGAAGTGTATCAACAACCTGGGTGCCAGAACTGTCCCAACAATTTGAGTGCCAAAACTGTACCAACTTTCGAGGGGACATTCTTGGTGTTGTACCACCCAAAGCGATACCATAAGTTTACTATTACTAAGAACTCTACTAACACCCCACAAACTCTACCCACTAACACCTTTCTAACAATACAGTAACACGTCACTAAGTGCCCACTAACACCTCTCTAACAATCCAGTAACACCTCACTAAGTGCCCACTAACACCTCTCTAACAATCCAGTAACACCTCACTAAGTGCCCACTAACACCTTTCTAACAATACAGTAACACCTCACTAAGTGCCCACTAACACCTTTCTAACAATCCAGTAACACCTCACTAAGTGCCCACTAACACCTTTCTAACAATACAGTAACACCTCACTAAGTGCCCACTAACACCTTTCTAACAATCCAGTAACACCTCACTAAGTGCCCACTAACACCTCTCTAACAATCCAGTAACACCTCACTAAGTGCCCACTAACACCTCTCTAACAATCCAGTAACACCTCACTAAGTGCCCACTAACACCTCTCTAACAATCCAGTAACACGTCACTAAGTGCCCACTAACACCTCTCTAACAATCCAGTAACACGTCACTAAGTGCCCACTAACACCTCTCTAACAATACAGTAACACCTCACTAAGAGTCCACTAACACCTCTCTAACAATACAGTAACACCTCACTAAGAGTCCACTAACACCTCTCTAACAATACAGTAACACCTCACTAAGTGCCCACTAACACCTCTCTAACAATCCAGTAACACGTCACTAAGTGCCCACTAACACCTCTCTAACAATACAGTAACACCTCACTAAGAGTCCACTAACACCTCTCTAACAATACAGTAACACCTCGCTAAGTGCCCACTAAGAACTCTAACAATACAGTAACACCTCACTAAGTGCCCACTAACACCTCTCTAACAATACAGTAACACCTCGCTAAGTGCCCACTAAGAACTCTAACAATACAGTAACACCTCACTAAGTACCCACTAACACCTCTCTAACAATACAGTAACACCTCGCTAAGTGCCCACTAAGAACTCTAACAATACAGTAACACCTCACTAAGTGCCCACTAACAACTCTAACAATACAGTAACACCTCACTAAGTGCCCACTAACACCTCTCTAACAATACAGTAACACCTCACTAAGTGCCCACTAACAACTCTCTAACAATACAGTAACACCTCACTAAGTACCCACTAACACCTCTCTAACAATACAGTAACACCTCGCTAAGTGCCCACTAAGAACTCTAACAATACAGTAACACCTCACTAAGTGCCCACTAACAACTCTAACAATACAGTAACACCTCACTAAGTGCCCACTAAGAACTCTAACAATACAGTAACACCTCACTAAGTGCCCACTAACAACTCTAACAATACAGTAACACCTCACTAAGTGCCCACTAACAACTCTAACAATACAGTAACACCTCACTAAGTGCCCACTAACAACTCTAACAATACAGTAACACCTCACTAAGTGCCCACTAACAACTCTAACAATACAGTAACACCTCGCTAAGTGCCCACTAAGAACTCTAACAATACAGTAACACCTCACTAAGTGCCCACTAACACCTCTCTAACAATACAGTAACACCTCGCTAAGTGCCCACTAAGAACTCTAACAATACAGTAACACCTCACTAAGTACCCACTAACACCTCTCTAACAATACAGTAACACCTCACTAAGTGCCCACTAACAACTCTAACAATACAGTAACACCTCACTAAGTGCCCACTAACAACTCTAACAATACAGTAACACCTCACTAAGTGCCCACTAACAACTCTAACAATACAGTAACACCTCACTAAGTGCCCACTAACAACTCTAACAATACAGTAACACCTCACTAAGTGCCCACTAACAACTCTAACAATACAGTAACACCTCACTAAGTGCCCACTAACAACTCTAACAATACAGTAACACCTCACTAAGTGCCCACTAACAACTCTAACAATACAGTAACACCTCACTAAGTGCCCACTAACACCTCTCTAACAATACAGTAACACCTCACTAAGTGCCCACTAACAACTCTAACAATACAGTAACACCTCGCTAAGTGCCCACTAAGAACTCTAACAATACAGTAACACCTCACTAAGTGCCCACTAACACCTCTCTAACAATACAGTAACACCTCACTAAGTGCCCACTAAGAACTCTAACAATACAGTAACACCTCACTAAGTGCCCACTAACAACTCTAACAATACAGTAACACCTCACTAAGTGCCCACTAACAACTCTAACAATACAGTAACACCTCGCTAAGTGCCCACTAAGAACTCTAACAATACAGTAACACCTCACTAAGTGCCCACTAACAACTCTAACAATACAGTAACACCTCACTAAGTGCCTACTAACACCTCTCTAACAATACAGTAACACCTCACTAAGTGCCCACTAACAACTCTAACAATACAGTAACACCTCACTAAGTGCCCACTAACAACTCTAACAATACAGTAACACCTCGCTAAGTGCCCACTAAGAACTCTAACAATACAGTAACACCTCACTAAGTGCCCACTAACAACTCTAACAATACAGTAACACCTCACTAAGTGCCCACTAACAACTCTAGCTTTTACTATCCTCGACGTAAAATAAAAAAAACATCTTTTTTTATGCTAGAGGAGAAAGAGATGTGTAGGTATTTAGTGCTGTCTTTGTATCAAAGGTTTTTAAATCTGGGTTATCAGGAGAGAGGAACCACGCCCACTTCCTCTTGGCTTATCACACCCACGGGCGGTGGACGATGATATCTGAAGACACGTGAAGAGTTACGGAGGGCGGAGGCGAGAGGAGCTGTAGCTTCCACACACACACACACACACACACACACACACACACACACACACACACACACACACACACACACACACACACACACACACACACACACACACAAAACACTACATTAATATCTCGTCATTAAAAATTAATCTCGTAAGCAAACATTTTATCTATCAAAAACACTTTACGTTATGGGAAAACAATTTGTGGCCACAACACACTTGATGTCCTCCTGCAACACACTTGATGTCCTCCTGCAACACACTTGATGTCCTCCTGCAACACACTTGATGTCCTCCTGCAACACACTTGATGTCCTCCTGCAACACACTTGATGTCCTCCTGCAACACACTTGATGTCCTCCTGCAACACACTTGATGTCCTCCTGCAACACACTTGATGTCCTCCTGCAACACACTTGATGTCCTCCTGCAAAACTGTACTAACAAAATATATGTGTAAACATTGACAGGAAACAGTCTGCCCTTTACACACGTTGTAGTCTGCCCTTTACACACGTTGTAGTCTGCCCTTTACACACGTTGTAGTCTGCCCTTGACACACGTTGTAGTCTGCCCTTGACACACGTTGTAGTCTGCCCTTGACACACGTTGTAGTCTGCCCTTTACACACGTTGTAGTCTGCCCTTTACACACGTTGTAGTCTGCCCTTGACACACGTTGTAGTCTGCCCTTTACACACGTTGTAGTCTGCCCTTGACACACGTTGTAGTCTGCCCTTGACACACGTTGTAGTCTGCCCTTGACACACGTTGTAGTCTGCCCTTTACACACGTTGTAGTCTGCCCTTGACACACGTTGTAGTCTGCCCTTTACACACGTTGTAGTCTGCCCTTGACACACGTTGTAGTCTGCCCTTTACACACGTTGTAGTCTGCCCTTGACACACGTTGTAGTCTGCCCTTGACACACGTTGTAGTCTGCCCTTTACACACGTTGTAGTCTGCCCTTGACACACGTTGTAGTCTGCCCTTTACACACGTTGTAGTCTGCCCTTGACACACGTTGTAGTCTGCCCTTTACACACGTTGTAGTCTTCCCTTGACACACGTTGTAGTCTGCCCTTTACACACGACACACGTTGTAGTCTTCCCTTGACACACGTTGTAGTCTGCCCTTGACACACGTTGTAGTCTGCCCTTGACACACGTTGTAGTCTGCCCTTTACACACGTTGTAGTCTGCCCTTGACACACGTTGTAGTCTGCCCTTTACACACGTTGTAGTCTGCCCTTGACACACGTTGTAGTCTGCCCTTTACACACGTTGTAGTCTGCCCTTGACACACGTTGTAGTCTGCCCTTTACACACGTTGTAGTCTGCCCTTGACACACGTTGTAGTCTGCCCTTTACACACGTTGTAGTCTGCCCTTGACACACGTTGTAGTCTGCCCTTTACACACGTTGTAGTCTGCCCTTGACACACGTTGTAGTCTGCCCTTTACACACGTTGTAGTCTGCCCTTGACACACGTTGTAGTCTGCCCTTTACACACGTTGTAGTCTGCCCTTGACACACGTTGTAGTCTGCCCTTTACACACGTTGTAGTCTGCCCTTGACACACGTTGTAGTCTGCCCTTTACACACGTTGTAGTCTGCCCTTGACACACGTTGTAGTCTGCCCTTTACACACGTTGTAGTCTGCCCTTGACACACGTTGTAGTCTGCCCTTTACACACGTTGTAGTCTGCCCTTGACACACGTTGTAGTCTGCCCTTTACACACGTTGTAGTCTGCCCTTTACACACGTTGTAGTCTGCCCTTGACACACGTTGTAGTCTGCCCTTTACACACGTTGTAGTCTGCCCTTGACACACGTTGTAGTCTGCCCTTTACACACGTTGTAGTCTGCCCTTTACACACGTTGTAGTCTGCCCTTTACACACGTTGTAGTCTGCCCTTTACACACGTTGTAGTCTGCCCTTTACACACGTTGTAGTCTGCCCTTTACACACGTTGTAGTCTGCCCTTTACACACGTTGTAGTCTGCCCTTTACACACGTTGTAGTCTGCCCTTTACACACGTTGTAGTCTGCCCTTGACACACGTTGTAGTCTGCCCTTTACACACGTTGTAGTCTGCCCTTGACACACGTTGTAGTCTGCCCTTGACACACGTTGTAGTCTGCCCTTGACACACGTTGTAGTCTGCCCTTTACACACGTTGTAGTCTGCCCTTTACACACGTTGTAGTCTGCCCTTTACACACGTTGTAGTCTGCCCTTTACACACGTTGTAGTCTGCCCTTGACACACGTTGTAGTCTGCCCTTTACACACGTTGTAGTCTGCCCTTGACACACGTTGTAGTCTGCCCTTGACACACGTTGTAGTCTGCCCTTTACACACGTTGTAGCCTGCCCTTTACACACGCTGTAGTCTGCCCTTGACACACGTTGTAGTCTGCCCTTTACACACGTTGTAGTCTGCCCTTGACACACGTTGTAGTCTGCCCTTTACACACGTTGTAGCCTACCCTTTACACACGTTGTAGTCTGCCCTTGACACACGTTGTAGTCTGCCCTTGACACACGTTGTAGTCTGCCCTTGACACACGTTGTAGTCTGCCCTTTACACACGTTGTAGCCTACCCTTTACACACGTTGTAGTCTGCCCTTGACACACGTTGTAGTCTGCCCTTGGCACACGTTGTACTCTGCCCTTGACACACGTTGTAGTCTGCCCATTACACACGTTGTAGTCTGCCCTTTACACACGTTGTAGCCTGCCCTTTACACACGTTGTAGTCTGCCCTTGACACACGTTGTAGTCTGCCCTTGACACACGTTGTAGTCTGCCCTTGGCACACGTTGTAGTCTGCCCTTGACACACGTTGTAGTCTGCCCTTGGCACACGTTGTACTCTGCCCTTGACACACGTTGTAGTCTGCCCTTGACACACGTTGTAGTCTGCCCTTGGCACACGTTGTAGTCTGCCCTTGACACACGTTGTAGTCTGCCCTTGACACACGTTGTAGTCTGCCCTTGACACACGTTGCAGTCTGCCCTTGGCACACGTTGTAGTCTGCCCTTGACACACGTTGTAGTCTGCCCTTGACACACGTTGTAGTCTGCCCTTGACACACGTTGTAGTCTTCCCTTGACACACGTTGTAGTCTGCCCTTGACACACGTTGTAGTCTGCCCTTGACACACGTTGTAGTCTGCCCTTGGCACACGTTGTACTCTGCCCTTGACACACGTTGTAGTCTGCCCTTGACACACGTTGTAGTCGGCCCTTGACACACGTTGTAGTCTGCCCTTGACACACGTTGTAGTCTGCCCTTGACACACGTTGTAGTCTGCCCTTGATACACGTTCCATGTCAGCACTGAACTCTTGAAATCCACTTAAAACTGCATCTAAGTGACATATTAAAGCATGTAGGTTATCCACTACAGAAGCATAATGTTGACCAACACCAGTCCTACATGGTGACCTATGATTCACCTGTGACCGATTTAGAGAGTTTTGATATTTCACAGGCCAGCTTGGGGCCAGTATTTTCTGTTAATCACCTGGTCAATTAGGTATATTATATCAGGCATTTCTCTTTCTCTCACTCCGAAGTATACTATTTTCAAAGTCTTGTACTGAGGCGACTTTCATTCTTTGTTTAGTATCGTTCATAAAAGATAACAAAAACAGTACCAAGCGTTACATGTAATTCAATACACGGGTGTACAAGGAGTTGTACTCACAGAGTTTAAGTGACTCCTCAGCTCCTTGTCCAGGCACTTATTCCTTGCTCAACTGACACAGTTGGCTCTTGGCCTCTTTGGCTCTCTCATATCCATTCATTCAGCTCGCTCTATTTTTATAAGCACCCTGACACTGAAGCACCATTTCCTAACATGCCAGTGGTACAGCTGAGTGTTCAGGGTCCAAATATTCACATTGATCACCAGAAAAGAAACATTCGCTCACACTTGCCACAATAAAGGGAACATCGCTTCATACTTCTCACCAGAAAGCAAACACTGCCTCATATTTCTCACTAGGAAAGGAACACTGGATCACACTTCTCATCAGGAAGGGAACACTGCCTCAACGTTGCTGCTATAGACAGGAACAGCATATATAACATACACTCTGGACAACTGTACTAGACATTAACACGCAACCCTGAGACACTACACACTACCAGCTGACTCAGCGAAAATATGACTTCCAGAAAAGTGCCCTTTCTTTAAGAAACTCCCTTAACCCTTTGTAAATCTTAACTCTTTGTATGTAAGTCTTAACCCTTTGTATGTAAGCCTTAACCCTTTGTAAGTAAGTCTTAATCCTTCATCGTATCGTTATGTTAGTAACCCTTTGTCATAAGTAGCCTTTCGTAACAACCATTTGCCTTGACCTCACAAGAAAAATTCCTGTCGTAACACCTTTGAACGCGAACAAAACCTGTGGTCACTACCAGTGCCACCAACAGTGCCTAGCCTCCGCCTTTTTCATCACTTAACCATCACGACCACCAATACCACCAACCATCACCACCAGCACCAACCACGACCATCAACCAGCACCACCACTAACCACGACCAACAACCAGAACCTTAATATTAATACCACCAACCACCATCACCCAGAGTTTGAGTAGCAAGAGGAGCCTCGCAAACGGTGATTTACACTCCAGGAAACACGACAAGTGCCTCCTGACACGGGTCTTTGTCATATGATGAGCCCTTGCTGCTGAGACATCCGCTGGCTCACCACACATGACTTTTACACCGTATTTAACGAACACTATACAGTAGTGTTCGGAAATGGCAATACTTTCCATGGTACCCTGTCTTCCAGGTGTTATCCCTCTCACAAGGAAGATATCTTCCAAGACAACAGGAGACCCTCGCACCCCAAGTGTCTCTCTCCACCATGAGTGTGTGGAAAGAAAGTAACAGAAAAAGTGTCAGACACTGCAGTAATGTGAGGGGCCGGGAGGAGTGTTTCCCAGAGAAAGTGGATTGATGGTAGCGAGGAAGAAAAGAGGTGAACAAGGGCGAGAAGGGGATGGGGGTAAAATGGGATGGAGGGAAGGGGAGGAGGGAATAGAGGGGATGTAGAATGATTGTAGTGAAAGGTAACAACTGGGAAGAAGGAATTACTTATATTGCGTTAGATGAGAGAAATGATGAGGTAATGACTTTTTTGTGGCGATCGTATGAGGTATGAAAGACAACAGCTGCTGTCTGGAGGACACAGCAACGTGTTTGTTGTGTTGTGTTGTGCTTCGTTGTGCTGATCTTTTGCGCACTCTACACATGGATAACAGGACCGGACACACGGCTGCAATATACAGACTGCTAGACACGGATTTTACAATAAAGAAGAGACGATAAAAATAAATGGTATACAATACCGACACAATGGAAATATAAACACATATGCAGTATAATGTGATCCACAAACAGATCTGTCTGTGACTTGATAAAGTCCACTGTGTGGGCGAAACGTTGTCAATAAAGGATCACATTATACTGCATCTGTGTTTATATTTCCAAAGAAGAGACGAGTTATTGAGAATTCTGTCAACGGAAGACAATACAGTAACAATTAAATCTTGTATAACTGTTGATAACAATATATCTTTATCAAAACATATCTTGATAACGATTTTCAGAGGCCAGGGATGGGGGGGGGGTTGATACTAAAGGGTTTTGAAGTACAGACGATAACAAAGAGTTTTGAAACCTCGTTACCAGATTTTTAGAAGAATTTTCGATAACAAAAGATTTCGCAGGGAAAGTTGACAACTATAACACTACAAGGGGCGGCTACAAGGGGCGGCTACAAGGGGCGGCTACAAGGGGCGGCTACAAGGGGCGGCTACAAGGGGCGGCTACAAGGGGCGGTTACACGGGGCGGCTACAAGGGGCGGCTACAAGGGGCGGCTACAAGGGGCGGTTACAAGGGGCAGCTACAAGGGGCGGCTACAAGGGGCGGTTACAAGGGGCGGCTACAAGGGGCGGTTACAACGGGCGGCTACAAGGGGCGGCTACAAGGGGCGGCTACAAGGGGCGGTTACACGGGGCGGCTACAAGGGGCGGCTACAAGGGGCGGCTACAAGGGGCGGCTACAAGGGGCGGCTACAAGGGGTGGCTACAAGGGGCGGCTACAAGGGGCGGCTACAAGGGGCGGCTACAAGGTCAGTTTCCAAATAATAATAAGTTACAACTTTGCCTGTATCCATGGTCGTCGTCTTCTCATGTATCTTATCCCTCTACTCCTCCTCCACGTAACCCTCTCATAGGTCACAGGGAAACACACGCTGTTGTCTATTTGAGATGTTTGCCCACTAGTGCCCCCAGAGATGTTGCTGTTTGCCCACTAGTGCCCCCAGAGATGTTGCTGTTTGTCCACTAGTGCCCCCAGAGAAGCTGCTCTGCCCACCTAGTTCTGTTTGTCTTCCTTTGAATTCACTTTCTGTTTAGATGCCCACCAGAGAACCTCAAGACCGCCCCCTCCTTTCCCAACCCACTCCTGGCTCTAAAAGCAACCCCCCCCTCACACCACTACTGTAACAGCACCACAATACCACCACTACTGTAACAACACCATTACTACTGTAACATCACCACTACTACTGAAACATCACCACCACTACTGTAACATCACCACAACACCACCACTATTGTAACAGCACCACAATACCACCACTACTGTAACAACACCATTACTACTGTAACATCACCACTACTACTGAAACATCACCACCACTACTGTAACATCACCACAACACCACCACTACTTTAACAACACCACAATACCACTACAAGTGTAACAACACTACTACTGTAACAACACCACTACTACTGTAACATCACCACAACACCACCACTACTTTAACAACACCACTACTGTAACATCACAACACCATCACAAGTGTAACATCACAACATCACCACCACTACTGTAACATTACAACACAATCGCCACTACTGTAACATCACCATCACAATACCAGTTACGATAATCACTAAGAGACACCAGTAAGGTGCTCTCAGAGTCAATATTAATTAAATACCTGGTGTGATTCTCCCACCATTATGGAACAGTAAAAACAGCCAATAGTTCTCCCCAGCACCCCACTATCCTCCCACCAAGCCCCGCCCCTAACTTAACCTCCCACCGAGCCCCGCCCCTAACTTAACCTCCCACCAAGCCCCGCCCCTAACTTAACCTCCCACCAAGCCCCGCCCCTAACTTAACCTCCCACCAAGCCCCGCCCCGAACTTAACCCTAACTTAACCTCCCACCAAGCCCCGCCCCTAACTTAACCTCCCACCAAGCCCCGCCCCTAACTTAACCTCCCACCAAGCCCCGCCCCTAACTTAACCTCCCACCAAGCCCCGCCCCTAACTTAACCTCCCACCAAGCCCCTCCCCTAACTTAACCTCCCACCAAGCCCCGCCCCTAACTTAACCTCCCACCAAGCCCCGCCCCTAACTTATCCTCCCACCAAGCTCCGCCCCTAACATAACCTCCCACCAAGCCCCGCCCCTAACTTAACCTCCCACCAAGCCCCTCCCCTAACTTAACCTCCCACCAAGCCCCGCCCCTAACTTAACCTCCCACCAAGCCCCGCCCCTAACTTAACCTCCCACCAAGCCCCGCCCCTAACTTAACATCCCACCAAGCGCCGCCCCTAATTTAACCTCCCACCAAGCCCCGCCCCTAACTTAACCAACCACCAAGCCCCGCCCCTAACTCAACCTCACAACAAGCCCCGCCCTTTACTTAACCTCCCACCAGGCCCCGCCCCTAACTTAATCTCACACCAATCCCCACCCCTAACTTAACCTCCCACTAAGCCCAGCCCCTAACTTAACCTCCCACTAAGCCCAGCCCCTAACTTAACCTCCCACTAAGCCCAGCCTCTAACTTAACCTCTCACGAAGCCCCGCCCCTAACTTAACCTCCCACCAAGCCCCGCCCCTAACTTAACCTCCCACTAAGCCCCGACCCTAACTTAACGTCCCACCAAGCCCAGCCCCTAACTTATCCTCATATCAAGGGCCGCCCCTAACTTATCCTCACATCAAGCTCCGCCCCTAACTTATCCTCCCACCAAGTCCCGCCCCTAACTTAACCTCCCACCAAGCCCCGCCCCTAAGTTAACCTCCCATCAAGCCCCGCATCTAACTTAACCTAACTTATCCTCCCACCATGCCCTGCCCTTAACTTATCCTTCTACCAAGTCCCGCCCCTAACCTAACTTATCCTCCCACCAAGCCCCGCCCATAACTTAACCTAACTTATCTTCCCACCAAGCCGCAAACTTAACCTAACCTATCCACAAGCAACTTAGCACAAGCCAGTAGTAAGTTAGATTCACTTAACATAAGCCAGCAACAGAAAGGTAACACAAGCCAGCAACACTAGGGTAACACAAGACAGAAGCAACAAGGTAACACAAGCCAGCAACACCAGGGTAACACTAGCCAGCAACACCAGAATAACACAAGCCAGCAACACTAGGGTAACACAAGACAGAAGCAACAAGGTAACACAAGCCAGAAACACTAGGGTAACACAAGCCAGCAACATCAGGGAAACACAAGCCAGCAACACCAGTGTAACACAAGCCAGCAACACTAGGGTAACACAAGCCAGCAACACCAGGGCAACACAAGCCAGCAACTCCAGGGGAACACAAGCCAGCAACACCAGGGAAACACAAGCCAGCAACACCAAGGGTACACAGGACAACAACACCAGGGTAACACAAGCCAACAACACCAGGGAAGCACAGGCCAGCAACACCAGGTGAACACAGGCCAGCAAGCCAGAGGAACACAAGCCAGAAACACCAGGGAAACACAGGCCAGTAACACCAGGAGGACACAAGTCATCAACACCAGAGGAACACAAGCCAGCATCACAAGAACACAAGCCAGCAAAACCAGAGCCCAACCAGCAACACCAAGTGAACACAAGCCAGCAACACCAGAATAACACAAGCCAGCAGCTCCAGGTAACACAAGCCAGCAACACCAGGGTAACACAAGCCAGCAGCACTAGAAGAACATAAGCCAGCAACACGAGGGGAATACAAGCCATCAACACCAGGAAACACAGGCCAGCAACACCAGGGGAACACAGGCCAGCAACACCGGGGGAACACAAGCGAGCAACACCAGAGGAACACAGGCCAGTAACACCAGGAGGACACAAGTCAGCAACACCAGAGGAACACAAGCCAGCATCACAAGAACACAATCCAGCAACACCAGAGCATAAACCGGCAACACCAAGTGAACACAAGCCAGCAACACCAGGGGGAACACAAACCAGTAACACCAAGGAAACACAGGTCAACAACACCAGGGAAACACAAGCCAGCAACACCAGGGAAACACAGACCAGCAACACCAAGGAAAAACAGGCCAGCAACACCAGAGGAACACAAGCCAGAAACACCAGGGGAACGCAGACCCGTAACACCAGGAGGACACAAGTCAGCAACACCAGAGGAACACAAGCCAGCATCATAAGAACACAAGCCAGCAACACCAGGGGAACACAAATCAGCAACACCAGGGGAACACAGGCCAGCAACACCAGGGGAACACAGGCCAGCAACACCAGGGGAACACAGGCCAGTAACACCAGGGGAACACAAGCCAGCAACACCAGGGAAACACAGGCCACCAACACCAGGGGAACACAAGCCAGCAACACCAGGTGAATACAGGCCAGCAACACCAGGGGAACACAAGCCAGCAACACCAGGGGAATACAGGCCAGCAACACCAGGGGAACACAGGCCAGCAACACCAGGACACAAGTCAGTAACACCAGATGAACACAAGCCAGCATCATAAGAACACAAGCCAGCAACACCAGAGTAATACAAACCAGCAACACCAGGGGAACACAAGCCAGCAACACCAGGGGAGGAGAAGGTTGGGCCGTGGGGTTAACTGACGTAATTGTTGAGGTGCGACAACAAGGGAGAGCACCATACATGTTGGTCCAAGGCGAAGACCCCCACCCCAGCACACACACCTGTCACCCCAGTACACACCTGTTTGTGTAAAAGGCTATTAACCTGTAGGACCAGGGAGACAGGTAAGCTCCCCAAGAGGGGTTCAGGAAGAATGGTTAGGAGGGGAGGGGAGGGAATGAGAAGATAAAGCGGAGGAGGGGAAGGGAGAGTAAAAGTGAGGGGAGAGGATAAGAGAGGGGAGAAGAAAGGGTAAGAGGTGTGAGAAGGAAAGGGGAGGGTAGTGACTGCCACTTAGTAGGATATTAGACAGTGATTCTTGAGTCTAAGTGATCTAAGGTTGATGAGAAAAATTCAATCGAACGAGGACCAGGAAGAACTACAAAAGGATCTGGACAGGCTCCAGACCTGGTCCAGCAATTGGCTCCTGGAATTCAACCCCACCAAGTGCAAAGTCATTAACATTGGGAAGGACAAAGAAGACCGCAGACGGAGTACAGTCTAGGGGGCCAGAGACTACAAACCTCACTCAAGGAAAAAGATCTTAGGGTGAGTATAACACAAGGCACATCTGAAGCGCACATCAACCAAATAACTGCTGCAGCATACGGGCGCCTAGCAAACCTCAGAACAGCATTCAGACATCTTAATGAGGAATCGTTCAGGACCCTGTACACCGTGTACGTTAAGCCCATATTGGAGTATGCGGCACCAGTTTGGAACCCACACCTAGCCAAGCACGTCAAGAAATTAGAGAAAGTGAAAATGTTTGCAACAAGACGAGTCCCCAAGCTAAGGAGTATGTCCTACGAGGAGAGGTTAAGGGAAATCGACCTGACTACACTGGAGGACAGGAGAGATAGAGGGGACATGATAACGACATACAAAATACTGAGAGGAATTGAAAAGGTGGACAGAGATAGAATGTTCCAGAGATGGGACACAGCAACAAGGGGACACCGTTTGAAGTTGAAGACACATATGAATCACAGGGATGTTAGGAAGTATTTATTCAGTCACAGAGTAGTCAGGAAGTGGAAGAGTTTGGGAAGCGATGTAGTGGAGGCAGGATCCATACACAGCTTTAAGAAGAGGCATGATAAAGCTCATGGTTCAGGGAGAGTGACCTAGTAGCAGCCAGTGTAGAGGCGGGACCAAGAGCTATGAATCGGCCCCTGCAACCACAACTAGGTAAGTATACACACACACACACACACACACACACACACACACACACACACACACACACACACACACACACACACACACACACACACACACACACACACACATACACACATACACATACATACACACACACACACACACACACACACACACACACACACACACACACATACAGACACACACACACACACACACACACACACACACACACACACACACACACACACACACACACACACACACACAATAATTACACTCATATACACACACACACACACACACACACACACACACACACACACACACACACACACACACACACACAATAATTACCTCAATGCGGATAATTCAACATTTTTTTACCGTCATTTTGAAGGATGGAAAATTTTTTCTCACATTTTTTTCATTATTGTTTATGAGGAGGTTTACTCTTACTGTGATTGTTTATGAGGAGGTTTACTCTTACTGTGATTGTTTATGAGGAGGTTTACTCTTACTGTGATTGTTTATGAGGAGGTTCACTCTTATTGTGATTGTTTATGAGGAGGTTCACTCTTATTGTGATTGTTTATGAGGAGGTTCACTCTTATTGTGATTGTTTATGAGGAGGTTCACTCTTATTGTGATTGTTTATGAGGAGGTTCACTCTTATTGTGATTGTTTATGAGGAGGTTCACTCTCATTGTGATTGTTTATGAGGTTTACTCTCATTGTTGTGATTGTTTATGAGGTTCACTCTCATTGTGATTGTTTATGAGGAGGTTCACTCTTACTGTGATTGTTTATGAGGAGGTTCACTCTTACTGTGATTGTTTATGAGGAAGTTCTCTTATTGTGATTTTTTATGAGGATCACTCTTATTGTGATTGTTTATGAGGAGGTTCACTCTTATTGTGATTGTTTATGAGGAGGTTCTCTCTTATTGTGATTGTTTATGAGGAGGTTCACTCTCATTGTGATTGTTTATGAGGAGGTTCTCTCTTATTGTGATTGTTTATGAGGAGGTTCACTCTTATTGTGATTGTTTATGAGGAGGTTCTCTCTTATTGTGATTGTTTATGAGGAGGTTCACTCTTATTGTGATTGTTTATGAGGAGGTTCACTCTCATTGTGATTGTTTATGAGGACGTTCACTTTTATTGTGATTGTTTATGAGGAGGTTCACTCTCATTGTGATTGTTTATGAGGTTTACTCTCATTGTTGTGATTGTTTATGAGGTTCACTCATTGTGATTGTTTACGAGGGGTTCACTCTCATTGTTGTGATTGTTTATGAGGTTCACTCTCATTGTTGTGATTGTTTATGAGGAGGTTCACTCTCATTGTTGTGATTTTTTATAAGGTTCACTCTCATTGTTGTGATTGTTTATGAGGAGGTTCACTCTCATTATTGTGATTGTCTATGAGGAGGTTCACTCTCATTGTGATTGTTTATGAGGAGGTTCACTCATTGTTGTGACTGTTTATGAGATTCACTCTCATTGTTGATTGTTTATGAGGTTCTCTCACTGTTGTGATTGTTTACGAGGTTCACTCTCGTTGTTGTGATTATGAGGTTCACTCTCATTGTTCTGATTGTTTATGAGGAGGTTCACTCATTATTGTGATTGTTTATGAGGAGGTTCACTCTCATTGTTTTGATTGTTTATGAGGTTCACTCTCATTGTTGTGATTGTTTATGAGGTTCACTCTCATTGTTGTGATTGTTTATGAGGAGGTTCACTCTCATTGTTGTGATTGTTTATGAGGTTCACTCTCATTGTTGTGATTGTTTATGAGGAGGTTCACTCTTATTGTTGTGATTGATTAAGAGGAGGTTCACTCTCCAATATTGTTGTGATTGTTTATGAGGAGGTTCACTCTCATTGTTGTGATTGTTTATGAGGAGGTTCACTCTCATTGCTGTGACTGTTTATGAGGTTTACTCTCATTGCTGTGATTGTTTATGAGGAGGTTCACTCTCATTGCTGTGATTGTTTATGAGGAGGTTCACTCTCATTGTTGTGATTGTTTATGAGGAGGTTCACTCATTGTTGTGATTGTTTATGAGGAGGTTCACTCTCATTGTGATTGTTTATGAGGAGGTTCACTCTCATTGCTGTAATTGTTTATGAGGAGGTTCACTCTCATTGTTGTGATTGTTTATGAGGAGGTTCACTCTCATTGTTGTGATTGTTTATGAGGAGGTTCACTCTCATTGTTGTGATTGTTTATGAGGAGGTTCACTCTCATTGTTGTGATTGTTTATGAGGAGGTTCACTCTCATTGTGATTGTTTATGAGGAGGTTCACTTCATTGTTGTGATTGTTTATGAGGTACACTCATTGTTGTGATTGTTTATGAGGAGGTTCACTCATTGTTGTGATTGTTTATGAGGAGGTTCACTCATTGTTGTGATTGTTTATGAGGAGGTTCACTCTCATTGTTGTGATTGTTTATGAGGAGGTTCACTCTCATTGCTGTGATTGTTTATGAAGAGGTTCACTCCCATTGTTGTGATTGTTTATGAGGAGGTTCACTCTCATTGTTGTGATTGTTTATGAAGAGGTTCACTCCCATTGTTGTGATTGTTTATGAGGAGGTTCACTCTCATTGTTGTGATTGTTTATGAGGAGGTTCACTCTCATTGTTGTGATTGTTTATGAGGTTCACTCATTGTTGTGATTGTTTATGAGGAGGTTCACTCTCATTGTTGTGATTGTTTATGAGGAGGTTCACTCATTGTTGTGATTGTTTATGAGGAGGTTCACTCTCATTGTTGTGATTGTTTATGAGGAGGTTCACTCTCATTGTTGTGATTGTTTATGAGGAGGTTCAATCTCATTGTTATGATTGTTTATGAGGAGGTTCACTCTCATTGCTGTGATTGTTTATGAGGTTTACTCTCATTGCTGTGATTGTTTATGAGGAGGTTCACTCTCATTGCTGTGATTGTTTATGAGGAGGTTCACTCTCATTGTTGTGATTGTTTATGAGGAGGTTCACTCATTGTTGTGATTGTTTATGAGGAGGTTCACTCTCATTGTGATTGTTTATGAGGAGGTTCACTCTCATTGCTGTAATTGTTTATGAGGAGGTTCACTCTCATTGTTGTGATTGTTTATGAGGAGGTTCACTCTCATTGTTGTGATTGTTTATGAGGAGGTTCACTCTCATTGTTGTGATTGTTTATGAGGAGGTTCACTCTCATTGTTGTGATTGTTTATGAGGAGGTTCACTCTCATTGTTGTGATTGTTTATGAGGAGGTTCACTCTCATTGTTGTGATTGTTTATGAGGAGGTTCACTCTCATTGTTCTCATCTCACCTCTACCATAAATGTTTATTTTTATAATAATAATAATAATAATAATAATAATAATAATAATTATAATAATATACTTATATTTATAACAATAATATTACTACTACTACTACTACTACTATTTCAAGTATCACTGGTTTAATTGTTACTATTATAGTTACCATCACCCCTACTACTACTAGCACCTCCATAACCGTACCTACACTACTACTACTCTCACTACCACCACAACTACCACTATCACTACTGTTACCGCCCACAAATATCTCTCACTCATTTACAAGTGTGAGATGAGGAACACGAACTTAATGTCTCATAGTGTTCTTCAAGTGCTGGGAAATATCCAGTATTTGTTAATAGGAAAGCTGGAATGGGAATGACCTTCTGGAAGACGGCAGTTCACTGAGGGAAAGAAGCAGTGATCTGAAGACCCAGGGAGAGGGGAGGATGGGGAGAGGATAATGTGAGGATGGGAGGGGTGAGGACGGGGGTGAAGATCAGAGGGGGCGAGTATGGGGTGGGGAAAGAGTCTACCTACCTGGAGGGTATTCCGGGGATCAATGCCCCCGTGACCCGGTCCACGACCAGGCCTCCCGGTGGATCAAGGACTAATCAACGAGGCTGTTACTGCTGGCCGCACGAAGTCCAACGTACGAACCACAGCCTGGCTGATCCGGCACTGACTTTAGGTATCTATCCAGCTCCCTCTTGAAGACAACCAGGGGTCTATTGGTAATGCCCCTTATGGCTGGTGGCAGGTTGTTGAACAGTCTTCGCCCCGCACACTTATGGTGTTTTCTTTTAGTGTACCAGTGGCGCCCCTACTTTTCATTGGGGGTATGTTGCACCGCCTGCCAAGTCTGTTGCTTTCGTAAGGAGTGATTTCTGTGTGCATATTAAGGACCATTTCTTCTAGGATTTTCGAAGTGTAGATTATGATATATCTCTCTCGCCTGCGCTCCAGCAAGTATAAGTCAAGTGTTCCCAGTAGTTGAGGTGTTTGATAGAACTTATATGTGCAATAAACATTCTCTGTACACTCTCTAGATCTGCAATTTCACCTGCTTTGAAAGGAGATGTTAATGTACATGAAATATTCCAGCCTAGAGAGTACAAGTGATTTGAAAATGATCATCTCTTGTTTTGTACGCTCTCATTATCCATCCTATCACTTTCTTCGCAGATGTGATAGTGGCACTGTTGTGATCCTTGAAGATGAGATCCTCAGACATTACCACTCCCAGGTCCCTCACATTATTTTTCCGCTCTATTGTATGATTAGAGTCTGTAGTATACTCAGCTCTAGTTATTATCTCCTTCAGTTTTCCATAACGGAGAGGTCTGAATTTGTCTTCATTGCACATACTGTTTTCCGTTGCCCATTGGAAAACTTGGTTTATATCTTCTTGGAGGTTAACCGTGTCCTCAATAGATGACAGTCTCATGTAGATCCTAGTATCGTCTGCAAAGGATGACACAGTGATATGGATTACATCTCTGTCAATACCTGATATGCGGATGAGGAACAGGATGGGGGCGAGTACTGTGCCTTATGGAACAGAGCTTTTCAGTATAACAGCTTCCGATTTAACTCTGTTTACCACTACTCTTTGTGTTCGATTGATTATAAAGTTGAAGATCCATCTACCCACTTTGCCAGTTATCCCTTTAGCACGTATTTTGTGCGCTATTACATCATGATCGCACTTGTCAAAGGCTTTCGCAAAGTCTGTGTATATTACATCTGTACTGTTTGTCTTCCGGTGCATCCAAGACCACATCATAGTGATCCAGTAATTGCGAGAGGCACAAACAACCTGCTCTGAACCCATGTTGCCCTGGATTGTGCAGTTTTTGGAATCCAAGTGGTTTGCAATCATGCTTCTTAGCACTCTTTCAAAGATTTTTATGAGGTAGGACGTTAGAACTATTGGTCTATGGTTCTTAACTAATGCTCTGCTGTCACCTTTATGGAGTGAGGCTATATCCGTTGTTTTTAGTGACTGGAATTTCACCTGTGTCTAAGCTCCTTCTCCACAGTATACTTAGGACACGCGAATGGGGTTTCTTGCTGTTGTTAATGAACACAGAGTTTCACGAGTCTGGGCCTGGGGCTGAGTGCACGGGGATGTTGTCAATGACTTTCTCAAAATCTAGTGGAGAAATTTTGCATACACTGACGAAGTTTTGAGACTCATGAAAAAAAATAATTTGGACTGTCTAGTGGCTGGGTAAACAATGAGTCATACTGAGTTTTCAGTATCTTATTCATTTCTTTGTTGTCATCTGTGTAGGATCATCTCGCCTGAACAAGGCACCGATACTACATGTGGGTTTTGCCATGTTTTTTTTACATATGAAAGGAAATATTTCGAATTTCTCTCAATTTCACTAATCGCTTTTAGCTCCTCCTGTCTCTCCTGGATCTTGTGTGAGTCCTTTAGCTCAAGCTCGATATTTTCCACTTCCCTGGCCAGCGCTTGAGGAAGGGGACGTGGTGAGTATGGGATGAGGATGTGCGGTGAGGTAGGTGAGGATGGAAGGAGGGGGTATGCGTTGAAGATGGAGTGAGGATGGGATGAGGATGGGAGGGGGTGAGTATGGAGTGAGGATGGAGTATGGTGTGAAGATAGGGTGAGGACAGGAGGGGTGAGTATGGAATAAGGATGGGGTGAGGATGGTGAGAAAGATGAGGACGGGGGATGAGGATAGGAGAGTGAAGATGGGGTGAAGATGGGATGAGTATGGGGTGAGGATGGGATGAGGATGGGATGAGGATGGGGTGAGGATGGGATGAGGATGGGGTGAGAAAAGTGAGGACGGGGGTGAGGATATTAGGGGGTGAGGATATTAGGAGTGAGGAAAGTGAGGACGGGGAAGTGAGGATATTAGGGGGTAAGGAAAGTGAGGACGGGGTTGAGAACTGGAGGGGTGAATATGGGGTAAGGATAGGGTGAGGATGGAGAGAGTAAGGTGAGGACGGGGGTTGTGGATAAAAAGGGTGAGGAAATGAGGACGGGAGTGAGGATAGAAAGGGTGAGTACCTGGAGGGTATTCCGGGGATCAACGCCCCCGCGGCCCGGTCCACGACCAGGCCTCCCGGTGGATCAGGGCCTGATCAACCAGGCTGTTACTGCTGGCCGCACGTAGTCCAACGTACGAGCCACAGCCCGGCTGATCCGGCACTGACTTTAGGTACCTGTCCAGCTCTCTTTTGAAGGCAGCCAGGGGAGGACGGGGGGTGAGGATAGGAGGAAGTGAGGATAGGAGGAAGTGAGGATAGGAGGAAGTGAGGACAGTGAGGACGGGGGTGATAATAGGAGGGGTTGAGTATGGGGTGAGGATGGTGTGAAGATGGGATGAGGACGGGGGTGAGGATAAGAGGGGTGAGGATGGGGTTAGGAAGGAGAGTGAGGAAGGAGGATGAGGATGGGGTGAGGAAGGAGGGTGAGGATGGGGTGAGGAAGGAGGATGAGGATGGGGTGAGGAAGGAGGGTGAGGATGGGAGAGGGTTGAAACATCCACCAGTCCACCACTGGTATTGTAGTAGGTGTTTGTCCTCACACATGACCAAGGCCGACCCTCCCAGCTCTTTCTGTTGCCCTTCCTCCCTCCCTGTCCTTCCTTCCTTCCCTCCCTCTCTCTTCCTCTCCTTCTTGTTTCCTTCCCTCCCTTTCTTGTCTCCTTCCCTCCCTGTCCCTGGCATTAATGGTTGCATTCCTCCATCACCACCACATAACTCCTCTAAAGTTTACCAGTACATTATCTCCAACATTATTCATTCCACCTTCACCATCACTTCATCAATACCATCTCAACACCACCACATCATCAACACCATCACTTCACCACATCATCAACACCATCACTTCACCACCACATCATCAACACCATCACTTCACCACCACATCATCAACACCATCACTTCACCACCACATCATCAACACCATCACTTCACCACCACATCATCAACACCATCACTTCACCACCACATCATCAACACCATCACTTCACCACCACATCATCAACACCATCACTTCACCACCACATCAACACCATCACTTCACCACCACATCATCAACACCATCACTTCACCACCACATCATCAACACCATCACTTCACCACCACATCATCAACACCATCACTTCACCACAACATCACTTCACCACCACATCATCAACACCATCACTTCACCACCACATCATCAACACCATCACTTCACCACATCATCAACACCATCACTTCACCACCACATCATCAACACCATCACTTCACCACCACATCATCAACACCATCACTTCACTATCACAGCAACAACAGTTCCACCCATTTTCAAGCATAATAAATTTCAACTCGAGGAAATATGGGTTTATCCTTTTCTGAGGGTCACACAAGGTCCCTCCTCGGGGTCACACAAGGTCCCTCCTCGGGGTCACACAAGGTCCCTCCTCGGGGTCACAGAACACCTCTGACTTTTGTTGAGAGTCCTCCAAGCTAGAATTGCCAAACGAGCATTTGCTACACGGGTTATTTAGATGAAACTAAGTGTCTGAGAATCCTGCAGCTTACTGAGGTCCATACTCTGATCCACGGTAGCACATTCCCTGTTGTTCCTGGCTGCTCCCTCTATACTCTGATCCACGGTAGCACATTCCCTGATGTTCCTGGCTGCTCCCTCTATACTCTGATCCACGGTAGCACATTCCCTGTTGTTCCTGGCTGCTCCCTCTATACTCTGATCCACGGTAGCACATTCCCTGTTGTTCCTGGTTGCTCCCTCTATACTCTGATCCACGGTAGCACATTCCCTGATGTTCCTGGCTGCTCCCTCTATACTCTGATCCACGGTAGCACATTCCCTGTTGTTCCTGGCTGCTCCCTCTATACTCTGATCCACGGTAGCACATTCCCTGTTGTTCCTGGTTGCTCCCTCTATACTCTGATCCACGGTAGCACATTCCCTGATGTTCCTGGCTGCTCCCTCTATACTCTGATCCACGGTAGCACATTCCCTGTTGTTCCTGGCTGCTCCCTCTATACTCTGATCCACGGTAGCACATTCCCTGTTGTTCCTGGTTGCTCCCTCTATACTCTGATCCACGGTAGCACATTCCCTGATGTTCCTGGCTGCTCCCTCTATACTCTGATCCACGGTAGCACATTCCCTGTTGTTCCTGGCTGCTCCCTCTATACTCTGATCCACGGTAGCACATTCCCTGTTGTTCCTGGTTGCTCCCTCTATACTCTGATCCACGGTAGCACATTCCCTGTTGTTCCTGGCTGCTCCCTCTATACTCTGATCCACGGTAGCACATTCCCTGATGTTCCTGGCTGCTCCCTCTATACTCTGATCCACGGTAGCACATTCCCTGTTGTTCCTGGCTGCTCCCTCTATACTCTGATCCACGGTAGCACATTCCCTGTTGTTCCTGGCTGCTCCCTCTATACTCTGATCCACGGTAGCACATTCCCTGTTGTTCCTGGCTGCTCCCTCTATACTCTGATCCACGGTAGCACATTCCCTGTTGTTCCTGGCTGCTCCCTCTATACTCTGATCCATGGTAGCACATTCCCTGTTGTTCCTGGCTGCTCCCTCTATACTCTGATCCACGGTAGCACATTCCCTGTTGTTCCTGGCTGCTCCCTCTATACTCTGATCCACGGTAGCACATTCCCTGTTGTTCCTGGCTGCTCCCTCTATACTCTGATCCACGGTAGCACATTCCCTGTTGTTCCTGGCTGCTCCCTCTATACTCTGATCCACGGTAGCACATTCCCTGTTGTTCCTGGCTGCTCCCTCTATACTCTGATCCACGGTAGCACATTCCCTGTTGTTCCTGGCTGCTCCCTCTATACTCTGATCCACGGTAGCACATTCCCTGTTGTTCCTGGCTGCTCCCTCTATACTCTGATCCACGGTAGCACATTCCCTGTTGTTCCTGGCTGCTCCCTCTATACTCTGATCCACGGTAGCACATTCCCTGTTGTTCCTGGCTGCTCCCTCTATACTCTGATCCACGGTAGCACATTCCCTGTTGTTCCTGGCTGCTCCCGCTATACTCTGATCCACGGTAGCACATTCCCTGTTGTTCCTGGCTGCTCCCTCTATACTCTGATCCACGGTAGCACATTCCCTGTTGTTCCTGGCTGCTCCCTCTATACTCTGATCCACGGTAGCACATTCCCTGTTGTTCCTGGCTGCTCCCTCTATACTCTGATCCACGGTAGCACATTCCCTGTTGTTCCTGGCTGCTCCCTCTATACTCTGATCCACGGTAGCACATTCCCTGTTGTTCCTGGCTGCTCCCTCTATACTCTGATCCACGGTAGCACATTCCCTGTTGTTCCTGGCTGCTCCCTCTATACTCTGATCCACGGTAGCACATTCCCTGTTGTTCCTGGCTGCTCCCTCTATACTCTGATCCACGGTAGCACATTCCCTGTTGTTCCTGGCTGCTCCCTCTATACTCTGATCCACGGTAGCACATTCCCTGTTGTTCCTGGCTGCTCCCTCTATACTCTGATCCACGGTAGCACATTCCCTGTTGTTCCTGGCTGCTCCCTCTATACTCTGATCCACGGTAGCACATTCCCTGTTGTTCCTGGCTGCTCCCTCTATACTCTGATCCACGGTAGCACATTCCCTGTTGTTCCTGGCTGCTCCCTCTATACTCTGATCCACGGTAGCACATTCCCTGTTGTTCCTGGCTGCTCCCTCTATACTCTGATCCACGGTAGCACATTCCCTGTTGTTCCTGGCTGCTCCCTCTATACTCTGATCCACGGTAGCACATTCCCTGTTGTTCCTGGCTGCTCCCTCTATACTCTGATCCACGGTAGCACATTCCCTGTTGTTCCTGGCTGCTCCCTCTATACTCTGATCCACGGTAGCACATTCCCTGTTGTTCCTGGCTGCTCCCTCTATACTCTGATCCACGGTAGCACATTCCCTGTTGTTCCTGGATGCTCCCTCTATACTCTGATCCACGGTAGCACATTCCCTGTTGTTCCTGGCTGCTCCCTCTATACTCTGATCCACGGTAGCACATTCCCTGTTGTTCCTGGCTGCTCCCTCTATACTCTGATCCACGGTAGCACATTCCCTGTTGTTCCTGGCTGCTCCCTCTATACTCTGATCCACGGTAGCACATTCCCTGTTGTTCCTGGCTGCTCCCTCTATACTCTGATCCACGGTAGCACATTCCCTGTTGTTCCTGGCTGCTCCCTCTATACTCTGATCCACGGTAGCACATTCCCTGTTGTTCCTGGCTGCTCCCTCTATACTCTGATCCACGGTAGCACATTCCCTGTTGTTCCTGGCTGCTCCCTCTATACTCTGATCCACGGTAGCACATTCCCTGTTGTTCCTGGCTGCTCCCTCTATACTCTGATCCACGGTAGCACATTCCCTGTTGTTCCTGGCTGCTCCCTCTATACTCTGATCCACGGTAGCACATTCCCTGTTGTTCCTGGCTGCTCCCTCTATACTCTGATCCACGGTAGCACATTCCCTGTTGTTCCTGGCTGCTCCCTCTATGCTCTGATCCACGGTAGCACATTCCCTGTTGTTCCTGGCTGCTCCCTCTATGCTCTGATCCACGGTAGCACATTCCCTGTTGTTCCTGGCTGCTCCCTCTATACTCTGATCCACGGTAGCACATTCCCTGTTGTTCCTGGCTGCTCCCTCTATACTCTGATCCACGGTAGCACATTCCCTGTTGTTCCTGGCTGCTCCCTCTATACTCTGATCCACGGTAGCACATTCCCTGTTGTTCCTGGCTGCTCCCTCTATACTCTGATCCACGGTAGCACATTCCCTGTTGTTCCTGGCTGCTCCCTCTATACTCTGATCCACGGTAGCACATTCCCTGTTGTTCCTGGCTGCTCCCTCTATACTCTGATCCACGGTAGCACATTCCCTGTTGTTCCTGGCTGCTCCCTCTATACTCTGATCCACGGTAGCACATTCCCTGTTGTTCCTGGCTGCTCCCTCTATACTCTGATCCACGGTAGCACATTCCCTGTTGTTCCTGGTTGCTCCCTCTATACTCTGATCCACGGTAGCACATTCCCTGTTGTTCCTGGCTGCTCCCTCTATACTCTGATCCGGTAGCACATTCCCTGTTGTTCCTGGCTGCTCCCTCTATACTCTGATCACGGTAGCACATTCCCTGTTGTTCCTGGCTGCTCCCTCTATACTCTGATCCACGGTAGCACATTCCCTGTTGTTCCTGGCTGCTCCCTCTATACTCTGATCCACGGTAGCACATTCCCTGTTGTTCCTGGCTGCTCCCTCTATACTCTGATCCACGGTAGCACATTCCCTGTTGTTCCTGGCTGCTCCCTCTATACTCTGATCCACGGTAGCACATTCCCTGTTGTTCCTGGCTGCTCCCTCTATACTCTGATCCACGGTAGCACATTCCCTGTTGTTCCTGGCTGCTCCCTCTATACTCTGATCCACGGTAGCACATTCCCTGTTGTTCCTGGCTGCTCCCTCTATACTCTGATCCACGGTAGCACATTCCCTGTTGTTCCTGGCTGCTCCCTCTATACTCTGATCCACGGTAGCACATTCCCTGTTGTTCCTGGCTGCTCCCTCTATACTCTGATCCACGGTAGCACATTCCCTGTTGTTCCTGGCTGCTCCCTCTATACTCTGATCCACGGTAGCACATTCCCTGTTGTTCCTGGCTGCTCCCTCTATACTCTGATCCACGGTAGCACATTCCCTGTTGTTCCTGGCTGCTCCCTCTATACTCTGATCCACGGTAGCACATTCCCTGTTGTTCCTGGCTGCTCCCTCTATACTCTGATCCACGGTAGCACATTCCCTGTTGTTCCTGGCTGCTCCCTCTATACTCTGATCCACGGTAGCACATTCCCTGTTGTTCCTGGCTGCTCCCTCTATACTCTGATCCACGGTAGCACATTCCCTGTTGTTCCTGGCTGCTCCCTCTATACTCTGATCCACGGTAGCACATTCCCTGTTGTTCCTGGCTGCTCCCTCTATACTCTGATCCACGGTAGCACATTCCCTGTTGTTCCTGGCTGCTCCCTCTATACTCTGATCCACGGTAGCACATTCCCTGTTGTTCCTGGCTGCTCCCTCTATACTCTGATCCACGGTAGCACATTCCCTGTTGTTCCTGGCTGCTCCCTCTATACTCTGATCCACGGTAGCACATTCCCTGTTGTTCCTGGCTGCTCCCTCTATACTCTGATCCACGGTAGCACATTCCCTGTTGTTCCTGGCTGCTCCCTCTATACTCTGATCCACGGTAGCACATTCCCTGATGTTCCTGGCTGCTCCCTCTATACTCTGATCCACGGTAGCACATTCCCTGTTGTTCCTGGCTGCTCCCTCTATACTCTGATCCATACGGTAGCACATTCCCTGTTGTTCCTGGCTGCTCCCTCTATACTCTGATCCACGGTAGCACATTCCTTGTTGTTCCTGGCTGCTCCCTCTATACTCTGATCCACGGTAGCACATTCCCTGTTGTTCCTGGCTGCTCCCTCTATACTCTGATCAACGGTAGCACATTCCCTGTTGTTCCTGGCTGCTCCCTCTATACTCTGATCCACGGTAGCACATTCCCTGTTGTTCCTGGCTGCTCCCTCTATACTCTGATCCACGGTAGCACATTCCCTGTTGTTCCTGGCTGCTCCCTCTATACTCTGATCCACGGTAGCACATTCCCTGTTGTTCCTGGCTGCTCCCTCTATACTCTGATCCACGGTAGCACATTCCCTGTTGTTCCTGGCTGCTCCCTCTATACTCTGATCCACGGTAGCACATTCCCTGTTGTTCCTGGCTGCTCCCTCTATACTCTGATCCACGGTAGCACATTCCCTGTTGTTCCTGGCTGCTCCCTCTATACTCTGATCCACGGTAGCACATTCCCTGTTGTTCCTGGCTGCTCCCTCTATACTCTGATCCACGGTAGCACATTCCCTGTTGTTCCTGGCTGCTCCCTCTATACTCTGATCCACGGTAGCACATTCCCTGTTGTTCCTGGCTGCTCCCTCTATACTCTGATCCACGGTAGCACATTCCCTGTTGTTCCTGGCTGCTCCCTCTATACTCTGATCCACGGTAGCACATTCCCTGTTGTTCCTGGCTGCTCCCTCTATACTCTGATCCACGGTAGCACATTCCCTGTTGTTCCTGGCTGCTCCCTCTATACTCTGATCCACGGTAGCACATTCCCTGTTGTTCCTGGCTGCTCCCTCTATACTCTGATCCACGGTAGCACATTCCCTGTTGTTCCTGGCTGCTCCCTCTATACTCTGATCCACGGTAGCACATTCCCTGTTGTTCCTGGCTGCTCCCTCTATACTCTGATCCACGGTAGCACATTCCCTGTTGTTCCTGGCTGCTCCCTCTATACTCTGATCCACGGTAGCACATTCCCTGTTGTTCCTGGCTGCTCCCTCTATACTCTGATCCACGGTAGCACATTCCCTGTTGTTCCTGGCTGCTCCCTCTATACTCTGATCCACGGTAGCACATTCCCTGTTGTTCCTGGCTGCTCCCTCTATACTCTGATCCACGGTAGCACATTCCCTGTTGTTCCTGGCTGCTCCCTCTATACTCTGATCCACGGTAGCACATTCCCTGTTGTTCCTGGCTGCTCCCTCTATACTCTGATCCACGGTAGCACATTCCCTGTTGTTCCTGGCTGCTCCCTCTATACTCTGATCCACGGTAGCACATTCCCTGTTGTTCCTGGCTGCTCCCTCTATACTCTGATCCACGGTAGCACATTCCCTGTTGTTCCTGGCTGCTCCCTCTATACTCTGATCCACGGTAGCACATTCCCTGTTGGTAGCACATTCCCTGTTGTTCCTGGCTGCTCCCTCTATACTCTGATCCACGGTAGCACATTCCCTGTTGTTCCTGGCTGCTCCCTCTATACTCTGATCAACGGTAGCACATTCCCTGTTGTTCCTGGCTGCTCCCTCTATACTCTGATCCACGGTAGCACATTCCCTGATGTTCCTGGCTGCTCCCTCTATACTCTGATCCACGGTAGCACATTCCCTGTTGTTCCTGGCTGCTTCCTCTATACTCTGATCCACGGTAGCACATTCCCTGTTGTTCCTGGCTGCTCCCTCTATACTCTGATCCACGGTAGCACATTCCCTGTTGTTCCTGGCTGCTCCCTCTATATTCTGATCCACGGTAGCACATTCCCTGTTGTTCCTGGCTGCTCCCTCTATACTCTGATCCACGGTAGCACATTCCCTGTTGTTCCTGGCTGCTCCCTCTATACTCTGATCCATGGTAGCACATTCCCTGTTGTTCCTGGCTGCTCCCTCTATACTCTGATCCACGGTAGCACATTCCCTGTTGTTCCTGGCTGCTCCCTCTATACTCTGATCCACGGTAGCACATTCCCTGTTGTTCCTGGCTGCTCCCTCTATACTCTGATCCACGGTAGCACATTCCCTGTTGTTCCTGGCTGCTCCCTCTATACTCTGATCCACGGTAGCACATTCCCTGTTGTTCCTGGCTGCTCCCTCTATACTCTGATCCACGGTAGCACATTCCCTGTTGTTTCTGGCTGCTCCCTCTATACTCTGATCCACGGTAGCACATTCCCTGTTGTTCCTGGCTGCTCCCTCTATGCTCTGATCCACGGTAGCACATTCCCTGTTGTTCCTGGCTGCTCCCTCTATGCTCTGATCCACGGTAGCACATTCCCGGTTGTTCCTGGCTGCTCCCTCTATACTCTGATCCACGGTAGCACATTCCCTGTTGTTCCTGGCTGCTCCCTCTATACTCTGATCCACGGTAGCACATTCCCTGTTGTTCCTGGCTGCTCCCTCTATACTCTGATCCACGGTAGCACATTCCCTGATGTTCCTGGCTGCTCCCTCTATACTCTGATCCACGGTAGCACATTCCCTGTTGTTCCTGGCTGCTCCCTCTATGCTCTGATCCACGGTAGCACATTCCCTGTTGTTCCTGGCTGCTCCCTCTATACTCTGATCCACGGTAGCACATTCCCTGTTGTTCCTGGCTGCTCCCTCTATGCTCTGATCCACGGTAGCACATTCCCTGTTGTTCCTGGCTGCTCCCTCTATACTCTGATCCACGGTAGCACATTCCCTGTTGTTCCTGGCTGCTCCCTCTATACTCTGATCCACGGTAGCACATTCCCTGTTGTTCCTGGCTGCTCCCTCTATACGCTGATCCACGGTAGCACATTCCCTGTTGTTCCTGGCTGCTCCCTCTATACTCTGATCCACGGTAGCACATTCCCTGTTGTTCCTGGCTGCTCCCTCTATACTCTGATCCACGGTAGCACATTCCCTGTTGTTCCTGGCTGCTCCCTCTATACTCTGATCCACGGTAGCACATTCCCTGTTGTTCCTGGCTGCTCCCTCTATACTCTGATCCACGGTAGCACATTCCCTGTTGTTCCTGGCTGCTCCCTCTATACGCTGATCCACGGTAGCACATTCCCTGTTGTTCCTGGCTGCTCCCTCTATACTCTGATCCACGGTAGCATCTCAACATCTCGGTACGAAATCTCCTCTCTCCATGTGCTCTACCATTATACTTCTCATATTTTCCAACAAATCTTAGGAATCAAACCATGGCAATTTGAACCAGTCAAAAGAAAAAATTTTTTTAGTTCCAAGAAACAGAAAAAAATGGAAAGAAATTGTAACAAAAATATTCCACCAAACTCGGAGCTTTGTTGGAAGACAGGCACAGCCAGTGGCCTCCACTCCAGAACCACACATACTGATGCCAACACAAGAATATCCCCAACAGACAGGCAACATGACTTCATTATATTTGCGAATATACAGCGCTTTAAGCCATCCACCAACAAAATACCTTGCATCAGTGGACTCCTCGTAAAGTCAAATGTGATGTTTGCAACCTACACAGACCTTCACAAAAGATCACTTTGACAATGAAATCTGGATACAACATATTTAAATGCCACAGAAGGAACAGAAAACAAGGAGGGGGGGGGGAGGGAGGTTGACCTGTATGTCAAAGAGTTACTTATTTGCACAGTTACTAAACACCACAAATGATGTAGTTGAAGTTTTGGCAATAAAGATTTTGAACCAAAACCTAGACATTGTTCTTGTTTATATACTGTAAACAGGCGAGCTGAAGCAGGAGTCAGCCAGTGGAAACAATTTGCATCATATCTGTCAGACACAGCAACATCTTGAGATCTTGATACAGGGAATTCTTCAACTTGTGCCTAACCTACAGGTATGACCTACTTACACTAGTGGATTTTTCCGCTGGCTAACTATACCTCCTACTGCTTCAACTCACCTATCGCCCATATGCTGTACTTTTCTTAAGATTGATGAACTGAACACATCGACTCCAGGGTTAAGGACTGATTACCTTAAACTCCTCACCTTCCACCATTCTTCTCTGTACTGGACTGAAGAAGCCACTGGTAATAAATATTCGCACATGTTGTACAAGTGTCCCAGTCTTCAACTTGTCGGTTTTCTAAACCATTTACATCATTAATGAAGTAAAACAGGAAAATTAGACAATAAGGTATGTTTGATCCTGTCGACTGACAGTGTTGATGTGGGCCGGACAGGATGTCACTCGGCTCCTCTGTTTGGAGTGGCAGCGGTGGTAGGAGGAATGTTGGTGATGGTGGTTGGAGAGTTGGTGATGGTGGTTGGAGGGTTGGTGATAGTGGTTGGAGGGTTGGTGATGGGGTTGGGAATTTCATTACGATTCATTCCAAATATCAACCACCCTGAGATTGAAGAAACATTTCATAACAACTCTTTCGGTTCTCTGTGTTTTTAGCTTCGTCTTCCCTCGCTCCGCTGCTTCCTATTTCTGTTAGTTCTTAACCCTGGCAGGTCTTCAAGCCTCCTACCACGTCTTCCCTGGTCGCTCTCTCTAAGGTACTCTCGTTCATTTCTTACAGCCTCTCTTCACAGTTCAATACCCCCCCGCCCCCTGGTCTCTCTCTCACACACACACCATATTTGACAATATTAGTACATGAGAGAGAGAGAGAGAGAGAGAGAGAGAGAGAGAGAGAGAGAGAGAGAGAGAGAGAGAGAGAGAAAGACGGATGTTCGTATTTACATGTGGCTTCTACCCTGTATTGACTGCATACGGTGGTGCATGTACGGTGGAGCGTCTGACGTGAGGTGCGCCTGGTTGAGCTACATCTGGCGGTGGTGCGTCTGGCTGCGGTGCAACTGGCGTGGTACGTCTGGTTGCGGTGCAACTGGTGGCTATAAATGGCGGTGGTGCGCATTATGAGTCTTTTAACTCACGCAAAAGTATTTAGAAAATAAAATAGGGCGATGTGCTCAGAACAGCCTGAGAAACCTGGGTGGGACTGAGGGAGATCCCAGGACTATCAACTGTGGGGACCCACTGAGAAACCTGGGTGGGACTGTGGGAGATCCCACGACTATCAACTGTGGGGACCCACTGAGAATCCTGGGTGGGACTGTGGGAGATCCCAGGACTATCAACTGTGAGGACCCACTGAGAAACCTGGGTGGGACTGTGGGAGATCCCAGGACTATCAACTGTGGGGACCCACTGAGAAACCTGGGTGGGACTGTGGGAGATCCCAGGACTATCAACTGTGGGGACCCACTGAGAAACCTGGGTGGGACTGTGGGAGATCCCAGGACTATCAACTGTGGGGACCCACTGAGAAACCTGGGTGGGACTGTGGGAGATCCCAGGACTATCAACTGTGGGGACCCACTGAGAAACCTGGGTGGGACTGTGGGAGATCCCAGGACTATCAACTTTGGGGGACCCACTGAGAAACCTGGGTGGGACTGTGGGAGATCCCAGGACTATCAACTGCGGGGACCCACTGAGAAACCTGGGTGGGACTGTGGGAGATCCCAGGACTATCAACTGTGGGGACCCACTGAGAAACCTGGGTGGGACTGTGGGAGATCCCAGGACTATCAACTGTGGGGGACCCACTGAGAAACCTGGGTGGGACTGTGGGAGATCCCAGGACTATCAACTGTGGGGGACCCACTGAGAAACCTGGGTGGGACTGTGGGAGATCCCAGGACTATCAACTGTGGGGACCCACTGAGAAACCTGGGTGGGACTGTGGGAGATCCCAGGACTATCAACTGTGGGGACCCACTGAGAAACCTGGGTGGGACTGTGGCAGATCCCAGGACTATCAACTGTGGGGGACCCACTGAGAAACCTGGGTGGGACTGTGGGAGATCCCAGGACTATCAACTGTGAGGACCCACTGAGAAACCTGGGTGGGACTGTGGGAGATCCCAGGACTATCAACTGTGGGGACCCACTGAGAAACCTGGGTGGGACTGTGGGAGATTCCAGGACTATCAACTGTGAGGACCCACTGAGAAACCTGGGTGGGACTGTGGGAGATCCCAGGACTATCAACTGTGGGGACCCACTGAGAAACCTGGGTGGGACTGTGGGAGATCCCAGGACTATCAACTGTGGGGACCCACTGAGAAACCTGGGTGGGACTGTGGGAGATCCCAGGACTATCAACTGTGGGGACCCACTGAGAAACCTGGGTGGGACTGTGGGAGATCCCAGGACTATCAACCGTGGGGACCCACTGAGAAACCTGGGTGGGACTGTGGGAGATCCCAGGACTATCAACTGTGAGGACCCACCGAGAAACCCGTGTGGGACTGGGAGATCCCAGGACTATCAACTGTGGGGACCCACTGAGAAACCAGGGTGGGACTGTGGGAGATCCCAGGACTATCAACTGTGGGGACCCACTAAAAAACCTGGGTGGGACTGTGGGAGATCCCAGGACTATCAACTGTGGGGACCCACTGAGAAACCTGGGTGGGACTGTGGGAGATCCCAGGACTATCAACTGTGGGGACCCACTAAGAAACCTGGGTGGGACTGTGGGAGATCCCAGGACTATCAACTGTGGGGACCCACTGAGAAACCTGGGTGGGACTGTGGGAGATCCCAGGACTATCAACTGCGGGGACCCACTGAGAAACCTGGGTGGGACTGTGGGAGATCCCAGGACTATCAACCGTGGGGACCCACTGAGAAACCTGGGTGGGACTGTGGGAGATCCCAGGACTATCAACTGTGAGGACCCACCGAGAAACCTGTGTGGGACTGTGGGAGATCCCAGGACTATCAACTGTGGGGACCCACTGAGAAACCTGGGTGGGACTGTGGGATATCCCAGGACTATCAACTGTGGGGACCCACTGAGAAACCTGGGTGGGACTGTGGGAGATCCCAGGACTATCAACTGTGGGGACCCACTGAGAAACCTGGGTGGGACTGTGGGAGATCCCAGGACTATCAACTGTGGGGACCCACTGAGAAGCCTGGGTGGGACTGTGGGAGATCCCAGAACTTTCAACTGTGGGGACCCACTGAGAAACCTGGGTGGGACTGTGGGAGATCCCAGGACTATCAACTGTGAGGACCCACTGAGAAACCTGGGTGGGACTGTGGGAGATCTCACGACTATCAACTGTGGGGACCCACTGAGAAACCTGGGTGGGACTGTGGGAGATCCCAGGACTATCAACTGTGAGGACCCACTGAGAAACCTGGGTGGGACTGTGGGAGATCCCAGGACTATCAACTGTGGGGACCCACTGAGAAACCTGGGTGGGACTGTGGGAGATCCCAGGACTATCAACCGTGGGGACCCACTGAGAAACCTGGGTGGGACTGTGGGAGATCCCACGACTATCAACTGTGGGGACCCACTGAGAAACCTAGGTGGGACTGTGGGAGATCCCAGGACTATCAACTGTGGGGACCCACTGAGAAACCTGGGTGGGACTGTGGGAGATCCCAGGACTATCAACCGTGGGGACCCACTGAGAAACCTGGGTGGGACTGTGGGAGATCCCACGACTATCAACTGTGGGGACCCACTGAGAAACCTAGGTGGGACTGTGGGAGATCCCAGGACTATCAACTGTGGGGACCCACTGAGAAACCTGGGTGGGACTGTGGGAGATTCCAGGACTATCAACTGTGGGGACCCACTGAGAAACCTGGGTGGGACTGTGGGAGATCCCAGGACTATCAACTGTGGGGACCCACTGAGAAACCTGGGTGGGACTGTGGGAGATCCCAGGACTATCAACTGTGAGGACCCACTGAGAAACCTGGGTGGGACTGTGGGAGATCCCAGGACTATCAACTGTGAGGACCCACTGAGAAACCTGGGTGGGACTGTGGGAGATCCCAGGACTATCAACTGTGGGGACCCACTGAGAAACCTGTGTGGGACTGTTGGAGATCCCAGGACTATCTACTGTGGGGACCCACTGACACTACAACTACAGTGTTACATTACACACTGTTGTTATATTACACACTGGTGTTACACACTGGTGTTATATTACACACTGGTGTTATATTACACACTGGTGTTACACACTGGTGTTATATTACACACTGGTGTTATATTACACACTGGTGTTACACACTGGTGTTATATTACACACTGGTGTTATATTACACACTGGTGTTACACACTGGTGTTATATTACAAACTGGTGTTATATTACACACTGGTGTTATATTACACATTGGTGTTACATTACACACTGGTGTTATATTACACACTGGTGTTATATTACACACTGGTGTTACACACTGGTGTTATATTACACACTGGTGTTACACACTGGTGTTATATTACACACTGGTGTTATATTACACACTGGTGTTACACACTGGTGTTATATTACACACTGGTGTTACACACCGGTGTTATATTACAAACTGGTGTTATATTACACACTGGTGTTATATTACACATTGGTGTTACATTACACACTGGTGTTATATTACACACTGGTGTTATATTACACACTGGTGTTACACACTGGTGTTATATTACACACTGGTGTTACACACTGGTGTTATATTACAAACTGGTGTTATATTACACACTGGTGTTATATTACACATTGGTGTTACATTACACACTGGTGTTATATTACACACTGGTGTTATATTACACACTGGTGTTATATTACACACTGGTGTTATATTACACACTGGTGTTATATTACACATTGGTGTTACATTACACACTGGTGTTATATTACACACTGGTGTTATATTACACACTGGTGTTACACACTGGTGTTATATTACAAACTGGTGTTATATTACACATTGGTGTTACATTACACATTGGTGTTACATTACACACTGGTGTTATATTACACACTGGTGTTATATTACACACTGGTGTTATATTACACACTGGTGTTATATTACACACTGGTGTTATATTACACACTGGTGTTATATTACACACTGGTGTTATATTACACATTGGTGTTACATTACACACTGGTGTTATATTACACACTTGTGTTATATTACACACTGGTGTTACACACTGGTGTTATATTACACACTGGTGTTATATTACACACTGGTGTTATATTACACGTTGGTGTTACATTACACACTGGTGTTATATTACACACTGGTGTTATATTACACACTGGTGTTATATTACACACTGGTGTTATATTACACACTGGTGTTATATTACACACTGGTGTTATATTACACACTGGTGTTATATTACACACTGGTGTTATATTACACACTGGTGTTATATTACACACTGGTGTTATATTACACACTGGTGTTATATTACACACTGTTGTCATTACAATAAACTGTTGTCATTACATTACACACTGTTGTCATTACAATAAACTGTTGTCATTACAATAAACTGTTGTCATTACATTACACACTGTTGTCATTACAATAAACTGTTGTCATTACATTACACACTGTTGTCATTACAATAAACTGTTGTCATTACATTACACACTGTTGTCATTACAATAAACTGTTGTCATTACATTACACACTGTTGTCATTACAATAAACTGTTGTCATTACATTACACACTGTTGTCATTACAATACACACTGTTGTCATTACATTACACACTGTTGTCATTACAATACACACTGTTGTCATTACAATACACACTGTTGTCATTACATTACACACTGTTGTCATTACAATACACACTGTTGTCATTACAATAAACTGTTGTCATTACAATACACACTGTTGTCATTACAATACACACTGTTGTCATTACAATAAACTGTTGTCATTACATTACACACTGTTGTCATTACAATACACTGTTGTCATTACAATACACACTGTTGTCATTACAATACACTGTTGTCATTACAATACACACTGTTGTCATTACAATAAACTGTTGTCATTACAATACACACTGTTGTCATTACAATAAACTGTTGTCATTACAATACACACTGTTGTCATTACAATACACTGTTGTCATTACAATACACACTGTTGTCATTACAATAAACTGTTGTCATTACAATAAACTGTTGTCATTACAATAAACTGTTGTCATTACAATAAACTGTTGTCATTACATTACACACTGTTGTCATTACAATAAACTGTTGTCATTACAATAAACTGTTGTCATTACATTACACACTGTTGTCATTACAATACACTGTTGTCATTACATTACACACTGTTGTCATTACAATACACTGTTGTCATTACATTACACACTGTTGTCATTACATTACACACTGTTGTCATTACATTACACACTGTTGTCAATACAATACACTGTTGTCATTACATTACACACTGTTGTCATTACAATAAACTGTTGTCATTACATTACACACTGTTGTCATTACAATAAACTGTTGTCATTACATTACACACTGTTGTCATTACAATACACTGTTGTCATTACATTACACACTGTTGTCATTACATTACACACTGTTGTCATTACATTACACACTGTTGTCATTACATTACACACTGTTGTCATTACATTACACACTGTTGTCATTACATTACACACTGTTGTCATTACATTACACACTGTTGTCATTACATTACACACTGTTGTCATTACATTACACACTGTTGTCATTACTTTACACACTGTTGTCAATACAATACACTGTTGTCATTACATTACACACTGTTGTCAATACAATACACTGTTGTCATTACATTACACACTGTTGTCATTACTTTACACACTGTTGTCAATACAATACACTGTTGTCATTACATTACACACTGTTGTCATTACATTACACACTGTTGTCATTACAATAAACTGTTGTCATTACATTACACACTGTTGTCATTACATTACACACTGTTGTCATTACATTACACACTGTTGTCATTACAATACACTGTTGTCATTACATTACACACTGTTGTCATTACATTACACACTGTTGTCATTACAATAAACTGTTGTCATTACATTACACACTGTTGTCATTACATTACACACTGTTGTCATTACATTACACACTGTTGTCATTACATTACACACTGTTGTCATTACAATAAACTGTTGTCATTACATTACACACTGTTGTCATTACATTACACACTGTTGTCATTACAATAAACTGTTGTCATTACATTACACACTGTTGTCATTACATTACACACTGTTGTCATTACAATAAACTGTTGTCATTACATTACACACTGTTGTCATTACATTACACACTGTTGTCATTACATTACACACTGTTGTCATTACAATAAACTGTTGTCATTACATTACACACTGTTGTCATTACATTACACACTGTTGTCATTACAATACACTGTTGTCATTACATTACACACTGTTGTCATTACAATACACTGTTGTCATTACATTACACACTGTTGTCATTACAATACACTGTTGTCATTACATTACACACTGTTGTCATTACAATACACTGTTGTCATTACATTACACTGTTGTCATTACAATACACTGTTGTCATTACATTACACACTGTTGTCAATATATTTCATATCAACAGCTTTGTTTTGACATTTTCCAGTATATGATAAGAACTCGTTCATAAATCATACTTTTCTGACGAGGACAACAAGGCCTCCAGGGCCGCGGTGCCGTTTTTTCAAAGGGAGGTTGAAGGTGCCAAGTTGCCACCCTTAATTTTTCCAATTGTTAAGTAACACGTCAGTTTCCCTGTCTCCTAACATCATGCTTATTTTCCCCCTATAATCTACCTTGTCCATAATTACTCTCGCATTTGTTTTGTCTGCTTTCGTAAGGTAAAGTCCAGGATCTTTCCTTAATTCATGGTATAACTTAACAAATCTTTGATGACGAGTGTGTTGCAGAGGTGTGAGCACAGCTCACGCCTTCTAGACTTCACCTTATGAAACCAGACAAAGCAAATACTATAGTAATTATGGACAAGGTAGATTATAGGGGGAAAATAAGCATGATGTTAGAAGACAGGGAAACTCAGGCGACTCTTAAACGTGACAGCATCAATTTAAAGTCACCGTTAAGGAAAGCGCAAAGATAATAAGGGCGAAACACCGCTAGGATCATTAGGGAAGATGAGTAGCATTATTACTCAGTAGACTGTAATGCAGGAGCCGGGATGGGCGGTAGGGTGGGTGGGTGGACGGCAGGGTTGATGGCTAGGAGGTAGGATAGGTGAATGGGCGGCAGGGTGGGCGGCATACAGTGTTACATGGAACACAATTTGCTGAGTGAGTGATCATAATACGTTATCCTTTGTTATGTCAGAGACAATAGACTGCTAGGTGTAGCCTTCTCCATCACTCCATCACCCCTCCTTCACTCCATCACCTCTCCTTCACTCCATCACCTCTCCTTCACTCCACCACCCCTCCTTCACTCCATCACCCCTCCTTCACTCCATCACCTCTCCTTCACTCCATCACCCCTCCTTCACTCCACCACCCCTCCTTCACTCCACCACCCCTCCTTCACTCCACCACCCCTCCTTCACTCCACCACCCCTCCTTCACTCCACCACCCCTCCTTCACTCCATCACCCCTCCTTCACTCCACCACCCCTCCTTCACTCCACCACCCCTCCTTCACTCCACCACCCCTCCTTCACTCCACCACCCCTCCTTCACTCCACCACCCCTCCTTCACTCCACCAACCCTCCTTCACTCCATCACCCCTCCTTCACTCCACCAACCCTCCTTCACTCCACCATCCCTCCTTCACTCCACCACCCCTCCTTCACTCCACCACCCCTCCTTCACTCCACCACCCCTCCTTCACTCCCGCACCCCTCCGTCAGGCCACCACCCCTCCTTCACTCCACCAACCCTCCTTCACTCCATCACCCCTCCTTCACTCCACCACCCCTCCTTCACTCCACCAACCCTCCTTCACTCCATCACCCCTCCTTCACTCCACCAACCCTCCTTCACTCCACCATCCTTCCTTCACTCCACCACCCGTCCTTCACTTAAAATAGCTAAGACAATCTAAGATTGTTCTAGCTATTTTACAAGAGGGAGAGAGATGTGAGGTAGACTTATCTCAAACTTCTTGTCTGAGAGAGAGAGAGAGGGAGAGAGATAGAGAGAGAGAGAGAGAGAGAGAGAGAGAGTTAATATTTTCATTCTGGTAATAGGATAGTACTTTCATCCTTACAGCACCAAGCTGCTAGTTTTGTCATTAGACAACCACAAGCAGAAGGCCTTTATGAAGCCGAGGGAAGGTGTGTAGAGGAGATGTGTGGGGAGCTACGGGAGAGCAGAGAGCTTACTTTATGCACACTGGTGGAGCTTCTCTGGGCATTAATTGTCTTCTCTGTAACAGACTCTGGGAAGATGGGGTCTTAGTTATGTTCAAGTAACTTAATATTCACTTCTCTTTTTGAGTAATATTTCCCCATCCTTAATTATTCCTTCTTGTTATTTCTTCCCAGATATATAACAGTATCAGGAAAATTTCTTAGTAAGCAGCAAGTGTTAAACTCCCTACATCACTGTAATAAACTATTAAGTTCTTGTAAGTTGAAATAGTGTGTAAGATAGTCTTCACCTTCCACAGCTTTACCTGAGTTGCTGTTCTTAATAAGAATGAGTATTGCTTAATTGGTGAGAACCTAGCTAAGTGGTAAGGCAAAAGTTAAGTGGTAATTAGTCAAGTAGTCAAGAGTGTATTGTGAGGTGAAATAATATACTACTCTCTTATTAATTTTCCTCCTTTCTACCTCATTCATCCCTCCTCCTCCCCCTCACTCTACCTCCTCCTCCTCCCCCCTTTTTCTAACCTTCCCTCCCGCCTATCACACTTTCTTTACATCATTCTACTGGAAGACACATAAAACACCTTTAACAACAGGTGTGACACCATTAACAAGTGACATTATTAAAAAGAGAGTGACACCTTTAAAAGAGTGACACTTTTAACAAGTGACCTCACTAACAATACTGACACCTTTAACTACAGAGTGATCTCCACTAACAAGAGTGACACCATTACTAACAACAGTGACACCATTAATAACAGTGGCCTAACAAGAATGACGCCACTAACAACACTCGTCGACCAGGCACCAGCAACAGTGTTAACTGCAGCAAATAATCAGTTTCTCTCGTATCCTGCAGTTTACCTGGAGAGAGTTCCGGGGGTCAACCCCCCCCTCGGCCCGGTCTGTGACCAGGCCTCCTGGTGGATCAGAGCCTGATCAACCAGGCTGTTGCTGCTGGCTGCACGCAAACCAACGTACGAGCCACAGCCCGGCTGATCAGGAACTGACTTTAGGTGCTTGTCCAGTGCCAGCTTGAAGACTGCCAGGGGTCTGTTGGTAATCCCCCTTATGTGTGCTGGGAGGCAGTTGAACAGTCTCGGGCCCCTGACACTTATTGTATGGTCTCTTAACGTGCTAGTGACACCCCTGCTTTTCATTGGGGGGATGTTGCATCGTCTGCCAAGTCTTTTGTTTTCGTAGTGAGTGATTTTCGTGCGCAAGTTCGGTACATATCGCTGACAAAAAAAAATAAAAGTTTCAATTTCCGAACGAAGAATTTCCTGGAAATTGTCAAAATATTTCCCATGGCCGTGAAGGGGGAATGTGACCGCCAGACAGAGTTATCTCGCCATGAGGCAAGTATGGTAATTCCCCCTTTCTGATCCCCCCCTTCTCTTTTAACCCCTCTTCTTTGCCTTATCCCATCCCCATCCTCTTCTATCCCCCCACAACCACTCTGCAGGATTGGATTACTCACGTGCTTTGGGAAGGGTGTGGCACTGATAGGTGCCATCGTTGCCTCCCTGTTGGCCACTGTTTCTCTGTTCCTGTTGGCCATTGCTCCTCTGTTCCTGCTGGCTACCGCTATCCTGTTCCTGCTGGCCACTGTTATCCTGTTCCTGCTGGCCACCGTTATGCTGTTCCTGCTGGCCACCGTTATGCTGTTCCTGCTGGCCACCGTTATGCTGTTCCTGCTGGCCACCGTTATGCTGTTCCTGCTGGCCACCGCTGTGCTTCTGCCTCACCAACGTAACATTCTCTCTTGTATTTGTGGCAATGTCGTTCGCTGAGGTTCCTGCAGTCTGCTGTACACCAACTCTGGAGTTAGATCCATTGAGTGTGTGGGTCCTAGAGTAGGATTCGGTAAGCGTGAGGTTCGTGGAGTCTGATCCGGTAGGTTGGTGAGTTCTGGAGTCTGATCCAGTAGGCAGATGGACGGGCACCTTGGGGTCGGATCCGACAGGCACCTTAGAATTGGATCCACAAGACTGTCGGATCCTAAATATGGTGGGCCGTCGCGACTTTGCTTGAACCGTGTCTTCAGCGTGGCTGTGGTTGTTCCGAGACCAAGGCTGAAAGCCCCTACTTTTGGACGAAGTGTTAAGAGTATCTCTGGACGCTTCTTGCTTCAGTCTTCCCCGGCTGCCTTTCCGACTGCATGACTCAGTAATCACTGAACTATCAGAGTAATTCCAGGCAGGAGTTTCAACAGCTTTTTTACAGTTTGTCCTTGGCGTCATGAACGACTTCCAGCTTCGATCCAGAGAATTGAACTTTTGGAAGAACTTCGACTTATCTTGTTTCTTACTTGAAAATTCGAGGGATCTAAATTTTTTGTCTTGATCTGGGGATGAATATAGAGTGTTGGAGTTAGTTTTGCTGTAGGGAATAGTGGAGTATACAGTGTTTGAGTAGGTGTTGTATGCAGTGTTATGATGGTGGCGGTGATGGACGGAGCTACAGGACAGCATAGTACAAGGTTTCTTCTTTTTGCGGGGAAGCTCGGCGTATATGTCTGAGAGAGCTACATAGCGGACACTGGCGCTATCTTCAGTGAGGGTCAGCTTGGCTGGCACACACGAGGGAGGAGGAGGAGGAGGAGGAGGTAGGGTACTGCTAGTGGGAGCGTAGAACTGCTGGGTGCTGTGCCCTCTGGTGAGCGAGGCTCTGGGTAGGCTGGAGTACAGCCTCACTGTTTTGCCATTGAGCTTCGTGTACTCTTGCTGAGTCTTGCCCGGGCGGCTGAGAGAAGAATAGTGAGGTTCGCTGTAGAACTGACTCTCGCTCAGAGACCCACAAACCAAGCTGGGAGACTCGAACACCTCAGAGAGATTCTCCCAAGTGTCCAGGTCCTGTCTCCCTCCCAGTGGGTGACCTGGCCTGGGGTCATGACCTGGCCTAACATCGTCGTAGTAGACAGGGACTGGTTCGGCACTGACGGGTTTGGCAGTGACAGCCTTGACAGGAGTGGAACGTTTGTTGGGAGAGAAGTCTCCGCCGGTAACGAGTTCTTTCAGTTTCCGGGTGATTAGCAACCCGCTGTTGCAGATCATCTTGCAACATCAATAATTAGATAATGATCTGCACTCAAACACAACATTCGAAAGACCGAACTCCTTATAAGTTCTTCATATAATTTAATCTCTTTCGCCCAGTGTTTACATGATACAGGAAAATAACCCACGAGAGCTTTCTTTATACGTTCACATTACTGAGCACACGAGACACATCACTGATGGAGTGTGAATGGTAGTGAAATTAGCACACGACACGCGTTGCAGCAGTCACAGCGACCACCGGCACACACCTACACACCACCAAGGCTCTCAGCCAACTGATTCTCTCTATACTAACCCACCTCTTGTACGCCCCCCTCTCTAATTTACACCCTCACCCTCCTTTCTCCCACTTTACGCCACCCTCACTTACACTCTTCTCCCTCATACACTACGCCATCCTCACACCTAACACTCACTCTCCTCCCACACACCTTACATCACCTCACACTCACATCCTCCTCCCTCACTCCTTACGTCGTCCTCATAACCTAAGCCCAATCCCTTTTCCAACCTGACACAAGCATTCCATAAGCTCTCGCTCACACCAGCCACAACCTTCCTTATGTCCATGTCTTAAATCCTTCTTTTGTGTGTGTGTGTGTGTGTGTGTGTGTTAGTTACGTGTGTGTGTGTGTGTGTGTGTACTCACCTAATTGTGGTTGCAGGGGTCGAGACTCAGCTCCTGGCCCCGCCTCTTCACTGATCGCTACTGGATCCTCTCTCTCTCTGCTTCCTGAGCTTTGTCATACCTCTTCTTAAAACTATGTATGGTTCCTGCCTCCACTACTTCACTTGCTAGGCTATTCCACTTGCTGACAACTCTATGACTGAAGAAATACTTCCTAACGTCCCTGTGACTCGTCTGAGTCTTCAGCTTCCAGTTGTGACCCCTTGTCCCTGTGTCCCCTCTCTGGAACATCCTATCTCTGTCCACCTTGTCTATTCCCCGCAGTATCTTGTATGTCGTTATCATGTGTGTGTGTGTGTGTGTGTGTGTGTGTGTACTCACCTATTTGTACTCACCTATTTGTGGTTGCAGGGGTCGAGTCATAGCTCCTGGCCCCGCCTCTTCACTGGTCGCTACTAGGTGTGTGTGTGTGTGTGTGTGTGTGTGTGTGTGTGTGTGTGTGTGTGTGTGTGTGTGTGTGTGTGTGTGTGTGTGTGTGTGTGTGTGTGTGTGTGTGTGTGTGTGTGTGTGTGTGTGTGTGTGTATACTCATCGATTTGTCCTTGCGTGGTTCGAGATTCAGCTCCTGGCCCTGCCTCCTAGACCATTTTGATAGGCTTTATTGACTTTTGGCCTCTTAGACTTATCATATATTCACTTGAAGCTGTGTACTGAGTTTTGCTTCCCTACTTTCTCGTTCAAGTCATTCCACTTCTCAACCACTCTGAGACATTCCACTTCTCTACTACTCTGAGACATTCCACTTCTCTACTACTCTGAGACATTCCACTTCTCTACAACTCTGAGACATTCCACTTCTCTACAACTCTGAGACATTCCACTTCTCTACTACTCTGAGACATTCCACTTCTCTACTACTCTGAGACATTCCACTTCTCTACTACTCTGAGACATTCCACTTCTCTACAACTCTGAGACATTCCACTTCTCTACTACTCTAAGACATTCCACTTCTCTACAACTCTGAGACATTCCACTTCTCTACTACTCTGAGACATTCCACTTCTCTACTACTCTGAGACATTCCACTTCTCTACTACTCTGAGACATTCCACTTCTCTACTACTCTGAGACATTCCACTTCTCTACTACTCTGAGACATTCCACTTCTCTACTACTCTGAGACATTCCACTTCTCTACAACTCTGAGACATTCCACTTCTCTACTACTCTGAGACATTCCACTTCTCTACTACTCTGAGACATTCCACTTCTCTACAACTCTGAGACATTCCACTTCTCTACAACTCTGAGACATTCCACTTCTCTACTACTCTGAGACATTCCACTTCTCTACTACTCTGAGACATTCCACTTCTCTACTACTCTGAGACATTCCACTTCTCTACAACTCTGAGACATTCCACTTCTCTACAACTCTGAGACATTCCACTTCTCTACTACTCTGAGACATTCCACTTCTCTACTACTCTGAGACATTCCACTTCTCTACAACTCTGAGACATTCCACTTCTCTACAACTCTGAGACATTCCACTTCTCTACTACTCTGAGACATTCCACTTCTCTACTACTCTGAGACATTCCACTTCTCTACTACTCTGAGACATTCCACTTCTCTACTACTCTGAGACATTCCACTTCTCTACAACTCTGAGACATTCCACTTCTCTACTACTCTGAGACATTCCACTTCTCTACTACTCTGAGACATTCCACTTCTCTACAACTCTGAGACATTCCACTTCTCTACAACTCTGAGACATTCCACTTCTCTACTACTCTGAGACATTCCACTTCTCTACTACTCTGAGACATTCCACTTCTCTACAACTCTGAGACATTCCACTTCTCTACTACTCTGAGACATTCCACTTCTCTACAACTCTGAGACATTCCACTTCTCTACTACTCTGAGACATTCCACTTCTCTACTACTCTGAGACATTCCACTTCTCTACAACTCTGAGACATTCCACTTCTCTACTACTCTGAGACATTCCACTTCTCTACAACTCTGAGACATTCCACTTCTCTACTACTCTGAGACATTCCACTTCTCTACTACTCTGAGACATTCCACTTCTCTACTACTCTGAGACATTCCACTTCTCTACTACTCTGAGACATTCCACTTCTCTACTACTCTGAGACATTCCACTTCTCTACAACTCTGAGACATTCCACTTCTCTACTACTCTGAGACATTCCACTTCTCTACTACTCTGAGACATTCCACTTCTCTACTACTCTGAGACATTCCACTTCTCTACAACTCTGAGACATTCCACTTCTCTACTACTCTGAGACATTCCACTTCTCTACAACTCTGAGACATTCCACTTCTCTACTACTCTGAGACATTCCACTTCTCTACTACTCTGAGACATTCCACTTCTCTACTACTCTGAGACATTCCACTTCTCTACTACTCTGAGACATTCCACTTCTCTACTACTCTGAGACATTCCACTTCTCTACTACTCTGAGACATTCCACTTCTCTACTACTCTGAGACATTCCACTTCTCTACTACTCTGAGACATTCCACTTCTCTACTACTCTGAGACATTCCACTTCTCTACTACTCTGAGACATTCCACTTCTCTACTACTCTGAGACATTCCACTTCTCTACTACTCTGAGACATTCCACTTCTCTACTACTCTGAGACATTCCACTTCTCAAGCACTCTGAGTCATTCCACTTCTCTACAACTCTGAGACATTCCACTTCTCAACCACACTTGAAACATTCCACTTCTCTACTACTCTGAGACATTCCACTTCTCAACCACTCTTGAAACATTCCACTTCTCAACCACTCTGAGACATTCCACTTCTCAACCACTCTCGAAACATTCCACTTCTCAACCACTCTTGAAACATTCCACTTCTCAACCACTCTGAGACATTCCACTTCTCAACCACTCTCGAAACATTCCACTTCTCAACCACTCTTGAAACATTCCACTTCTCAACCACTCTGAGACATTCCACTTCTCAACCACTCTCGAAACATTCCACTTCTCAACCACTCTTGAAACATTCCACTTCTCAACCACTCTGAGACATTCCACTTCTCAACCACTCTCGAAACATTCCACTTCTCAACCACTCTTGAAACATTCCACTTCTCAACCACTCTGAGACATTCCACTTCTCAACCACTCTCGAAACATTCCACTTCTCAACCACTCTTGAAACATTCCACTTCTCAACCACTCTGAGACATTCCACTTCTCAACCACTCTCGAAACATTCCACTTCTCAACCACTCTTGAAACATTCCACTTCTCAACCACTCTGAGACATTCCACTTCTCAACCACTCTCGAAACATTCCACTTCTCAACCACTCTTGAAACATTCCACTTCTCAACCACTCTGAGACATTCCACTTCTCAACCACTCTCGAAACATTCCACTTCTCAACCACTCTCGAAACATTCCACTTCTCAACCACTCTTGAAACATTCCACTTCTCAACCACTCTCGAAACATTCCACTTCTCAACCACTCTTGAAACATTCCACTTCTCAAGCACTCTGAGACATTCCACTTCTCTACAACTCTGAGACATTCCACTTCTCAACCACTCTTGAAACATTCCACTTCTCAAGCACTCTGAGACATTCCACTTCTCTACAACTCTGAGACATTCCACTTCTCAACCACTCTTGAAACATTCCACTTCTCAAGCACTCTGAGACATTCCACTTCTCTACTACTCTGAGACATTCCACTTCTCAACCACTTTTGAAACATTCCACTTCTCAAGCACTCTGAGACATTCCACTTCTCTACTACTCTGAGACATTCCACTTCTCAACCACTGTTGAGACATTCCACTTCTCAACCACTCTGAGACACTCCACTTCTCTACTACTCTGAGACATTCCACTTCTCAGCCACTGTTGAGACATTCCACTTCTCAACCACTCTTGAGACATTCCACTTCTCTACTACTCTGAGACATTCCACTTCTCAACCACTCTTGAGACATTCCACTTCTCAACCACTCTTGAGACATTCCACTTCTCTACTACTCTGAGACATTCCACTTCTCAACCACTCTGAGATATTCCACTTCTCTACTGCTCTGAGACATTCCACTTCTCAACCACTCTTGAGACATTCCACTTCTCAACCACTCTTGAGACATTCCACTTCTCTACTACTCTGAGACATTCCACTTCTCAACCACTCTTGAGACATTCCACTTCTCTACTACTCTAAGACATTCCACTTCTCAACCACTCTTGAGACATTCCACTTCTCAACCACTCTTGAGACATTCCACTTCTCAACCACTCTTGAGACATTCCACTTCTCAACCACTCTTGAGACAATCCACTTCTCAACCACTCTTGAGACATTCCACTTCTCAACCACTCTTGAGACAATCCATTTCTCAACCACTCTTGAGACAATCCACTTCTCAACCACTCTTGAGACATTCCACTTCTCAACCACTCTTGAGACATTCCACTTCTCAACCACTCTTGAGACAATCCATTTCTCAACCACTCTTGAGACATTCCACTTCTCAACCACTCTTGAGACAATCCACTTCTCAACCACTCTTGAGACATTCCACTTCTCAACCACTCTTGAGACATTCCACTTCTCAACCACTCTTGAGACAATCCACTTCTCAACCACTCTTGAGACATTCCACTTCTCAACCACTCTTGAGACATTCCACTTCTCAACCACTCTTGAGACAATCCACTTATCAACCACTCTTGAGACATTCCACTTCTCAACCACTCTTGAGACATTCCACTTCTCAACCACTCTTGAGACATTCCACTTCTCAACCACTCTTGAGACATTCCACTTCTCAACCACTCTTGAGACATTCCACTTCTCAACCACTCTGAGACATTCCACTTCTCAACTACTCCGAGACTAAAGACATACTTACATTCCTATGGTTCGGCGTTGACCCCCGGAACTCTCTCCAGGTAAACTCCAGGTTCATGTATTTTTAACTTCCACATGTATGCCCTTCATCCTGGTGTTCTTACTTCAGTCCGTCCCTTTTTAATTCGTCTTAGGATTTTGTATACGGTTACTAAGGTTATTCTCACTTGTCTTTCTCAGTTAAGGTCGTCAAGTTCATTTCCTTTAGCCTCTCCTAGAAAAGCATTTCTGCTTCTGGTAATAGTCTGGTTGCAAACCTTTTCCAGTTTCTTCAGGTGCCTGACCAGGTGTGGGCTCCATGCTGGGGCTGCGTACTCAATGATTCTTTATTCAATTTTATGAATGCTACTCTGAGGTTTGCTAGTCTCGCATATACCGCTGATGTTAAATGATTCATGAGCAATTCTGGCGATATGCTTGGTGGTATATTCTCTCCCAGATCCTTTACATTCTCTAATATTTGCAGCTTCCCTTTACCCATGCTGTACTCTGTGTCCGGTCTATCCTCTCCTCTAAAACGCATTATTCTGCACTTGGACTGAACTCGAGAAGCCACTTGTTTGACAACATCTTCAGTATGTTGAGGTTTCTCTAATGTTTATCACCGTCCTTTCCTGTTGTTATTCTTCTCATTGGTTTTACATCGCCAGCAGTGACACATAGGCCTAAATTCCCTCTGGTAGGTGGTTCACGTATATTAAGAACCCCACTCGTTACTCTCTCCCATTCTGATGTCTCATCCTTTACTGTTACTCGCTGCCCTGTGTCATTAAGGTACTCCTTGACTCACTCGAGCATCTTACCTTATCCCTGATGGTTCTAAACAAATCCCATAGTGTGGAATTGTATCACATAGTTTCCTGCAGTGTGTGTGTGTGTGTGTGTGTGTGTGTGTGTGTGTGTGTGTGTGTGTGTGTGTGTGTGTGTGTGTGTGTGTGTGTGTGTGTGTGTGTGTGTGTGTGTGTGTGTGTCTGTGTGTCTGTGTGTGTGTCTGTGTGTATGTGTGTGTGTGTGTGTGTGTGTGTGTGTGTGTGTGTGTGTGTGTGTGTGTGTGTGTGTGTGTGTGTGATGTGTGTGTGTGTCTGTGTGTGTCTGTGTGTGTCTGTGTGTGTCTGTGTGTGTGTGTGTATGTGTGTGTGTGTTTGTGTGTGTGTGTGTGTGTGTGTGTGTGTGTGTGTGTGTGTGTGTGTGTGTGTGTGTGTGTGTGTGTGTGTGTGTGTGTGTGTGTGTATGTGTGTATGTGTGTGTGTCTGTGTGTATGTGTGTGTGTGTGTGTGTGTGTGTGTGTGTGTGTGTGTGTGTGTGTGTGTGTGTGTGTGTGTGTGTGTGTGTGTGTGTGTGTGTCTGTGTGTGTCTGTGTGTGTCTGTGTGTGTCTGTGTGTGTGTGTGTATGTGTGTGTGTGTTTGTGTGTGTGTGTGTGTGTGTGTGTGTGTGTGTGTGTGTGTGTGTGTGTGTGTGTGTGTGTGTGTGTGTGTGTGTGTGTGTGTGTGTGTGTGTGTGATAATGGTGATGATGGTGATAGTGGGGATCCAAGTGATGGTGATGGAAGGAATCCAAGTGGTGGTGATGGTGATGGAGGGGATCTAAGTGGTGGTGATGTTTATGTAAGAGGGATCCAAGTGGTGGTGATGGAGGAGGGATCCAAGTGGTAGTGTTGGTAATGGTGATGGAGGGGGTCCAAGTGGTGGTGATGGTGATGGAGGGAGAATTTTAGTGATGGTGATGGAGGGGATACAAGGAGGATATGTCGTACAATAACAACAACATGCACAGCTGTGTAATCCCCATTACTATTACGATCACCATACAGCTGTTTACCTCTCGTTGACCTGCCTCGCTGCTAGACCCCTGAAAATCCTCTCACTAGCCTGCTTCACCCTGTAACCAGAGCGAGGCAGCAGGGAGAGGCATGTCCCTGCACTCCATGGCATCCCGATAGACCAGTCTTCTACAATCCACACTCACAATCATCCGTGTTTCCTCTCGTAACATTGTAAGCAAGGAACTCATGCAAATTATACTTGTGTCTTAGAGAAGTTTCCAAGCCGTGTTAAGCCACCGGCATGGGCTTGGAAGGCTTAACAAGATGAGACAATAGTATCTTCGTTTACTTTTTCCGGAGTGGCTAGTTTATCGTGCACCCCATATCCATCATGTAGACGGTGGTAGTTAGTTTGTGCACCCCATATCCATCATGTAGACGGTGGTAGTTAGTTTGTGCACCCCATATCCATCATGTAGACGGTGGTAGTTAGTTTGTGCACCCCATATCCATCATGTAGACGGTGGTAGTTAGTTTGTGCACCCCATATTCATCATGTAGACGGTGGTAGTTAGTTTGTGCACCCCATATTCATCATGTAGACGGTGGTAGTTAGTTTGTGCACCCCATATTCATCATGTAGACGGTGGTAGTTAGTTTGTGCACCTCATATTCATCTAGTGGACAGTAGTGGTTAATTTATTGCCCACCCCATATCCATTCTGTCGATGGCAGTGGCTAGTTCATCGTGCATTCCATATCCATCATATAGACGGTAGCATACAGATACACAAAAGGCCTATGAACTAGGAGCCAAAAAGGATTAACATCAGGATTTATAAAAATACCACAAAGCAAGTAAGGAAAAACAAGTGAATGCTTTCATGTGCTCACGCACATATCTTCCTCTAAAGATATGCGTGTTAGAACATGAAAGTGCTCAGGTATTTTTCCTGTTTTCACTGTGTTAATTTTATACATCTGCAATCACGCGTTTATTGTGATTTCTTCCATCTGGATACATATTTACTACTGTCTTATCTGTTGCCAACAAATTTCGGGCGAGAATCTGGAATTATTTACATTCTTGAACTATGTTTATTGGGGTCTTCAACCCAAGGCCGGCCAGTGCACCCTCGCAACCACACAACCCAAACCATAACTTCAACAAGCGCTTCCTCGGCATCACCAAACAAACTCTAGCAAACATATATACAAACACTAACAAACAAAAACACCAGCAAGCAGTCGCAGATAAAAGCAGACTGCTTGATACGCCTCACTACCTGTTATCTTAGATATTTCTTGAGTAGCCTCGACGCTAAGCTGAGCTAACTGCGCCCAGAAATTCACTTGTGGCTGCCTGAGGCTGTCCTACCTGCAGTGATGCACCTCCTCTCATTACCCACTAATTAATGATAAAATTAGCAGAGACAATAATTAAGTTGTTCTTGAACTGAGGCTGTTTACCACATGTAACTTTGTTGTATATGAGAGTAATTATACCGCAGCTTCCACTCTTAACTACCACCAACATTATGAATGTTTGGAAGATGACAATCATAATGACGGTCATAATGACAGCTGTATGATAATGACAAGTTGTATGATAATGACAGTTGTATGATAATGATAGCTGTATGATAATGATAGCTGTATGATAATGACAGCTGTATGATAATGACAGTTGTATGATAATGATAGCTGTATGATAATGACAGCTGTATCATAATGACAGTTGTATGATAATGACAGCTGTATGATAATGATAGCTGTATGATAATGACAGTTGTATGATAATGACAGCTGTATGATAATGATAGCTGTATGATAATGACAGTTGTATGATAATGACAGCTGTATGATAATGACAGCTGTATCATAATGACAGTTGTATGATAATGACAGCTGTATGATAATGATAGCTGTATGATAATGACAGCTGTATGATAATGAGTTGTATGATAATGATAGCTGTATGATAATGACAGCTGTATCATAATGACAGTTGTATGATAATGACAGCTGTATGATAATGATAGCTGTATGATAATGACAGTTGTATGATAATGACAGCTGTATGATAATGACAGTTGTATGATAATGATAGCTGTATGATAATGACAGCTGTATCATAATGACAGTTGTATGATAATGACAGCTGTATGATAATGATAGCTGTATGATAATGACAGTTGTATGATAATGACAGCTGTATGATAATGACAGCTGTATCATAATGACAGTTGTATGATAATGACAGCTGTATGATAATGATAGCTGTATGATAATGACAGCTGTATGATAATGACAGTTGTATGATAATGATAGCTGTATGATAATGACAGCTGTATCATAATGACAGTTGTATGATAATGACAGCTGTATGATAATGATAGCTGTATGATAATGATAGCTGTATGATAATGACAGTTGTATGATAATGACAGCTGTATGATAATGATAGCTGTATGATAATGACAGTTGTATGATAATGATAGCTGTATGATGACAGCTGTATGATAATGACAGCTGTATGATAATGATAGCTGTATGATAATGACAGTTGTATGATAATGACAGCTGTATGATAATGACAGCTGTATGATAATGACAGTTGCATGATAATGACAGCTGTATGATAATGACAGCTGTATGATAATGACAGCTGTATGATAATGACAGCTGTATGATAATGACAGTTGTATGATAATGACAGCTGTATGATAATGACAGTTGTATGATAATGATAGCTGTATGATAATGATAGCTGTATGATAATGACAGTTGTATGATAATGACAGTTGTATGATAATGATAGCTGTATGATAATGACAGTTGTATGATAATGACAGCTGTATGATAATGATAGCTGTATGATAATGACAGTTGTATGATAATGACAGTTGTATGATAATGACAGTTGTATGATAATGACAGTTGTATGATAATGACAGCTGTATGATAATGATAGCTGTATGATAATGATAGCTGTATGATAATGACAGCTGTATGATAATGACAGTTGTATGATAATGACAGATGTATGATAATGATAGCTGTATGATAATGACAGTTGTATGATAATGACAGTTGTATGATAATGACAGCTGTATGATAATGATAGCTGTATGATAATGATAGCTGTATGATAATGACAGCTGTATGATAATGACAGCTGTATGATAATGATAGCTGTATGATAATGATAGCTGTATGATAATGATAGTTGTATGATAATGACAGCTGTATGATAATGACAGCTGTATGATAATGACAGCTGTATGATAATGACAGCTGTATGATAATGACAGCTGTATGATAATGACAGCTGTATGATAATGACAGTTGTATGATAATGACAGTTGTATGATAATGACAGTTGTATGATAATGACAGTTGTATGATAATGACAGCGGTATGATAATGACAGCGGTATGATAATAACAGTTGTGAGCATGATAATGATAGTTGTAAGCATGATAATGACGGTTGTGAGCATGATAATGATAGTTGTGAGCATGATAATGATAGTTGTGAGCATGATAATGATAGTTGTGAGCATGATAATGATAGTTGTGAGCATGATAATGATAGTTGTGAGCATGATAATGATAGTTATGAGCATGATAATAACAGCTGTGAGCATGATAATGACAGTTGTGAGCATGATAATGATAGTTGTGAGCATGATAATGATAGTTGTGAGCATGATAATGATAGTTATGAGCATGATAATGACAGCTGTGAGCATGATAATGACAGTTGTGAGCATGATAATGACAGTTGTGAGCATGATAATGATAGTTATGAGCATGATAATGACAGTTGTGAGCATGATAATGATAGTTGTGAGCATGATAATGACAGCTGTGAGCATGATAATGACAGTTATGAGCATGATAATGACAGCTGTGAGCATGATAATGACAGTTGTGAGCATGATAATGACAGTTGTGAGCAGGATAATGATAGTTGTGAGCATGATAATGACAGCTGTGAGCATGATAATGACAGTTATGAGCATGATAATGATAGTTGTGAGCATGATAATTATAGTTGTGAGCATGATAATGAGTTGTGAGCATGATAATGACAGTTATGAGCATGATAATGATAGTTGTGAGCATGATAATGAGTTGTGAGCATGATAATGATAGTTGTGAGCATGATAATGATAGTTGTGAGCATGATAATGAGTTGTGAGCATGATAATGATAGTTATGAGCATGATAATGACAGTTGTGAGCATGATAATGACAGTTGTGAGCATGATAATGATAGTTGTGAGTATGATAATGACAGTTGTGAGCATGATAATGATAGTTGTGAGTATGATAATGACAGTTGTGAGCATGATAATGATAGTTGTGAGTATGATAATGACAGTTGTGAGCATGATAATGAGTTGTGAGCATGATAATGACAGTTGTGAGCATGATAATGACAGTTGTGAGCATGATAATGACAGTTGTGAGCATGATAATGATAGTTATGAGCATGATAATGATAGTTGTGAGCATGATAATGATAGTTGTGAGCATGATAATGACAGTTATGAGCATGATAATGACAGTTATGAGAATGATAATGATAGTTGTGAGCATGATAATGAGAGATGTAAGCATGATAATGACAGTTGTAAGCATGATAATGACAGTTATGAGCATGATAATGACAGTTATGAGCATGATAATGACAGTTATGAGCATGATTATGACAGTTGTAAGCATGATAATGACAGTTGTAATCATGATAATGACAGTTGTAAGCATGATAATGACAGTTATGAGCATGATAATGACAGTTATGAGCATGATAATGACAGTTGTAAGCATGATAATGACAGTTATGAGCATGATAATGACAGTTATGAGCATGATAATGACAGTTGTGAGCATGATAATGACAGTTGTAAGCATGATAATGAGTTGTGAGCATGATAATGACAGTTGTAAGCATGATAATGACAGTTATGAGCATGATAATGACAGTTATGAGCATGATAATGACAGTTGTAAGCATGATAATGACAGTTGTAAGCATGATAATGACAGTTGTAAGCATGATAATGACAGTTATGAGCATGATAATGACAGTTGTAAGCATGATAATGACAGTTGTAAGCATGATAATGACAGTTGTAAGCATGATAATGTCAGTTATGAGCATGATAATGACAGTTGTAAGCATGATAATGACAGTTGTAAGCATGATAATGACAGTTGTAAGCATGATAATGACAGTTGTAAGCATGATAATGACAGTTATGAGCATGATAATGACAGTTGTAAGCATGATAATGACAGTTGTAAGCATGATAATGACAGTTGTAAGCATGATAATGACAGTTGTAAGCATGATAATGACAGTTGTAAGCATGATAATGACAGTTGTAAGCATGATAATGACAGTTATGAGCATGATAATGACAGTTGTAAGCATGATAATGACAGTTGTAAGCATGATAATGACAGTTGTAAGCATGATAATGACAGTTGTAAGCATGATAATGACAGTTATGAGCATGATAATGACAGTTGTAAGCATGATAATGACAGTTATGAGCATGATAATGACAGTTATGAGCATGATAATGACAGTTGTAAGCATGATAATGACAGTTGTGAGCATGATAATGACAGTTGTAAGCATGACAATGACAGTTATGAGCATGATAATGACAGTTGTAAGCATGATAATGAATTATAATTAGAGAGAGAAGCTGTTAACACTCCCTCTTCCAGATCAAGAATATATTATACCACACTGGCAGTAGAGTCGACACTCTCAGTGTTATGGCAGGTAACAGACGTCTTTAAGACCCACTGAAGAAGGTCACGGTAGTGGCTTTTAACATGTTTGTCTGAGAGATTAAACATGATATAACATGCAAAACAAGCACGGGTGCGGGGGGGGGGGGTTGAATGATGAGTTATCATTCAACTCGGTGCGGGTCAGTGTTGGAGGCTTGATCCTCCTCCCACTAATCTGAGACAGAAATCCAGCGCTCGGAACTGTGAGTCAACCCCCCCCCCTCCCTCCCGAAAACAACTAGGTGAGTACAATCAAGTGAATACAACCACTAGGTGAGAACACCAGGTGAGTGCAACTAGGCGAGTACAACAACCAGGTGAGTACAACAACCAGGTGAGTACAGAAACCAGGTGAGTACAACAAACGGGTGAGTACGTGAGTACAACCAGCACTACTGGAGTACAATGAGCCACAGAAATATTAGGAAACATTTCTTCACTCCAGGAGTAGTTGAGAAGTGGAATGAAGGTAACACTGACAGTGTGGGAATGACACACTAGGCCTCCATTACTGGACGGAGGATAAAGCCTCCACCACTCACTCCACTGAATAACACACCAGGCCTCCATTACAGGACGGAGGATCAACCCTCCACCACTCCACTGAATGACACACCAGGCCTCCATTACAGGACGGAGGATCAACCCTCCACCACTCCACTGAATGACACACCAGGACTCCATTACTGGACGGAGGATCAACCCTCCACCACTCCACTGAATGACACACCAGGACTCCATTACTGGACGGAGAATCAACCCTCCACCACTCCACTGAATGACACACCAGGACTCCATTACAGGACGGAGGATCAACCCTCCACCACTCCACTGAATGACACACCAGGACTCCATTACAGGACGGAGGATCAAGCCTCCACCACTCCACTGAATGACACACCAGGACTCCATTACTGGACGGAGAATCAACCCTCCACCACTCCACTGAATGACACACCAGGACTCCATTACAGGACGGAGGATCAAGCCTCCACCACTCCACTGAATGACACACCAGGACTCCATTACTGGACGGAGGATCAAGCCTCCACCACTCCACTGAATGACACACCAGGACTCCATTACAGGACGGAGGATCAAGCCTCCACCACTCCACTGAATGACACACCAGGACTCCATTACAGGACGGAGGATCAACCCTCCACCACTCCACTGAATGACACACCAGGACTCCATTACTGGACGGAGGATCAAGCCTCCACCACTCCACTGAATGACACACCAGGACTCCATTACTGGACGGAGGATCAACCCTCCACCACTCCACTGAATGACACACCAGGACTCCATTACTGGACGGAGGATCAAGCCTCCACCACTCCACTGAATGACACACCAGGACTCCATTACTGGACGGAGGATCAAGCCTCCACCACTCCACTGAATAACACACCAGGACTCCATTACTGGACGGAGGATCAACCCTCCACCGACTAGAATAACAACAGATTATCTATAGTCAGACAAGACCCAAGAGCTAGAGCTCTGCCCCCACGGACACAGGTAGTTGAGTACACACGGGTGAGTACACACACTCATCAAGGTCCTCTGGCCAGAACTCTCACGGGAACAAGAAGACACTTATCACTCACTCACCTGGGTTATGTAACCCCGTGTACGGTGTACACTCACCTGGGTTATGTAACCCCGTGTACGGTGTACACTCACCTGGGTTATGTAACCCCGTGTACGGTGTACACTCACCTGGGTTATGTAACCCCGTGTACGGTGTACACTCACCTGGGTTATGTAACCCCGTGTACGGTGCACACTCACATGGGTTATGTAACCCCGTGTACGGTGTACACTCACCTGGGTTATGTAACCCCGTGTACGGCGCACACTCACCTGGGTTATGTAACCCCGTGTACGGCGCACACTCACCTGGGTTATGTAACCCCGTGTACGGCGCACACTCACCTGGGTTATGTAACCCCGTGTACGGCGCACACTCACCTGGGTTATGTAACCCCGTGTACGGCGCACACTCACCTGGGTTATGTAATCCCGTGTACGGCGCACACTCACCTGGGTTATGTAACCCCGTGTACGGCGCACACTCACCTGGGTTATGTAACCCCGTGTACGGTGCACACTCACCTGGGTTATGTAACCCCGTGTACGGTGCACACTCACCTGGGTTATGTAACCCCGTGTACGGTGCACACCTGGGTTATGTATCCCCGTGTACGGCGCACACTCACCTGGGTTATGTAACCCCGTGTACGGCGCACACTCACCTGGGTTATGTAACCCCGTGTACGGTGCACACTCACCTGGGTTATGTAACCCCGTGTACGGTGCACACTCACCTGGGTTATGTAACCCCATGTACGGTGCACACTCACCTGGGTTATGTAACCCCGTGTACGGCGCATACTCACCTGGGTTATGTAACCCCGTGTACGGCGCACATTCACCTGGGTTATGTAGCCCCGTGTAGGGTGTACACTCACCAGGGTTATGTAACACCCGTGTACGGCGCACACTCACCTGGGTTATGTAACCCCGTGTACGGCGCACACTCACCTGGGTTATGTAATCCCGTGTACGGCGCACACTCACCTGGGTTATGTAACCCCGTGTACGGTGCACACTCACCTGGGTAACCCCGTTTACGGTGTTATGTAACCCCGTGTACGGTGCACACTCACCTGGGTTATGTAACCCCATGTACGGTGCACACTCACTTGGGTTATGTAACCCCGTGTACGGCGCATACTCACCTGGGTTATGTAACCCCATGTACGGCGCACATTCACCTGGGTTATGTAGCCCCGTGTAGGGTGTACACTCACCAGGGTTATGTAACACCCGTGTACGGTGCACACTCACCTGGGTTATGTAACCCCGTGTACGGTGCACACTCACCTGTGTTATGTATCCCCGTGTACGGTGCACACTCACAAGGGTTATGTAACCCCGTGTACAGTGTACACTCACCAGGGTTATGTAACCCCGTGTACGGTGCACACTCACCTGGGTTATGTAATCCCGTGTACGGTGTACACTCGCCTGGGTTATGTAACACCCGTGTACGGTGCACACTCACCTGGGTTATGTAACCCCGTGTACGACGCACACTCACCTGGGTTATGCAACCCCGTGTACGGTGTAAACTCACCTGGGTTATGTAACCCCGTGTACGGTGCACACTCACCTGGGTTATGTAACCCCGTGTACGGTGTACACTCACCTGGGTTATGTAACCCCGTGTACGGTGTACACTCACCTGGGTTATGTAACCCCGTGTACGGCGCACACTCACCTGGGTTATGTAACCCCGTGTACGGTGCACACTCACCTGGGATATGTAACCCCGTGTACGGTGTACACTCACCAGGGTTATGTAACCCCGTGTACGGTGCACACTCACCTGGGTTATGTAATACCGTGGACGGCGCACACTCACCAGGGTTATGTATCCCCGTGTACGGTTCACACTCACCTGTTTTATGTAACCCCGTTTACGGTGCACACTCACTTGGGTTACGTAATCCCATTTACGGTGCACACTCACCAGGGTTATGTAACCCCATGTACGGTGCACACTCACCTCGGTTATGTAACCCCGCTTAAGGTCCACACTCACCAGGGTTATGTATCCCCGTGTACGGTGCACAGTCACCTGGGTTATGTATCCCCGTGTACGGTGCACAGTCACCTGGGTTATGTAACCCCGTTTACGGTGCATAGTCACTTGGGTTATGTAACCCTGTTTACGGTGCACTCACCTGGGTTATGTAACCCCGTTTACGGTGCACACTCACCAGGGTTATGTATCCCCGTGTACGGTGCACACTCAACTGGGTTATGTAACCCCGTTTACGGTGCACACTCACCTGGGTTATGTAACCCCATGTACGGTGCACACTCACCTGGGTTATGTAACCCCGTGTACGGTGCACACCTGGGTTATGTATCCCCGTGTACGGTGCACACTCACCTGGGTTATGTAACCCCATGTACGGTGCACACTCACCTGGGTTATGTAACCCCATGTACGGTGCACACTCACCTGGGTTATGTAACCCCGTGTACGGTGCACACTCACCTGGGTTATGTATCCCCGTGTACGGTGCACACCTGGGTTATGTAACCCCGTTTACGGTGCACACTCACCTGGGTTATGTAACCCCATGTACGGTGCACACTCACCTGGGTTATGTAACCCCGTGTACGGTGCACACTCACCTGGGTTATGTAACCCCATGTACGGCGTACACTCACCTGGGTTATGTAACCCCATGTACGGTGCACACTCACCTGGGTTATGTAACCCCATGTACGGTGCACACTCACCTGGGTTATGTAACCCCATGTACGGTGCACACTCACCTGGGTTATGTAACCCCATGTACGGTGCACACTCACCTGGGTTATGTAACCCCATGTACGGCGTACACTCACCTGGGTTATGTAACCCCATGTACGGTGCACACTCACCTGGGTTATGTAACCCCATGTACGGCGTACACTCACCTGGGTTATGTAACCCCATGTACGGTGCACACTCACCTGGGTTATGTAACCCCATGTACGGCGTACACTCACCTGGGTTATGTAACCCCATGTACGGTGCACACTCACCTGGGTTATGTAACCCCATGTACGGCGTACACTCACCTGGGTTATGTAACCCCATGTACGGTGCACACTCACCTGGGTTATGAATAACAGTACACATGATGGTACAAGTGTTGGTACAGGTGGTACATGTGGTGGTACAAGTGGCGGTACAAGCGGTGGTACAGGTGGTACAGTTGGTGGTACATGTGGCACAGGTGGTGGTACAAGTGGTGGTACAGGTGGTGCTACAGGTGGTGGTACAATGGGTGGGAAAGGTAGTGGAACAAGGGGTGGTAAAGGTGGTTGTACAAGGGGTGGTACAGGTGGAGGTATATGTGGTGGTATAAGTGGTAATACAGGTGGTGGTACAGGTGGTGGTACAGGTAGTGGTACAGATGGTACATGTTGTGGTACAGGTGGTGATACAAGGGGTGGTACAGGTGGTAGTACAAGTGGCAGTACAGGTTGTGGTAGAAGGGGCAGTACAGGTGGTGGTACAGGTGGTGGTAGAAGGGGTGGTACATGTGGTGGTACAACGGCTGGTACAGGTGGTGGTACTGGTATACCTTTGATATACCTTTAAATATATTCAAGTTTTCCTACTGTAGTAGCCCCACCTTTGACCAGGCTTGTCTGGTGATTATCTGGTCAACCAGGCTATTGCTGCTGACGGTCCACGTGTCCATCACTGCCTTGTTGATCAGCCACTTGGCGGAGGTACATGTCCAGTTTCCCCTTGAAAATTTATACAATTCTTTCAACAGTGTTTGTGATAATGTTGTGTTAAGATGTTAAATAGTCTGAGACCAGAGATGTTCTCTTGCAGTGTTCTCCAGTTGTGTCCACAGCGCCACTGCATTTCATTGAGTTTATTTTACTCGTTACCCCATATCTCTCACTAGTATGTTGTTATGGCAGTGTGCAGACTTGGAACTAGGCCCTTAAGTACCTTCCAGGTATATATTATCATGTATCTCTTTCTCCTCCGCTCCAGTGAATACATATTTAGGAAAGTGAGACGTTATTTAAATGTGTATTGTGAGTTGTGTAGTTTTAATGTTCTATAATATATGTAATTTGATGTCTCATTATGTTTCAAAGACTTTTATGATGTGTGATGTTAGGCCTACTGGTCTGTAATTTTTGGCAAGTGCTTTACTGCTTACTTTATCTAAAGGAACAATGTCTTTAGTTTTTAAAGCCTGTGGTATTTCTGCTATATCTAAACTCTTGTTCCAAAGAATAGTGAGTGTTCGTGCTAGTGATATTTTACACTTGTTTATAAGTAAACAATTACATGAGTTTATTCCTGGTGCTTGATGAGTGGTCATGTTTTATATTTCATTATCAAGTTCTTCAGGATTTATTAAACTTATGTGATGTGTGTGAACTTTAGGATTAACGATAACTCTTCATTCTTCACTATGCTTACGTTTCACTAACTGCTCAACGTTTATTCATAATGATCTTTTAAAATTTCGTTCATTTCTTTTTGATCATCAGTGTTTAACCCCGTGTGATGAACGGTCCAGTTCTACACGTAGTTCTTAACTACGTATAGAACTGGACCGTTCTATACGTAGTTCTACACGTAGTTCTTAACTACGTATAGAACTGGACCGTTCTATACGTAGTTCTACACGTAGTTCTTAACTACGTATAGAACTGGACCGTTCTATACGTAGTTCTACACGTAGTTCTTAACTACGTATAGAACTGGACCGTTCTATACGTAGTTCTACACGTAGTTCTTAACTACGTATAGAACTGGAGTTTGTAACAATATCCTGGACAACTTTTTCTCTTTTTGTCTCTTTCATCTGATACTTAAGTTTAAGTTTTTCTTCTAACTCGGTAAAAGTTATCTTCCTTTCGCTGTCACATATTCATATTTTAAGCAGTTCACTAACCATTTTTCTATATCACTACATTCTTCTACGCTCTCTTTCTATATCTGAACTTTTAGCGGCGGATTTACACAGACTTTGCATGCTTCTGTATTCAGGTTTAACAAACACTAGTGAGGATATAGAGTGTTTAACAAGATGTCTGATACTTTTTCGTTTATCTTATACCAATCAATTCTCCCATTATTGAAGTTATATTTATTGAACATTCCCTCTCGTATACTATTTCTTGAGTCTTCACCCCTAAATTTATATTATTTGTACTTCT
>NC_091296.1:72571787-72596787 GCF_038502225.1 Cherax quadricarinatus | reverse complement strand
CATGTTGTTTGTAGGATTGTATAGTCCAATGGTTTAGAGCGTCGTAAATTTTCGCTCTCTTCCCACGAGGCGGGCTAAAACAACATGGGTTCGATCCTCCGGCTAGCCCCAGGTTGCTATTGATATATATATATATATATACATATATATATATATATATATATATATATATATATATATATATATATATATATATATATATATATATATATATATATATTATAGCTCCACCTCCTTAGATCAACCACTTAGGTAGAATTTTGAGTAGTGATAGGATGATACCAAAATGGTTGCCGATACCGATACCAAATTTTAGGACGATACAGATACCATCAAAACTAATCAATACCCACTTACTGGCACCGATAGCGATACTTAGGCGCGCCCCTCCCTCATTTTAGGTTAGCCACCGCCACGAGTTACAGAAAACGTGTGTGGTCGCCTTTAGAGAAAATTATTTAAAAATATGGGTAACTCCTCTAAATTTTCTACTTCCCTGTATGAGCATTTTTTTCTTTCTATTTTTACTGTTTATCGCACGTAGAGAGAATCAAAGAGCGACCCATTTTCCGCCAATTGTTAAAAATACTGTTCTCACAGACTTTCTGGCAACAATTGTACAGTATTTCGGTATTACCTCTTTGATTCGTATATATGTATGTATATATGTATGTTTGTATTTTCGTGCATGCATGTACTCACCTAAATGTGGTTGCAGGGGTCGAGACTCAGCTCCTGGCCCCGCCTCTTCCCTGAGTGCTACTAGGTCCTTTCTCTCCCTGCTCCATGAGCTATGTATGGTTCCTGCCTCTACTACCTCAATTGCTAGGCTATTCCACTTCCTGACTACTCTATGACTGAAGAAATACTTCCTAACATCCCTCTGACTCATCTGGGCCTTCAACTTCCAATTGTGACCCCTTGTTTCTGTGTCCCCTCTCTGTAACTATGTATGTATTTACGTGTATGTATGTATATATGTATGTAAACACGTACTCACCTATATGTGGTTGCAGAGGTCGATTCACACCTCAGGCCTGGCCCCGTATGTATGTATGTGTATTTATGTAATATAAAAGTTGTTTGCTTGTTTTTTTGGGAGTCAAGAGGAGTGAGCAGAAGAGAGGGACGGAACCTGAATATCCAGACATGGAGAATGGGGACACGGTGACAGCATTGACAGACACGGACTGACACGTGTGCCAGCGGTCAGTGGAACTCAGGCACTGGCTCACATCCTTGTAGAATTGTTCCAGTGTAGCATCCTCCATTGATTGTTCCACTCCAGTGTAGCCTCCATTGACTGTTCCACTAAAGTGTAGCCTCCATTGACTGTTCCACTCCAGTGTAGCCTCCAGTGACTGTTCCACTAACGTGTAGCCTCCACTGATTGTTCCACTAAAGTGTAGCCTCCATTGTTTGTTCCACTCCAGCGTAGCCTCTACTGATTGTTCCATTCCATTGTAGCTTCCGTTACTAGTTCCTTCGCTTATTCGGTCCGAATTGGACCATTAATTAGTCACATGTGACCAACTAATGGTCCAATTCGGACCGAAACATCGTCAAATGTTTCATTCTGCTAACATAGTTGGTATGGTTGTTAATAAGGGAGATGGCAACAAGAGCAGATTCAGCCCTGCCAGCAGACTCCTGCTGGAGGTGGCAACAAGAGCAGATTCAGCCCTGCCAGCAGACTCCTGCTGGAGGTGGCAACAAGAGCAGATGCAGCCCTGCTAGCAGACTCCTGCTGGAGGTGGCAACAAGAACAGATGTAGCCCTGCTAGCAGACTCCTGCTGGAGGTGGCAACAAGAGCAGATGCAGCCCTGCTAGCAGACTCCTGCTGGAGGTGGCAACAAGAGCAGATGCAGCCCTGCTAGCAGACTCCTGCTGGAGGTGGCAGCAAGACCAGATGCAGCCCTGCCAGCAGACTCCTGCTGGAGGTGGCAACAAGAGCAGATGCAGCCCTGCCAGCAGACTCCTGCTGGAGGTGGCAACAAGAGCAGATGCAGCCCTGCCAGCAGACTCCTGCTGGAGGTGGCAGCAAGACCAGATGCAGCCCTGCCAGCAGACTCCTGCTGGAGGTGGCAACAAGAGCAGATGTAGCCCTGCCAGCAGACTCCTGCTGGAGGTGGCAACAAGAGCAGATGTAGCCCTGCCAGCAGACTCCTGCTGGAGGTGGCAACAAGAGCAGATGTAGCCCTGCCAGCAGACTCCTGCTGGAGGTGGCAACAAGAGCAGATGTAGCCCTGCCAGCAGACTTCTGCTGGAGGTGGCAACAAGAGCAGATGCAGCCCTGCCAGCAGACTCCTGCTGGAGGTGGCAACAAGACCAGATGCAGCCCTGCCAGCAGACTCCTGCTGGAGGTGGCAGCAAGACCAGATGCAGCCCTGCCAGCAGACTCCTGCTGGAGGTGGCAACAAGAGCAGATGTAGCCCTGCCAGCAGACTCCTGCTGGAGGTGGCAACAAGAGCAGATGTAGCCCTGCCAGCAGACTCCTGCTGGAGGTGGCAACAAGAGCAGATGTAGCCCTGCCAGCAGACTCCTGCTGGAGGTGGCAACAAGAGCAGATGTAGCCCTGCCAGCAGACTTCTGCTGGAGGTGGCAACAAGAGCAGATGCAGCCCTGCCAGCAGACTCCTGCTGGAGGTGGCAACAAGAGCAGATGCAGGCCTGCCAGCAGACTCCTGCTGGAGATGGCAACAAGAGCAGATTCAGCCCTGCCAGCAGACTCCTGCTGGAGGTGGCAACAAGAGCAGATGTAGCCCTGCCAGCAGACTCCTGCTGGAGGTGGCAACAAGAGCAGATGTAGCCCTGCCAGCAGACTCCTGCTGGAGGTGGCAACAAGAGCAGATGTAGCCCTGCCAGCAGACTCCTGCTGGAGGTGGCAACAAGAGCAGATGTAGCCCTGCCAGCAGACTCCTGCTGGAGGTGGCAACAAGAGCAGATGTAGCCCTGCCAGCAGACTCCTGCTGGAGGTGGCAACAAGAGCAGATGTAGCCCTGCCAGCAGACTCCTGCTGGAGGTGGCAACAAGAGCAGATTCAGCCCTGCCAGCAGACTCCTGCTGGAGGTGGCAACAAGAGCAGATGTAGCCCTGCCAGCAGACTCCTGCTGGAGGTGGAAACAAGAGCAGATGTGGCCCTGCCAGCAGACTTCTGCTGGAGGTGGCAACAAGTGAAGATGCAGCCCTGCCAGCAGACTCCTGCTGGAGGTGGCAACAAGAGCAGATGCAGCCCTGCCAACAGACTACTGCTGGAGGTGGCAACAAGAGCAGATGTAGCTCTGCCAGCAGATTTCTGCTGGAGGTGGCAACAAGTGCAGATGCAGCCCTGCCAGCAGACTCCTGCTGGAGGTGGCAAGAAGAGCAGATGCAGCCCTGCCAGCAGACTCCTAGTGGAGGTGGCAACAAGAGCAGATGCAGCCCTGCCAACAGACTCCTGCTGGAGATGGCAACAAGAGCAGATGCAGCCCTGCCAGCAGACTCCTGCTGGAGGTGGCAACAAGAGCAGATGCAGCCCTGCCAGCAGACTCCTGCTGGAGGTGTCAACAAGAGCAGATGCAGCCCTGCCAGCAGACTCCTGCTGGAGGTGGCAACAAGAGCAGATGCAGCCCTGCCAGCAGACTCCTGCTGGAGGTGGCAACAAGAGCAGATGTAGCCCTGCCAGCAGACTTCTGCTGGAGGTGGCAACAAGTGAAGATGCAGCCCTGCCAGCAGACTCCTGCTGGAGGTGGCAACAAGAGCAGATGCAGCCCTGCCAGCAGACTCCTGCTGGAGGTGGCAACAAGAGCAGATGCAGCCCTGCCAACAGACTCCTGCTGGAGATGGCAACAAGAGCAGATGCAGCCCTGCCAGCAGACTCCTGCTGGAGGTGGCAACAAGAGCAGATGCAGCCCTGCCAGCAGACTCCTAGTGGAGGTGGCAACAAGAGCAGATGCAGCCCTGCCAACAGACTCCTGCTGGAGATGGCAACAAGAGCAGATGCAGCCCTGCCAGCAGACTCCTGCTGGAGGTGGCAACAAGAGTAGATGCAGCCCTGCCAGCAGACTCCTGCTGGAGGTGTCAACAAGAGCAGATGCAGCCCTGCCAGCAGACTCCTGCTGGAGGTGGCAACAAGAGCAGATGCAGCCCTGCCAGCAGACTCCTGCTGGAGGTGGCAACAAGACCAGATGCAGCCCTGCCAGCAGACTCCTGCTGGAGGTGGCAACAAGAGCAGATGCAGCCCTGCCAGCAGACTCCTGCTGGAGGTGGCAACAAGAGCAGATGCAGCCCTGCCAGCAGACTCCTGCTGGAGGTGTCAACAAGAGCAGAGGCAGCCCTGCCAGCAGACTCCTGCTGGAGGTGTCAACAAGAGCAGATGCAGCCCTTCCAGCAGACTCCTGCTGGAGGTGGCAACAAGAGCAGATGCAGCCCTGCCAGCAGACTCCTGCTGGAGGTGTCAACAAGAGCAGATGCAGCCCTTCCAGCAGACTCCTGCTGGAGGTGGCAACAAGAGCAGATGCAGCCCTGCCAGCAGACTCCTGTTGGAGGTGGCAACAAGAGCAGATGCAGCCCTGCCAGCAGACTCCTGCTGGAGGTGTCAACAAGAGCAGATGCAGCCCTTCCAGCAGACTCCTGCTGGAGGTGGCAACAAGAGCAGATGCAGCCCTGCCAGCAGACTCCTGCTGGAGGTGGCAACAAGAGCAGATGCAGCCCTTTCAGCAGACTCCTGCTGGAGGTGGCAACAAGAGCAGATGCAGCCCTGCCAGCAGACTCCTGCTGGAGGTGGCAACAAGAGCAGATGCAGCCCTGCCAGCAGACTCCTGCTGGAGGTGGCAACAAGAGCAGATGCAGCCCTTCCAGCAGACTCCTGCTGGAGGTGTCAACAAGAGCAGATGCAGCCCTGCCAGCAGACTCCTGCTGGAGGTGGCAACAAGAGCAGATGCAGCCCTGCCAGCAGACTTCTGCTGGAGGTGGCAACAAGAGCAGATGTAGCCCTGCCAGCAGACTTCTGCTGGAGGTGGCAACAAGTGAAGATGCAGCCCTGCCAGCAGACTCCTGCTGGAGGTGGCAACAAGAGCAGATGCAGCCCTGCCAGCAGACTCCTGCTGGAGGTGGCAACAAGAGCAGATGCAGCCCTGCCAACAGACTCCTGCTGGAGATGGCAACAAGAGCAGATGCAGCCCTGCCAGCAGACTCCTGCTGGAGGTGGCAACAAGAGCAGATGCAGCCCTTCCAGCAGACTCCTAGTGGAGGTGGCAACAAGAGCAGATGCAGCCCTGCCAACAGACTCCTGCTGGAGATGGCAACAAGAGCAGATGCAGCCCTGCCAGCAGACTCCTGCTGGAGGTGGCAACAAGAGTAGATGCAGCCCTGCCAGCAGACTCCTGCTGGAGGTGTCAACAAGAGCAGATGCAGCCCTGCCAGCAGACTCCTGCTGGAGGTGGCAACAAGAGCAGATGCAGCCCTGCCAGCAGACTCCTGCTGGAGGTGGCAACAAGAGCAGATGCAGCCCTGCCAGCAGACTCCTGCTGGAGGTGGCAACAAGAGCAGATGCAGCCCTGCCAGCAGACTCCTGCTGGAGGTGGCAACAAGAGCAGATGCAGCCCTGCCAGCAGACTCCTGCTGGAGGTGTCAACAAGAGCAGAGGCAGCCCTGCCAGCAGACTCCTGCTGGAGGTGTCAACAAGAGCAGATGCAGCCCTTCCAGCAGACTCCTGCTGGAGGTGGCAACAAGAGCAGATGCAGCCCTGCCAGCAGACTCCTGCTGGAGGTGTCAACAAGAGCAGATGCAGCCCTTCCAGCAGACTCCTGCTGGAGGTGGCAACAAGAGCAGATGCAGCCCTGCCAGCAGACTCCTGTTGGAGGTGGCAACAAGAGCAGATGCAGCCCTGCCAGCAGACTCCTGCTGGAGGTGTCAACAAGAGCAGATGCAGCCCTGCCAGCAGACTCCTGCTGGAGGTGGCAACAAGAGCAGATGTAGCCCTGCCAGCAGACTCCTGCTGGAGGTGGCAACAAGAGCAGATGCAGCCCTCCCAGCAGACTCCTGCTGGAGGTGGCAACAAGAGCAGATGCAGCCCTGCCAGCAGACTCCTGCTGGAGGTGGCAACAAGAGCAGATGCAGCCCTGCCAGCAGACTCCTGCTGGAGGTGGCAACAAGAGCAGATGCAGCCCTGCCAGCAGACTCCTGCTTACACCCATCACTTGTGACATTATTATTACTAACAGTTAAACAAGAAGTTTCTTATCGATCAGTTGTTTTTACATGTGATTTAAGGAAGGTATTACTGGTAGTGAGTTTCTTGGGAGGACCTGAAGGTATGTGATATTAAATGAACTCACCTTCCATGGAGGAGTGAACTGCTCTTGTCTACTATAATACAGTTAGATAAGATAAGATTTCGTTCGGATTTTTAACCCCGGAGGGCTAGCCACTCAGGATAACCCAAGAAAGTCAGTGCGTCATCGAGGACTGTCTAACTTATTTCCATTGTGGTCCTTAATCTTGTCCCCCAGGATGCGACCCACACCAGTCGACTAACACCCAGGTATCTATTTGCTGCTAGGTGAACAGGACAACAGGTGTAAGGAAACGTGTCGAAATGTTTCCACCCGCCGGGAATCGAACCCGGGCCCTCCGTGTGTGAAGCGTGAGCTTTAGCCACCAGTCCACCGGGTCACCACCAGGCCACCGGGCCGCCACCAGGCCACCGGGCAAATTATAAAAAATATAACTGCAGAATTTAGATCTACGTTTGTTTACTTCCAGATATTTAGCAAGATTGATAATGACAGTGTCTGGTTCATTTATCAACATTCTAATACCATGTGCTGTGTTAATAATCCTAATAACATTCTAACAGCAGGTATACTGTTAGTCTCAATAATCCTGTCACTAATACCAGAAACACCAAACTCCTTCCTCATATTAAGATCCTTACAACAAGTATATGAAAAAAAAACTCTTCTTTGCCCTTGAAATTCTCCTCGACCCGATGATAGCTTAATATTTTTATTAGGCACCCCATACCCATCTTGGGTATAAACAGTCAGTACCCATCCCGTGGTATAAACAGTCAGGTGGCCATACTGGCACGTTTTCTTTGATTCCTTTCAACGGGATCTTAGATCACATTAATGACGGCTGATTACGTTAATTTAAGTTACTTATTTAAGATTTTATTAGGATTTTTAATCACCCAGGATAACCAAATAAAGTCAGTGCGTCGTCGTCGTTCATCAGTTCTGAACCCCTAGTTCTACTTACTGCCATGGTTCATCAGTTCTGAACCCCTAGTTCTACTTACTGCCATGGTTCATCAGTTCTGAACCCCTAGTTCTACTTACTGCCATGGTTCATCAGTTCTGAACCCCTAGTTCTACTTACTGCCATGGTTCATCAGTTCTGAACCCCTAGTTCTACTTACTGCCATGGTTCATCAGTTCTGAACCCCTAGTTCTACTTACTGCCATGGTTCATCAGTTCTGAACCCCTAGTTCTACTTACTGCCATGGTTCATCAGTTCTGAACCCCTAGTTCTACTTACTGCCATGGTTCATCAGTTCTGAACCCCTAGTTCTACTTACTGCCATGGTTCATCAGTTCTGAACCCCTAGTTCTACTTACTGCCATGGTTCATCAGTTCTGAACCCCTAGTTCTACTTACTGCCATGGTTCATCAGTTCTGAACCCCTAGTTCTACTTACTGCCATGGTTCATCAGTTCTGAACCCCTAGTTCTACTTACTGCCATGGTTCATCAGTTCTGAACCCCTAGTTCTACTTACTGCCATGGTTCATCAGTTCTGAACCCCTAGTTCTACTTACTGCCATGGTTCATCAGTTCTGAACCCCTAGTTCTACTTACTGCCATGGTTCATCAGTTCTGAACCCCTAGTTCTACTTACTGCCATGGTTCATCAGTTCTGAACCCCTAGTTCTACTTACTGCCATGGTTCATCAGTTCTGAACCCCTAGTTCTACTTACTGCCATGGTTCATCAGTTCTGAACCCCTAGTTCTACTTACTGCCATGGTTCATCAGGTCTGAACCCCTAGTTCTACTTACTGCCATGGTTCATCAGTTCTGAACCCCTAGTTCTACTTACTGCCATGGTTCATCAGTTCTGAACCCCTAGTTCTACTTACTGCCATGGTTCATCAGGTCTGAACCCCTAGTTCTACTTACTGCCATGGTTCATCAGTTCTGAACCCCTAGTTCTACTTACTGCCATGGTTCATCAGTTCTGAACCCCTAGTTCTACTTACTGCCATGGTTCATCAGGTCTGAACCCCTAGTTCTACTTACTGCCATGGTTCATCAGTTCTGAACCCCTAGTTCTACTTACTGCCATGGTTCATCAGTTCTGAACCCCTAGTTCTACTTACTGCCATGGTTCATCAGTTCTGAACCCCTAGTTCTACTTACTGCCATGGTTCATCAGTTCTGAACCCCTAGTTCTACTTACTGCCATGGTTCATCAGTTCTGAACCCCTAGTTCTACTTACTGCCATGGTTCATCAGTTCTGAACCCCTAGTTCTACTTACTGCCATGGTTCATCAGGTCTGAACCTCTAGTTCTACTTACTGCCATGGTTCATCAGGTCTGAACCTCTAGTTCTACTTACTGCCATGGTTCATCAGTTCTGAACCCCTAGTTCTACTTACTGCCATGGTTCATCAGTTCTGAACCCCTAGTTCTACTTACTGCCATGGTTCATCAGGTCTGAACCTCTAGTTCTACTTACTGCCATGGTTCATCAGTTCTGAACCCCTAGTTCTACTTACTGCCATGGTTCATCAGTTCTGAACCCCTAGTTCTACTTACTGCCATGGTTCATCAGTTCTGAACCCCTAGTTCTACTTACTGCCATGGTTCATCAGTTCTGAACCCCTAGTTCTACTTACTGCCATGGTTCATCAGGTCTGAACCTCTAGTTCTACTTACTGCCATGGTTCATCAGTTCTGAACCCCTAGTTCTACTTACTGCCATGGTTCATCAGGTCTGAACCCCTAGTTCTACTTACTGCCATGGTTCATCAGGTCTGAACCTCTAGTTCTACTTACTGCCATGGTTCATCAGTTCTGAACCCCTAGTTCTACTTACTGCCATGGTTCATCAGGTCTGAACCCCTAGTTCTACTTACTGCCATGGTTCATCAGTTCTGAACCCCTAGTTCTACTTACTGCCATGGTTCATCAGTTCTGAACCCCTAGTTCTACTTACTGCCATGGTTCATCAGGTCTGAACCCCTAGTTCTACTTACTGCCATGGTTCATCAGTTCTGAACCCCTAGTTCTACTTACTGCCATGGTTCATCAGGTCTGAACCCCTAGTTCTACTTACTGCCATGGTTCATCAGTTCTGAACCCCTAGTTCTACTTACTGCCATGGTTCATCAGGTCTGAACCCCTAGTTCTACTTACTGCCATGGTTCAACAGGTCTGAACCACTAGTTCTACTTACTGCCATGGTGCGTCCGGTCTGAACCCCTAGTTCTACTTACTGCCATGGTTCATCAGGTCTGAACCCCTAGTTCTACTTACTGCCATGGTTCATCAGGTCTGAACCCCTAGTTCTACTTACTGCCATGGTTCATCAGGTCTGAACCCCTAGTTCTACTTACTGCCATGGTTCATCAGGTCTGAACCCCTAGTTCTACTTACTGCCATGGTTCATCAGGTCTGAACCCCTAGTTCTACTTACTGCCATGGTTCATCAGGTCTGAACCCCTAGTTCTACTTACTGCCATGGTTCATCAGGTCTGAACCCCTAGTTCTACTTACTGCCATGGTTCATCAGGTCTGAACCCCTAGTTCTACTTACTGCCATGGTTCATCAGGTCTGAACCCCTAGTTCTACTTACTGCCATGGTTCATCAGGTCTGAACCCCTAGTTCTACTTACTGCCATGGTTCATCAGGTCTGAACCCCTAGTTCTACTTACTGCCATGGTTCATCAGTTCTGAACCCCTAGTTCTACTTACTGCCATGGTTCATCAGGTCTGAACCCCTAGTTCTACTTACTGCCATGGTTCATCAGGTCTGAACCCCTAGTTCTACTTACTGCCATGGTTCATCAGTTCTGAACCCCTAGTTCTACTTACTGCCATGGTTCATCAGGTCTGAACCCCTAGTTCTACTTACTGCCATGGTTCATCAGGTCTGAACCCCTAGTTCTACTTACTGCCATGGTTCATCAGTTCTGAACCCCTAGTTCTACTTACTGCCATGGTTCATCAGGTCTGAACCCCTAGTTCTACTTACTGCCATGGTTCATCAGGTCTGAACCCCTAGTTCTACTTACTGCCATGGTTCATCAGTTCTGAACCCCTAGTTCTACTTACTGCCATGGTTCATCAGGTCTGAACCCCTAGTTCTACTTACTGCCATGGTTCATCAGGTCTGAACCCCTAGTTCTACTTACTGCCATGGTTCATCAGTTCTGAACCCCTAGTTCTACTTACTGCCATGGTTCATCAGGTCTGAACCCCTAGTTCTACTTACTGCCATGGTTCATCAGGTCTGAACCCCTAGTTCTACTTACTGCCATGGTTCATCAGTTCTGAACCCCTAGTTCTACTTACTGCCATGGTTCATCAGGTCTGAACCCCTAGTTCTACTTACTGCCATGGTTCATCAGGTCTGAACCCCTAGTTCTACTTACTGCCATGGTTCATCAGGTCTGAACCCCTAGTTCTACTTACTGCCATGGTTCATCAGGTCTGAACCCCTAGTTCTACTTACTGCCATGGTTCATCAGTTCTGAACCCCTAGTTCTACTTACTGCCATGGTTCATCAGGTCTGAACCCCTAGTTCTACTTACTGCCATGGTTCATCAGTTCTGAACCCCTAGTTCTACTTACTGCCATGGTTCATCAGTTCTGAACCCCTAGTTCTACTTACTGCCATGGTTCATCAGTTCTGAACCCCTAGTTGTACTTACTGCCATGGTTCATCAGTTCTGAACCCCTAGTTGTACTTACTGCCATGGTTCATCAGTTCTGAACCCCTAGTTCTACTTACTGCCATGGTTCATCAGTTCTGAACCCCTAGTTCTACTTACTGCCATGGTTCATCAGGTCTGAACCCCTAGTTCTACTTACTGCCATGGTTCATCAGTTCTGAACCCCTAGTTCTACTTACTGCCATGGTTCATCAGTTCTGAACCCCTAGTTCTACTTACTGCCATGGTTCATCAGTTCTGAACCCCTAGTTCTACTTACTGCCATGGTTCATCAGTTCTGAACCCCTAGTTCTACTTACTGCCATGGTTCATCAGTTCTGAACCCCTAGTTCTACTTACTGCCATGGTTCATCAGTTCTGAACCCCTAGTTCTACTTACTGCCATGGTTCATCAGTTCTGAACCCCTAGTTCTACTTACTGCCATGGTTCATCAGTTCTGAACCCCTAGTTCTACTTACTGCCATGGTTCATCAGTTCTGAACCCCTAGTTCTACTTACTGCCATGGTTCATCAGGTCTGAACCCCTAGTTCTACTTACTGCCACGGTTCATCAGTTCAGAACCCCTAGTTCTACTTACTGCCATGGTTTATTAGTTTAGAACCCCTTGTTCTACTCACTGCCATGGTTCATCAGTTTAGAACCTCTTGTTCTACTCACTGCCATGGTTCGTCAGTTATGAACCCCTTTTTCTCGATTTACTGCCATGGTTCATACACTCAGAACCCCTTGTTCCAGACTCACTTCCATGACTGATCAGTTCAGAACCCCTTGTTCCAGACTCACTTCCATGACTGATCAGTTCAGAACCCCTTGTTCTAGACTCGCTTCCATGATTGATCAGTTCAGAACCCCTTGTTCTAGACTCGCTTCCATGATTGATCAGTTCAGAACCCCTTGTTCCAGACTCACTTCCATGATTGATCAGTTCAGAACCCCTTGTTCTAGACTCGCTTCCATGATTGATCAGTTCAGAACCCCTTGTTCCAGACTCACTTCCATGATTGATCAGTTCAGAACCCCTTGTTCCAGACTCACTTCCATGATTGATCAGTTCAGAACCCCTTGTTCTAGACTCGCTTCCATGATTGATCAGTTCAGAACCCCTTGTTCTAGACTCGCTTCCATGATTGATCAGTTCAGAACCCCTTGTTCTAGACTCGCTTCCATGACTGATCAGTTCAGAACCCCTTGTTCTAGACTCGCTTCCATGATTGATCAGTTCAGAACCCCTTGTTCTAGACTCGCTTCCATGATTGATCAGTTCAGAACCCCTTGTTCCAGACTCACTTCCATGATTGATCAGTTCAGAACCCCTTGTTCTAGACTCGCTTCCATGATTGATCAGTTCAGAACCCCTTGTTCCAGACTCACTTCCATGATTGATCAGTTCAGAACCCCTTGTTCCAGACTCACTTCCATGATTGATCAGTTCAGAACCCCTTGTTCTAGACTCACTTCCATGATTGATCAGTTCAGAACCCCTTGTTCTAGACTCGCTTCCATGATTGATCAGTTCAGAACCCCTTGTTCCAGACTCACTTCCATGATTGATCAGTTCAGAACCCCTTGTTCTAGACTCGCTTCCATGATTGATCAGTTCAGAACCCCTTGTTCTAGACTCACTTCCATGATTGATCAGTTCAGAACCCCTTGTTCTAGACTCGCTTCCATGATTGATCAGTTCAGAACCCCTTGTTCTAGACTCACTTCCATGACTGATCAGTTCAGAACCCCTTGTTCTAGACTCGCTTCCATGATTGATCAGTTCAGAACCCCTTGTTCTAGACTCACTTCCATGATTGATCAGTTCAGAACCCCTTGTTCTAGACTCGCTTCCATGATTGATCAGTTCAGAACCCCTTGTTCCAGACTCACTTCCATGATTGATCAGTTCAGAACCCCTTGTTCCAGACTCACTTCCATGATTGATCAGTTCAGAACCCCTTGTTCTAGACTCACTTCCATGATTGATCAGTTCAGAACCCCTTGTTCTAGACTCGCTTCCATGATTGATCAGTTCAGAACCCCTTGTTCCAGACTCACTTCCATGATTGATCAGTTCAGAACCCCTTGTTCTAGACTCGCTTCCATGATTGATCAGTTCAGAACCCCTTGTTCTAGACTCACTTCCATGATTGATCAGTTCAGAACCCCTTGTTCTAGACTCGCTTCCATGATTGATCAGTTCAGAACCCCTTGTTCTAGACTCACTTCCATGACTGATCAGTTCAGAACCCCTTGTTCTAGACTCGCTTCCATGATTGATCAGTTCAGAACCCATTGTTCTAGACTCGCTTCCATGATTGATCAGTTCAGAACCCCTTGTTCTAGACTCACTTCCATGATTGATCAGTTCAGAACCCCTTGTTCCAGACTCACTTCCATGATTGATCAGTTCAGAACCCCTTGTTCCAGACTCACTTCCATGATTGATCAGTTCAGAACCCCTTGTTCTAGACTCACTTCCTGGAGGTTACCTGGAGGTTATTCCGGGGATCAACGCCCCCGCGGCCCGGTCCATGACCAGGCCTCCCGATGGATCAGGGCCTGATCAACTAGGCTGTTACTGCTGGCCGCACGCAGTCCGACGTACGAGCCACAGCCCGGCTGATCCGGCACTGACTTTAGGTATCTGTCCAGCTCTCTCTTGAAGGCAGCCAGGGGTTTATTGGCAATTCCCCTAATGCTTGATGGGAGGCTGTTGAACAGTTTTGGGCCCCGGACACTTATGGTGTTTTCTCTTAGTGTACCAATGGCGCCCCTACTTTTTATTGGCGGCATTTTGCATCGCCTGCCCAGTCTTTTACTTTCGTAGGGAGTGATTTCTGTGTGCAGATTTGGGACCATTCCTTCCAAGATTTTCCAAGTGTAGATTATGATATATCTCTCCCTCCTGCGTTCCAACGAGTACAAGTCAAGTGCTTCCAAGCGTTCCCAGTAGTTAAGGTGCTTGACAGAACTTATACGTGCAGTAAAGGATCTCTGTACACTCTCTAGATCTGCGATTTCACCTGCTTTGTATGGAGATGTTAATGTACAGCAGTATTCCAGCCTAGAGAGAACAAGTGATTTGAAAAGGATCATCATGGGCTTGGCATCTCTCGTTTTGAAAGTTCTCATTATCCATCCTATCATTTACCATGACTGATCAGTTCAGAACCCCTTGTTCTAGACTCGCTTCCATGATTGATCAGTTCAGAACCCCTTGTTCTAGACTCACTTCCATGACTGATCAGTTCAGAACCCCTTGTTCTAGACTCACTTCCATGATTGATCAGTTCAGAACCCCTTGTTCTAGACTCGCTTCCATGATTGATCAGTTCAGAACCCCTTGTTCCAGACTCACTTCCATGACTGATCAGTTCAGAACCCCTTGTTCTAGACTCACTTCCATGATTGATCAGTTCAGAACCCCTTGTTCTAGACTCGCTTCCATGATTGATCAGTTCAGAACCCCTTGTTCTAGACTCACTTCCATGACTGATCAGTTCAGAACCCCTTGTTCTAGACTCACTTCCATGATTGATCAGTTCAGAACCCCTTGTTCTAGACTCGCTTCCATGATTGATCAGTTCAGAACCCCTTGTTCCAGACTCACTTCCATGACTGATCAGTTCAGAACCCCTTGTTCTAGACTCACTTCCATGATTGATCAGTTCAGAACCCCTTGTTCTAGACTCGCTTCCATGATTGATCAGTTCAGAACCCCTTGTTCTAGACTCACTTCCATGACTGATCAGTTCAGAACCCCTTGTTCTAGACTCACTTCCATGATTGATCAGTTCAGAACCCCTTGTTCTAGACTCACTTCCATGATTGATCAGTTCAGAACCCCTTGTTCTAGACTCGCTTCCATGATTGATCAGTTCAGAACCCCTTGTTCTAGACTCACTTCCATGACTGATCAGTTCAGAACCCCTTGTTCTAGATTACCTTCAAGTGTCAGGTAACTTAATAATTATGATGAGAATAAAGAGAGAACACTGCATCAAGCTATGACAAACTTGAATTGGTTACAAAACTTGTGCAACAAGTGGCAACTGGAGTTCAACCGCCGCCATACACAGTGTTATGAGGATGAAGACTAGAGTTCTTTATATTCTGAAGGTTGAATGTCTCTCGCTATATAGTGACCGATATCAGCAGTGGATATACAGAGGTCCATATACACTTAAGACTTTAGGTTAATCTATTGAACTGATTCAATTATTCATGACTGGTGATATATAGGTGAAGTGTAGTATTAATGACACTAGTGCAGTAAATAGTCTTACAAAGTAAACGAGTAAGAAGACACACGAACATCACTAGTGGTTTCAACACTCATTCTTTTACTTCCGCTCAGACAACGAATTAGACACATTTGTAACAAGTATTATACACGTGTCATGTGTGGGTATTGTATACCGCTGAATTAATGAATACCACTCAGATTTTCTATCTTGAGAGTATAATAAAGGTAATCTTTGTAAAGAGGGACGAAAAAGATTAGTCTGGGGGTCACCGCCCCCGAGGATCGGTCCTACTAACTTGGAAACACAGAAATAAGAACTATTATGAAACACATACGAAAGTAAACTTAAGTATAATGTAAGAAAAAACTTTTAAATTTTACCTGTCATCTTACATGTTATTCAGACAATAAAATGACCAGCAATCCTGCAACATTGCAAAACATTTAACAGGTTTCCGTCTTCACACTCATGTGAGAGGAGGATAGTACCTCCCTGGATGGTTGTTGTCTACCAAGCTACTACCTGTGTAGCGGCGATGACTTACGTGTTACCTCTGCATTGTCGACTGTTGGAGTGAGTGACCATGAAGTGTAGTGGTGGTGGATCCCGTTACTTAACCAACGAGGGAGGGAAGAACCAGTCAATAACCCCAACACGGGTGGAAATGATGGCGAACCTGACTCCCCTCCCAACCAGGGACTGAGTGTACGCCCATCACTCACACTCTAGACCTGACTCTCACTCCCTCCACATCCAGGGATACTGTGTGTGTACCTTCTCACACGCTGGACCTGACTTTTTCCTTCCCCATCAGCGTCGTGGGACCAGGAACGGAGGTCTCGCTGCTGGACCTGACTCAAGTCACTTCCGTAAAATCATGCACTCACGTCGCTCGGTCAGCCATAATTCCCTTCCGGCCAGGCTCTTGCAGCCTGCCAGCCAGAACACACCTGTAGTAGTCACAACACAACTGTAGGACAGCCAGAAAACACCTATAGCACAAACAGAACATATCTGTCCTTGTACGTAGGCCTACAGATGCCAGGTCAGATCCCCTCCTTCACACATTCGGCAAAACTCGGCAAATACAACATACAAATATAGTTACAGTGAGTCTCGTAACAAGACCTATCTGTGGCCTTCATTGAGGCGGCTACGTCGAAAAGTTCAGTTCCACATGGTACAGTACAAGTACGCTTCCAAGCTTTTCCTCATCCTCATATCTAACATGAAGAGAGATGTGTAAACCATAGCACTGTCTTCCATTACTGACGATACTAGAATGTGCACGAGTGTCATCCACTGAGGACACTGCAAATCTACAAGATGATATAAAAAATCTTCAAATGGGCCACAATGTGAATTTCAATGAGGACAAATTTCAGTTACTTCGCTACGGAAAACTTGAGGAAATAAATGTTAGATCGGAGTATAAAACAAATTCTAACTAATAATAGCGCGGAAAACTAATGAGAAGGACTTGGGAGTGATAATGTCAGAGGATCTCACTTTCAAAGATCACAATACTGTCATTATCACATCTGCTAAGACAATGATAGGATGGATAATGAAAACCTTCAAAACAAGGGATGTACGCCAAAGATGATTATCTATAAACTACTTGTTCAATCTAGGCTGGAATTTTGCTGTACACTAACAACCCCTTTCAAGGCGGGTGAAACTGCAGATCTGGAGAATATACACAGAACTTTCACTGCACGTATAAGTACATTCAAGCGCCTATATTACCGGGACCGTTTGAAGTCCCTTGACATGTACTCCCTGGAGCGCAGGCGAGAAAGCCGCATCAATATTTACACCTGGAATATCCTATAGGGACTAGTTCCCAATCTGCACACGGAAGTAACTCTCTATGAACGCAAAAGATTCGGCAGATGCAACATCCTCCAAGTTAAAGCAGGGGTGCCATGAGTACACTAAGAGTTAACACAATAAGTGTCAAGGGCCCAAGACTGCTCAACTGCCTCTCAGCATGCATAAGAGGGGATTACCAATAGACCCCTGGCTGTCTTCAAGAGGAAACTGGGCAGATTCTTCAAGTCAGTACCTGACCAGCCGGGCTGTGGCTCGTACGTTGAATTGCGTGAGGCCAACATTAACAGCCTTGCTGATCAGGCCCTGATCCACCGCGAGGCCTGGTCATGGACCAGGCCTCGAGGTCACTCACCCCCGAAACATCCTCCAGGCAGGACAGAGCAAGCCTTCCAGGTTTTCCAGTGAACCACAGGAAACACCCTCCAGGCAGGACAGAGCAAGCCTTCCAAGTTTTCCAGTGAACCACAGGAAACACCCTCCAGGCAGGACAGAGCAAGCCTTCCAAGTTTTCCAGTGAACCACGGGAAACACCCTCCAGGCAGGACAGAGCAAGCCTTCCAGGTTTTCCAGTGAACCACGGGAAACACCCTCCAGGCAGGACAGAGCAAGCCTTCCAAGTTTTCCAGTGAACCACGGGAAACACCCTCCAGGCAGGACAGAGCAAGCCTTCCAGGTTTTCCAGTGAACCACAGGAAACACCCTCCAGGCAGGACAGAGCAAGCCTTCCAGGTTTTCCAGTGAACCACAGGAAACACCCTTCAGGCAGGACAGAGCAAGCCTTCCAGGTTTTCCAGTGAACCACGGGAAACACCCTCCAGGCAGGACAGAGCAAGCCTTCCAGGTTTTCCAGTGAACCACAGGAAACACCCTTCAGGCAGGACAGAGCAAGCCTTCCAGGTTTTCCAGTGAACCACGGGAAACACCCTCCAGGCAGGACAGAGCAAGCCTTCCAGGTTTTCCAGTGAACCACGGGAAACACCCTCCAGGCAGGACAGAGCAAGCCTTCCAGGTTTTCCAGTGAACCACGGGAAACACCCTCCAGGCAGGACAGAGCAAGCCTTCCAGGTTTTCCAGTGAACCACGGGAAACAGTTTGATGTATAATGAGCACTAATTTCACTTACTCTGCCATGGAAAATGTACAACGCAAATTCAACCAGTCAATACAACGTGAGAGAAACGTGAGAGACTGATGAATGAAACTATTAGATCTTACGTTCACAGATAAGAAACCATACCCCCGGCCGGGATTGAACCCGCGGTCATAGAGTCTCAAAACTCCAGCCCGTCGCGTTAGCCACTAGACCAGCTAGCCACAATAAGATTCATCCAACTAGGTATATTTCTACACCGGGGGTATGGTTTGTTTGCAATCGTGTCATTACGATTTCTTGAGTCATGTTGACGGCAGTGAGGGGACTTGAGCTAGAGTTCGTCACGACCACGCTAGCTGGAGATTCGTCTGTAAAAACTTGCATTTGTGGTCACAGTGGTGCCTGTGCTAACCTTCCTATGGTGTAGAAATATACCTAGTTGGACGAATCTTATTGTGGCTAGCTGGTCTAGTGGCTAACGCGACGGGCTGGAGTTTTGAGACTCTCTGACCGCGGGTTCAATCCCGGCCGGGGGTATGGTTTGTTTGCAATCGTGTCATTACGATTTCTTGAGTCATGTTCACAGATAAGAACAGTGTTACTATCACAACCTCAGATCCCACGTTCACAGATAAGAACAGTGTTACTATCACAACCTCAGATCCCACGTTCACAGATAGGAACAGTGTTACTATCACAACCTCAGATCCCACGTTCACAGATAAGAACAGTGTTACTATCACAGCCTCAGATCCCACGTTCACAGATAAGAACAGTGTTACTATCACAACCTCAGATCTTACGTTCACAGATAAGAACAGTGTTACTATCACAGCCTCAGATCCCACGTTCACAGATAAGAACAGTGTTACTATCACAGCCTCAGATCCCACGTTCACAGATAAGAACAGTGTTACTATCACAACCTCAGATCTTACGTTCACAGATAAGAACAGTGTTACTATCACAGCCTCAGATCCCACGTTCACAGATAAGAACAGTGTTACTATCACAACCTCAGATCCCACGTTCACAGATAAGAACAGTGTTACTATCACAACCTCAGATCTTACGTTCACAGATAAGAACAGTGTTACTATCACAACCTCAGATCTTACGTTCACAGATAAGAACAGTGTTACTATCACAACCTCAGATCTTACGTTCACAGATAAGAACAGTGTTACTATCACAACCTCAGATCTTACGTTCACAGATAAGAACAGTGTTACTATCACAACCTCAGATCTTACGTTCACAGATAAGAACAGTGTTACTATCACAACCTCAGATCTTACGTTCACAGATAAGAACAGTGTTACTATCACAACCTCAGATCTTACGTTCACAGATAAGAACAGTGTTACTATCACAACCTCAGATCTCACGTTCACAGATAAGAACAGTGTTACTATCACAACCTCAGATCTTACGTTCACAGATAAGAACAGTGTTACTATCACAACCTCAGATCTTACGTTCACAGATAAGAACAGTGTTACTATCACAACCTCAGATCTCACGTTCCAGATAAGAACAGTGTTACTATCACAACCTCAGATCTTACGTTCACAGATAAGAACAGTGTTACTATCACAACCTCAGATCTTACGTTCACAGATAAGAACAGTGTTACTATCACAACCTCAGATCTCACGTTCCAGATAAGAACAGTGTTACTATCACAACCTCAGATCTCACGTTCCAGATAAGAACAGTGTTACTATCACAACCTCAGATCTTACGTTCACAGATAAGAACAGTGTTACTATCACAACCTCAGATCTTACGTTCACAGATAAGAACAGTGTTACTATCACAACCTCAGATCTCACGTTCCAGATAAGAACAGTGTTACTATCACAACCTCAGATCTTACGTTCACAGATAAGAACAGTGTTACTATCACAACCTCAGATCTTACGTTCACAGATAAGAACAGTGTTACTATCACAACCTCAGATCTTACGTTCACAGATAAGAACAGTGTTACTATCACAACCTCAGATCTCACGTTCCAGATAAGAACAGTGTTACTATCACAACCTCAGATCTCACGTTCCAGATAAGAACAGTGTTACTATCACAACCTCAGATCTCACGTTCCAGATAAGAACAGTGTTACTATCACAACCTCAGATCTCACGTTCCAGATAAGAACAGTGTTACTATCACAACCTCAGATCTCACGTTCCAGATAAGAACAGTGTTACTATCACAACCTCAGATCTTACGTTCACAGATAAGAACAGTGTTACTATCACAACCTCAGATCTCACGTTCCAGATAAGAACAGTGTTACTATCACAACCTCAGATCTTACGTTCACAGATAAGAACAGTGTTACTATCACAACCTCAGATCTCACGTTCCAGATAAGAACAGTGTTACTATCACAACCTCAGATCTTACGTTCACAGATAAGAACAGTGTTACTATCACAACCTCAGATCTCACGTTCCAGATAAGAACAGTGTTACTATCACAACCTCAGATCTTACGTTCACAGATAAGAACAGTGTTACTATCACAACCTCAGATCTCACGTTCCAGATAAGAACAGTGTTACTATCACAACCTCAGATCTCACGTTCCAGATAAGAACAGTGTTACTATCACAACCTCAGATCTCACGTTCCAGATAAGAACAGTGTTACTATCACAACCTCAGATCTTACGTTCACAGATAAGAACAGTGTTACTATCACAACCTCAGATCTTACGTTCACAGATAAGAACAGTGTTACTATCACAACCTCAGATCTTACGTTCACAGATAAGAACAGTGTTACTATCACAACCTCAGATCTCACGTTCCAGATAAGAACAGTGTTACTATCACAACCTCAGATCTCACGTTCCAGATAAGAACAGTGTTACTATCACAACCTCAGATCTCACGTTCCAGATAAGAACAGTGTTACTATCACAACCTCAGATCTTACGTTCACAGATAAGAACAGTGTTACTATCACAACCTCAGATCTTACGTTCACAGATAAGAACAGTGTTACTATCACAACCTCAGATCTTACGTTCACAGATAAGAACAGTGTTACTATCACAACCTCAGATCTTACGTTCACAGATAAGAACAGTGTTACTATCACAACCTCAGATCTCACGTTCCAGATAAGAACAGTGTTACTATCACAACCTCAGATCTTACGTTCACAGATAAGAACAGTGTTACTATCACAACCTCAGATCTCACGTTCCAGATAAGAACAGTGTTACTATCACAACCTCAGATCTCACGTTCACAGATAAGAACAGTGTTACTATCACAACCTCAGATCTTACGTTCACAGATAAGAACAGTGTTACTATCACAACCTCAGATCTTACGTTCACAGATAAGAACAGTGTTACTATCACAACCTCAGATCTTACGTTCACAGATAAGAACAGTGTTACTATCACAACCTCAGGGAAGTAGTGTAGATAACTAGAATCTTCAAAACAAGAGATATCAAACTACTGATGATCCACTGTAAGTCACGTGTTCACTCTAAACTGGAGTAACCCACACGGGTTTAGAGCCTCACATGGGTAAACACTCCCCTTGTTGTAGGTAAATGTTACCTTCCCAAACCTCCTTCTCTGGCCCAAATTCTTCCCCCCCCCCACCATCTCTTCCCCTGCCTCAGTTACCTTCGTCACCCCATCCCCCGCCCCAGATATGTCCTCCACCCCCTCCCCCGCCCTAGTAACCTCCCCCAACGCTCCCTCAACCTCGCCCCTCCTCCCGGACCACTCAATACTTAACTTCCCTCTAACTACCTAACACCCCAATTATCCCCCCCCCGCAACAGTAGTTCTCCGGTACCGTTACCAACACACCGGAAACAGTACTACAACAGTCCCACCTTCTCCCGGATAACCTGAGTTGCTCAGGAATTATTACAAAAATCGTGAGGAAAGTGCAAAGAAACGAGAGAAATGGAGGGATAACGTTTATGTGTGTGTGTGTGTGTGTGTGTGTGTGTATGTGTGTGTGTGTGTGTGTGTGTGTGTGTGTGTGTGTGTGTGTGTGTGTGTGTGTGTACTCACCTATTTCACCTATTTGTACTCACCTATTTGTGGTTGCAGGGGTCGAGTCCTAGCTCCTGGCCCCGCCTCTTCACCGGTTGCTACTAGGCCCTCTCTCTCCCCGCTCCATGAGCTTTATCAAACCTCGTCTTAAAACTGTGTATGGTTCCTGCCTCCACTACGTCATTTTCTAGGCTATTCCACTGCCTTACAACTCTATGACTGAAGAAATACTTCCTACTATCTCTCTGACTCATTTGTGTCTTCAACTTCCAATTGTGGCCTCTTGTTTCTGTGTCCCCTCCCTGGAACATCCTGTCTTTGTCCACCTTGTCTATTCCACGCAGTATTTTATATGTCGTTATCATGTCTCCCCTGACCCTCCTGTCCTCCAGTGTGGTCAGGCCGATTTCCCTTAATCTTTCCTCATAGGACATTCCCCTTAGCTCTGGAACTAACCTTGTCGCAAACCTTTGTACTTTCTCTAGTTTCTTGACGTGCTTTATCAAGTGCGGGTTCCAAACAGGTGCTGCATACTCCAGTATGGGCCTGACATACACGGTGTACAGTGTCTTGAATGATTCCTTACTAAGGTATCGGAATGCTGTTCTCAGGTTTGCCAGGCGCCCATATGCTGCAGCAGTTATCTGATTGATGTGTGCTTCCGGAGACATGCTCGGTGTTATACTCACCCCAAGATCTTTCTCCTTGAGTGAGGTTTGCAGTCTTTGGCCACCTAGCCTATACTCTGTCTGTGGTCTTCTGTGCCCCTCCCCCATCTTCATGACTTTGCATTTGGCAGGATTAAATTCGAGAAGCCATTTGCTGGACCAGGTGTCCAGTCTGTCCAGGTCTCTTTGAAGTCCTGCCTGGTCCTCATCAGATTTAATTCTCCTCATTAACTTCACATCATCTGCAAACAGGGACACTTCTGAGTCTAACCCTTCCGTCATGTCGTTCACATATACCAAAAATAGCACTGGTCCTAGGACCGACCCCTGTGGGACCCCGCTCGTCACAGGTGCCCACTGTGATACATCATTACGTACCATGACTCGTTGTTGCCTCCCTGTCAGGTATTCTCTGATCCATTGCAGTGCCCTTCCTGTTATATGCGCCTGATGCTCTAGCTTCTGCACTAATCTCTTGTGAGGAACTGTGTCAAAGGCCTTCTTGCAGTCCAAGAAGATGCAATCAACCCACCCCTCTCTCTCTTGTCTTACTTCTGTTATTTTATCATAAAACTCCAGAAGGTTTGTGACACAGGATTTGCCTTCCGTGAATCCGTGCTGGTTGGCATTTATACTCCTGTTCCGTTCCAGGTGCTCCACCACTCTCCTCCTGATAATCTTCTCCATAATTTTGCATACTATACACGTCAATGACACAGGTCTATAGTTTAGTGCCTCTTTTCTGTCTCCTTTTTTAAAAATGGGAACTACATTTGCCGTCTTCCATACCTCAGGTAGTTGCCCAGTTTCCAGGGATGTGTTGAAGATTGTGGTAAGTGGCACGCACAACATATCTGCTCCCTCTCTAAGGACCCACGGGGAGATGTTGTCTGGTCCCATTGCCTTTGAGGTATCGATGTCCCTTAGCAGTTTCTTCACCTCCTCCTCATCTGTATGTATGTCGTCCAACACTTGTTGGTGTATTCCTTGCTGGTGTCCCCGTCTGGTCTGTCCCCCCAGAGTCCTTCCTGTCTCTACTGTAAATACTTCCTTAAATCTCTTGTTTAGCTCCTCACATACCTCTTGATCGTTTCTTGTGAGTTCTCCACCTTCTTTCCTCAGCCTTATCACCTGGTCCTTGACTGTTGTCTTCCTCCTAATGTGGCTATACAGCAGTTTCGGGTCAGATTTGACTTTCGATGCTATGTCGTTTTCATACTGTCGCTGGGCCTCCCTCCTTATCTGTGCATACTCGTTTCTGGCTCTTCTACTAATCTCCTTGTTTTCCTGGGTCCTATGCCTCCTGTACCTTTTCCATTCTCTGTTGCACTTAGTTTTTGCCTCCCTACACCTTCGGGTAAACCAAGGACTCGTTTTGGTCTTCCTATTATTTCCGTTTCCCTTGGGAACAAAACTTTCCTCTGCCTCCTTGCACTTTGTTGCCACATATTCCATCATCTCGTTTACTGATTTTCCTACCATTTCTCTGTCCCACTGAACCTCCTGCAGGAAGTTTCTCATACCTGTGTAGTCCCCCCTTTTATAGTTTGGCCTGTCCCCTTCAGTTCCTGTTACCTTCTCCACTTGTAACTCTACTATATAGTCAAAACTCAGAACCACATGATCGCTAGCTCCAAGGGGCCTCTCATAAGTGATGTCCTCAATGTCTGAACTGCTCAGGGTGAACACAAGATCCAGTCTTGCTGGCTCATCCTCCCCTCTCTCTCTGGTTGTGTCCCTGACATGTTGATGCATGAGGTTTCCAAGTACCACATCCATCATCTTGGCTCTCCATGTTTCGGGACCCCCATGTGGCTCCAGGTTTTCCCAGTCGATCTCCCTGTGGTTGAAATCGCCCATTACCAGTAACTTTGCTCTGCTCGAGTGAGCTCTTCTTGCCACCTCAGCCAGTGTGTCCACCATCACCCTGTTGTTTTCTTCGTACTCCTCTCTTGGCCTCCTGCAGTTCTGTGGTGGGTTATACATCACTCCAATGACTACTTTATGTTCTCCGGACTGAATTGTACCTACAATGTAGTCTCTTTCTCCAATCATGTCCATGCCTTCCATTTCCTCAAATCCCCATCGGTGTTTTATGAGCAGTGCAACCCCTCCTCCCCCTCTACTCCTTCTATCTTTCCTCAGGATCTGATATCCTGTTGGGAAGATTGTGTCTGTTATTGTCTCA